>NC_064639.1:879069815-879382037 GCF_023864345.2 Schistocerca serialis cubense
ACCCTACACCCCTGTCCATGAAACCCTCGTACTGAAACACAATCGAGAGTGTGTTGGGTGATTTGGGGGAGCGGATTAAACGGTGAGGTCATCGGTTCGGTCCCATCGGATTAGGGGTTCGTGTAGGTGTTGTACCTGTTCGTGCCACCGATCCTCAGCCGAGAAACCTACCCCAGCTATGCAAAAACAGACATAATGTCTTATGGGATAACAGTAATCAGTGATTTTATAATGTTATTTAAAATCCGTCTTGATTGCAATTTTTTATTTTTATTCATGTGACCAGTTTCGGTTCATTCAGAACCATCTTCAGATCTGATATTTCAGTTACAGGAGTAATCCGTCCAAATCCAGCAACTTTCACATGCTACGTCTCCCCAGCTAGCCTCGGCGGTGAGGTCAGCACGGCCCTACATCCCCGTCGGTACTTCCTAGAACCTCACTGACTCTCTCCGTGCACGCCTCGCAGCTGCCCGTGCTGCAGAAGGCGTTTGATAAATGATAAAATTAATCTGACAGGCAGTGTAGCTCCTGAACGAGTTTAAAGTGATAATTGGTAACTTATTTCCTGGGACAATCAAGAATTATACAGGGTGGTCCATTGATAGTGACCGGGCCAAATATCTCACGAAATAAGCGTCAAACGAAAAAACTTCAAAGAACGAAACTCATCTAACTTGAAGGGGAAACGACGCTATGGTTGGCCCGCTAGATGGCGCTGCCATAGGTCAAACTGATATCAACTGCGTTTTTTTTAAATATGAACCCCAATTTTTTATTACATATTCGTGTAGTACGTAAAGAAATAGGAATGTTTTAGCTGGACCACTTTTTTCGCTTTGTGACAGATGGCGCTGTAATAGTCACAAACGCATAAGTACGTGGTATCACGTAACGTTCCGCTAGTGCGGACGGTATTTGCTTCGTGTTCATTACCCCTGTTAAAATGGACCGTTTACGAATTGCGGAAAAGATCGATATCGTGTTGATGTATGGCTATTGTGATCAAAATTCCCAACGGACGTGTGCTATGTATGCTGCTCAGTATCCTGGACGACATCATCCAGGTGTCCGGACCGTTCGCCGGATAGTTACGTTATTTAAGGAAACAGGAAGTGTTCAGCCACATGTGAAACGTCAACCACGACCTGCAACAAATGATGATCCCTAAGTAGGTGTTGTACCTGCTGTCGCGGATAATCCGCACATCAGTAGCAGACAAATTGCTCGAGAATCGGGAATCTCAACAACGTCGGTGTTGAGAATGCTACATCTACATCGATTGCACCCGTACCATATTTCTATGCACCAGGAATTGCATGACGACGACTTTGAACGTCGTGTACAGTTCTGACACTGGGTACAAGGGAAATTACGGGACGATGACAGATTTTTTTCACGCGTTCTGTTTAGCGTCGAAGCGTCATTCACCAACAGCGGTAACGTAAACCGGCATAATATGCACTATTGGGCAACGGAAAATCCACGATGGCTCCGACAAGTGGAACATCAGCGACCTTGACGGGTTAATCAATGGTGCGGCATTATGGGTGGAGGGATTTTTGGCCCCCATTTTATCGATGGCAATCTAAATGGTACAATGTATGCTGTTTCCTACGTAATGTTCTATCGATGTTACTACAAGATGTTTCACTGCATGACAGAATGACGATGTACTTCCAACATGATGGATGGCCGGCACATAGCTAGTGTGCATTTGAAGCGGTATTGAATAGCGTATTTCATGGCAGGTGGATTGGTCGTCGAAGCACCATACCATGGCCCGCACGTTCACCGGATCTGACGTCCCCGGATTTCCTTCTGTGGGGAAAGTTGATGGATATTTGCCATCGCGATCCACCGACAATGCCTAACAACATGCGTCAGCGCATTGTCAATGCATGTGCGAACATTACGGAAGGCGAACTACTCGCTGTTGAGAGGAATGTCGTTACACGTATTGCCAAAGGCATTGAGGTTGACGGACATCATTTTGAGCATTTATTGCATTAATTTGGTATTTACAGGTAATCACGCTGGAACAGCATGCGTTGTCAGAAATGATAAGTTCACAAAGGTACACGTATCACATTGGAACAACCGAAATAAAATGTTCCAACGTACCTACGTTCTGTATTTTAATTTAAAAAACGTACCTGTTACCAACTGTTCGTTTAAAATTGTGAGCCATAAGTTTGTGACTACTACAGCGCCATCTATCACAAAGCAAAAAAAGTGGTCGAACTAAAACATTCATATTTCTTTACGTGCTACACGAATATGTAATAAAAATGACGGTCCTATTTAAAAAAATGCAGTTGATATCCGTTTGACCTACGGCAGCGCCATCTAGCCGGCCAACCATAGCGCCATCTGGTTTCCCCCTTCAAGCTAGACAAGTTTCGTTCTTCGTAGTTCTTTCGTTTGACGCTTATTTCATGAGATATTTGAACCGGTCACAATCAATTGACCACCTGTATACCTCCACCGCAATCTACAACTCTCTGTACAGTCAGATATAGGAAAATCGGCCAATTTCTCTAAAAGAAACTGTTTACGCAGTGGTTGGAAGTAAAAAAAAAATACAGTGAAAAGTTGTTAAACAGCTGGAATGAAGAATCATGTATATCGTGTCTGCTGAAGAGGAGTCTTGAATGAAAATGCCCATTTAGTATGCAAGAGCAAGAAATGAAGCGAAGTGCGGTAGAGAACTATACACACTACGAATCGTGTGACATGTGCATAAACAAAATAGACAAGAGTATACGTGGTAGATAAGTCTAGCTTTGAATTATATACTAATCATGTCGATGCCTTTTGACAAGTCAGCGGAATACAGGTAGGCTGGGCAATTAAACTCTATGGAACTCTCTATAACATGTCTTTGAGCGAAAATAGCATATAGTGTGCTCCTGCTTTCCTCAGTCCTTGCTGCTCTTCTGCTACTTCAATACAGAATTCAGTACTCTGCCTGTAATCGCTGGTGTTGACCGCTTTAAGGTGGTATCTAGCACAGTAATTCCCCGGTGTCGTGATAGCCTACCTTCCTCCACAATAGTGCTAAATAAGGCAGGAAGCTGTTAATAGAACACACATTTCCTTAACCGATTTTATATCGCATCTAGCCCTGTCGATTTCTTATTTTTACGTCGTTTAATTCCAGTGCATGTTTCCTGTCGTGAGAAGTCTATTTGGTGGTCATTTTCTGTGCTTTGATGTCTAGCTTCCATTTCCAAATTAGTTATGCGCTGATACTGTAAGATTCATCGGAAGAATCCTCGGGAAATGCAGTACAACTGCAAAGAAGGTGCCTCACGAAAACCTCTTCCTACTGATACTTGAGTTCCACATATAAGGGAATTCTTACCAAACATGACTTTTGGGGGAAATCGAGAAGAACCACGGAATATCAGATCATTTTGTTACAGATTTGAGTAGCAAGCGCTAAAGCATCACGGAGATGTCTATCCAGCGTTAGTGCCAGACACTATAATAGAAAGACTGCGAGACGCAGAATGGTTTACTTGTAAAACTGCTGTCCGACTGCAAGTACTTCGCGAAGACGCCATGAGGTAAAATTAGATTCGAGCTCTCACGGAGGATGATCAGCAGCTGCTCTTCCCAGGTGTTTTACGTGACTGGAAGAGGAAATCGGGAAGTGTTAGTGGTACAGAAACAACCCAGCGCCGCATACACACACGTCTGCTCCAACAAATTTTCTAGTGTAGTCGACTGATCTTCCAGTAGAGTTTAGCTGAGCTGACCATTTAGGAAAGCTTAGAGGTAGTCTGATCAATCGATACGAGAGAACTGTGAAGCCCACGTTAAAGGTGACACCACAGCCTGCTATACACTGGATGAAGATGATTATGAATTAAAGGTGCTCAATTTGAGACATTTGTCACTTCTTGAAAATTATTGAAATCAAATAAGGTGATTAGTACCTGTAATAAGAAAACAAGTTTCACTTTAATAACAAAAATAATAATAATAATAATAATAATAACAATAATGATGATGATAAGGTCAATGGTATATTTCGTTTTTCGACGAGATGGTACGGCGTATCACTAGACAGTAAGATATTAGGCACGTTTATGGCTCATCCTTTGAGAAGACTGCGCCAAGGAAACAAGAGACTACAACTCGTAAAGTGTGCTGTCAAATACATGGTTTTGATTATAAGCAGTCTCTTCAATAATCGATATAAGAGGAAGTCAAATGAAACCGATCACCTGCCACAACGAGCCCATGAGATGATTCCATTTAAAAGTAATCACCATACACTTTAAGCATTTATTCCATTGGCAGATGAGACGTTCAATTCCCGTTTCGTAGAACGCGGTCGGTTCCTGATTGATCCACAACCGCACCCAATCTTACACTTCCTCGTTAGACTGAAACCGACATCAACGTATGTCTTTCTTCAGGTCACCAGTGCTGTGATAACCACGCTGTGAAGTTCCTGGGCTGTACGGAGGCTAATGCACTGTTTCCAAATAAAATCGATGAAGCGTAGCCGTCTGCTAGTTTTCAGTTGGGGGGCGGTGTTGTCATCCAACAAGATGATTCCGTCCGGCAGCATTCCAGGGCGTTTTGCCTCTATGTCACGTCACAGTTTCTGCAAAGTGTCTTCATAGCGCTGAGCATTGAATGTGGTTCCACGCTCGAGGAACTCGACGAGCAGAGGGCCCCTACGGTCGAAGGAGATCATCGTAACCTTCCCGGAACTTGTGTGAACAACTTTGGATTTCTTTAGCGGGAGAGATGTGGTATGTTTGCCACCGTTGGCTTTACTGTTTGCCCTCTGGCTGTCGGAATGCTGTCACACACGGAATTATCCTGTTTCATGATAACACAGCACAATCGGTCGATGGTTACGTTTCTGCTCGGGAAACACTGCAACATCCTCCATACAGCTCGGATGATTCACCGTGTGATGTTCAGATATTTGGCGACCTGCAGAAACGCATGCATGGACGTCAATTTCAGTAACACGAAGAACTGCAAGAAAAAATGGTTCAAATGGCTCTGAGCACTATGGGACTTAACATCTATGGTCATCAGTCCCCTAGAACTTATAACTACTTAAACCTAAACTAACCTAAAGACATCACACAACACCCAGCCATCACGAGTCAGAGAAAACCCTTGACCCCGCCGGGAATCGAACCCGGGAACCCGGGCGTAGGAAGCGAGAACGCTACCGCACGACCACGAGCTGCGGGCAAAATGCAAGAATGGTCGCTGTTGTGGATCCGTCAGCGACCGACCGCGTTCTACGAAACAGGAACTGATCGTCTAGTAGCCCAGTTGGATAAATATCTTAACGAATGTGGTGATTACTTTTGATGGGAACCATGCATGGTTCCGTTGTGGCGGGTGTTAGATTTTCATTTGACTGTCCTTCATATTTACTATCAAATATTTAACCGCACCACAGGTTAAACATTCCTTAACGTTTCGCACCCTTACCTTGCGCATCACTTGTGTAGGACTTGTGTAAACGTAACTGTGCACGTTTCTTTATTGTGTGACAGAGACGAAAATGTATCTCTGCGAAATCTTCTGCAAAATACTTGTAAGAAATAGTGGAAAATGTACTATGAGGATCCTCAGAACAAGGGACAGAAGGACATAAACTTAGTATGATGACAGTCTCATACAGCAAACTATTTACCAGTCCAGCCATTCGAATTTATATTACAGCTGATTAGTTTGAATTTTATGAAACATCAGTAGAGTTTCGGCAAATAAGTTGCCTGAAAGCCATCATAATTTAAAAAGAAAGTAGATTTTCTGTGAGGGAAATGTGTCGAAGTCTACCTAAATCCTCATGCCAAAACCACATCTGGTACTTAAAAGAAATTAAACTTTGTTTAGGAGCCAAATAATAATATCAGAAGAGCAAACAGGTTATCGGTGCTACATACATAAAATGAAGTAGACATTTGTAGATATTCGACTAGTAGTTAAAGGAATATGCGGAGACTGACTATACGGAAAAAAAATTCATCGTAAGAGTCAAGTAGTAGCATGAACATCCCGAGAGAGGTAACTTCGCAATACTCCTGGAATAATACAGATGTTAACAAGATCTATAGAGGGGGCTTAACCTTAGTTGAGGATGAACGGTTTTCTATATTTTTCTCAAATAAATAAAGATGAGGCAGTGGTACGGTAGAGAAAGACAAACAGAATACTACAAAAATTTAAAATATGCGCGAAGAGTATAAAACGTACTAGATGTCGCAGGAATACAGAGAGAATGAAACTGAAATGCACAGTAAAGAAATGTGGTGGAGGACAAAAAACTTTAAACGACCGACGGTGTAACAGAAAGAGGAAAAGAAGAGGAGGGAGGGTTGCAATGTGATTATAAAACCTCTCTTGCGGCTTGACTTTATTCTTTTTTTTCCACTCCGCAGACACGACTTGCGGAACAATGTAATTCTGATGAGACGCCGCAATCCTCCCTTTTCGCACGGAGTACTCTGCATAACTTTCCGTCAGCTCTGCTCTCAGGATGCGCCAGTTCCTTTCAGAATGTTACCGGGGCGCTGACCTTACACTAATCTGTGACGTGCATTTGGAACATTTGGTCATGACTAGACAAGTTGTATGGCTTTTGATTACGTTTGTCTCCGACTTTCATCCAGTACTTGAGCAAGAACGTAGGTCACTGAAAACTGCTGGCGTAAGTGTTGTTAACGTCTCACGTCACGTTAGTTCTTTGTTACTCTATTTTAAGTGACAGGTAATGATCATAGCTGTTTTAGATTGTGAATTCATTTGAATATCCTTTGAAGACATATATGATTCATTTGATTCACGTCATTTATGCTGAAGACTAGTTTAGACTAGTAGCTAGAGAGATATTTAATCAGTCATTCCTCCCTCGCCCAATGTGCGAAAGGAATGGAAGAAACCCTAATATTCGGTGCCCTCTGCTATACACTTCACAGATTAGTACGTATCAATGCAGTCTGTCCTACGCGAATACAGTTTTTAAGTAGCGTTATTTAACCCACATATCATGAACGTCTAGAAAACGAGCAACAATATCTATGTGATTTTTACTAGTTCTTTTTATGACGAGATTACATCTTAGAATCAATTTAGTATTAGGATTATCTTAATATTTTATTTTCGATTTAAGAATAATAAACTTTATGTTATTTTACCTTTAAATGAAGAGCCGGCCGAAGTGGCCGTGCGGTTAAAGGCGCTGCAGTCTGGAACCGCAAGACCGCTACGGTCGCAGGTTCGAATCCTGCCTCGGGCATGGATGTTTGTGATGTCCTTAGGTTAGTTAGGTTTAACTAGTTCTAAGTTCTAGGGGACTAATGACCTCAGCAGTTGAGTCCCATAGTGCTCAGAGCCATTTGAACCATTTTAAATGAAGACCTCAGTTTCAACAACCAAAGCGCAAGTACATTCAGTCTGCACACGTCTCTCCTGCCCTTGGTCCGCAGCTCGTGGTCTAGAGGCTAGTGTTGCTGCCTCTGAATCACGGGGTCCCGGGTTCGATTCCCAGCCGGGTTGGGGATTTTCTCTGCCTGGAGACTGGGTGTTTGTGTTGTCCTCATCATTTCATCATTATCATCATCATTTGTGAGAGTGCCTACAATGGATTGTGAAAACAAAATGGACTGTGTAAAATTGGGACTTTGTACGGGCACTGATGACCGCGCAGTTGAGCGCCCCACAAACCAAACATCGTCATCATCTCCTGCCCTATTGAAATGTGCTCCGACGAGTCACTATGTTAAGTTGGCTGGTTCAAATGGCTCTGAGCACTATGGGACTTAACATCTATGGTCATCAGTCCCCTAGAACTTAGAACTACTTAAACCTAACTAACCTAAGGACATCACACAACACCCAGCCATCACGAGGCAGAGAAAATCCCTGACCCCGCCGGGAATCGAACCCGGGAACCCGGGCGTGGGAAGCGAGAACGCTACCGCACGACCACGAGATGCGGGCCACTATTTTAAGTATTCAAACGTTTGTAGCTGTATATAAAACTAGGTTTGAACTTACTTTCTTAATGCTTTACTATTGATCACTTTTTTCTGTCGTTTTAAGTAGATCATAAACTGATGAATAAAAACATTACCACCGCGACATTGAATGCTGCTTGGTGGCGTTGCGGGCACATGATGCGGTAAGAAAAGTACGTAAGCGGAGCAGATACCAACGGTGGATCATGATAACGAAAGTAAAAGCTATTTGTGGGGAAATCCACTGATATGAGTGACTCTGACATAGGGCAGATTATTATTAGGCAGAGCCTGTAAACGCGTATTTCGGTAACGGCGAAGCAGGTCGGAAGTTCAGGTGGTGCTGTCGTGAGCATCTACGGAAGAGGTAGGAGGACAATGAAACTGCTACTAGGGTCCATGTGGTGGGACGTCCACCACTCTTCACAGAACGTGGGTTTCGCAGGCTTATCTGTTCTGTAAAGTAGGGTAGGTGGTGATATATGGTATCTCTGCAGAAAGAGCACAGTGGTGGTGCACGCACAAGCATTTCGGAGCACACCGTTCGTTGTACATTGTTGGAGCTCCACGGCGAACCACCCTACGTGTTCACATGTTGACTCGACGACGTCGTCAATTACGACTGAGCCGTGTGCGGCTCGCGTTCATGCCGTTTATCGTTTCTCATCTTCTCTTACGGTACTGCCGCCTCGTTTTCTTATTCCATCTAATGGCGTCACTAACTACCTGCCTTACTTGCCCGCGAGTGGCAGTAGCAGCGCTTATCGATAAGTTCACTGTCGTACCATCTCTGGAGCGACCGATACTATTTCCGTCGTCGTCTGTCTGGAAGTGAGTTGGAGGTGGACCAGCAGTGAAGTAGGGGACGGACCAGGAGGGTGGTCGGGACGCAGCAGCAGTGCAGTCGGGGACGCAGCCCCAGTGAGGTCCGCACAGCCAGTACTAGAGGGGACGACCGTTGGTTGGTCGTTCGGTCGGTCGTCTCATCGGCGACGTGTATTTGGGTCGGTTCCTTCCCGTACAGAGATATCGGTTGTGTTCCCTCTGCATGGTTGGGTCCGAGCCAGTGTCTCCGGGTCGTCGTCCGTCCGAGGGAAGTAAGTTCAGTTGGGAACAGCAGTCGAGCACCAAGTTGGCAGTCAGTAGTAGGCGGGTCCGCACGGTGCAAGTACTCGCCGGAACCGTGGCCGATGCAGGCGGAAGGCCGTTGGTCGGTCGGTCGGCTGGTCGTCGGATGGCGACGTGTGGTCTGCTGAGCACTGACACTAGTATCAGTCGGGAAGAGTTGGCAGCCAGCAACAGTCGGGTCCGTATGGTGTTAGTATTCGCCGGGATCGCTGTCGGCGAAGGTGGGCTGCCGTTGGCCGTTTGCTAGCCGGGAGTCTCAGTCGACGACATCTTGGATCTTCAGGACGAACACCATATTCCGAGTTGGCATGTGGATGGACCTTGTCGGTTCGTTGAAACTTAGCAGCGACGCAGTCTCCACAGCGCATGGGTTTTTGGCGGCGGGCACGCGCTGTTGCATTTGGAGGCGCTAGCTGTGTGAGCGACTTTTCGCCTTCTTCCGAAGCAGGTTCCTCAAGTTGAGTAATTAGTTACCTGTTCTTAAAACTCGTCTGTTGCGATTTCTTCGTTATTTGTGTATTGTAGCTTTCTCAGTCCATGACGCGTGTGATAACAAGTCGTCTGTTTTCTTGCCTAGAATCTGCAGCCTCCGGTACTGATTTGACAATTGTGACTTGTTTTTCCGGATTCTTTTAAACTCATCTTGACTGATGTTTGATGCCTTGATCTTGGTGAGGCCCAGTTTGAAGTTATTGGTGTCTTGGTTACTCTTCATCGGCCGTTGGAAATCGGTCAGATTGTCGGTCGGTCGTGAACCGTCCCTTGGTTGTGTTGTCTTCTGATTAAGAGTTTGTCGATCGGGCTGCCTGTCTCACCTAAGCGTGCGCTAGTGTTGGTTGTTTGGTTTGTGGGACTAAAGGGGCCAGACTGCTTCCGTCATCGGTCCCCGTTAGTGTTACTCCCCAGGCCGACCCATGGAAACTTCTGAGCGGCGCTCCTGATGTTTTACATAGTGATTTCCTTTTTACTTTTAAGGTCTGTGTGTGGCGTTCAGCCGAGTTTTAGATTATTTAAATTGTAAGGCTGTTCGTTTAGGTCTTAAGCCGTAAAATTGTTTTCTGCATGGTGTATGTGGCCTTCAGCCGAGTTTTAGTCTCTCTTCACTAAAAATTCAAAATCTTAGTCTTGCCCTTAAGTCATAACATTGTTGTTCCTTAGTATGAGACTTTCAGCCGAGTTTTACATGAAATATTTTAAGCTAAGGCCTTCAGCCTTTTCAAATTGAAAGCTCTTCTTCCTAGGCCTTAAGCCGTAAACTTGTTTTGGCATGTTGTGTGGCTTCCAGCTGAGTTTATTCTCTCTTAAACTAATATTTCAAAATTTTGTCTTGCCCTTACTTCATAAGATTGGTATTCTTTAGTATGTGGCCTTCAACCGTGTTTTAATCTCTCTTAAACTAAAAATTTAAAATCTTGGTCTTGCCTTAAATCATAACATTGTTGTTCTTTAGTATGAGACCTTCAGCCGAGTTTTCATGAAATGTTTTAAGCTAAGGACCCAGCCTGTTAAATTGAAAGCCTTCCTTTCTAGGCTTTAAGCCGTTAAATTGTTTGGTTCATGTGCGGCCTTCAGCCCGGTTTCAGCCTATTTAGAATTAACATTGAAAATCTTTGTTTTGACCTTAAACCGTAACACTGTTCTTGCCTAATGTGTGGCCTTCGGACTATTTATATAGATGTAAAAAACATGTTTTTTGAAAGAAGTGAAACTTACAGAAGAACTCCTGTACCTGAATTCCTTGCTTAGGCCTTGGACCCTGGATTTTCGAAGAGCTCCTGTACCTCAATTCCTTGCTTAGGTCTTGGACCCTGGATTTCCGTATGTGGCTTTCAGCCAATTTAAATCATATCAATGGAGCTCTTTCGTTAAAACCTTGAGAGTTTTAATTCTTGCTTATGTTATTGTGTGTTTGAACTAATAAAATTTATATGTTGAGTGTAACTGACAGCAACTTATTTTGGCCCCTTTCCACGAATGTAACCTCACCCACTCTGTTCTGCTATTCAAGGGATTTCAACGACTGCAGTAGGCACGAAACCAACGGGATTCGACAGTCGGCCGCTGGTCGTCTCCACAAACGACGCTACTGAGGTGAACGGCGGCTCGAAGTGCACAATGCGTCACAGACGATGGCTGGTGGGAGCAGTATTATGCTACGAGAGACATTCTCCTAGCTTGCATGGGAGTTGTGGTAGTAATAGGAGATACGCTGACAGCTGTGAATCACCTGCATCCCTTCATGTTTGATGTCTCCCCCACAGCGATGTCATCTTTCAGCAGTACAATTGTCCGTGTCTCAGAGCCAGAACCGTGCTACAGTGGTTTGAGAACCTTTATAGTGAACTCATGTTGATATTTCGGCGACCAGATTCGCCTGCTGTAAATCCAACGGAACCCACCTGAGTCGCCATCGGGCGCCATCACCGCTTAGGCAAATCAGCGGCCTGTTATTTAGGTGAATTACATGACCTGTGCGCAGACATCTAATGCCACACGCTTCCACCAAACTTCCAACAAACCGTTAGAACCGTGATACGCAGAATCAGTGATGTATTTCGTTCCCAAGACGGACAAACGAGGTATTTAGCAGATGGTCACAATGTTTTGGCTCGTCAATGTATAAAGATGACTGTGGACAATTTGAATTTAGCAGTCGTCTGACTGAAAAGGCAGGGTGTTTCTTAAGTATTATCACCAATTTAAGGATTTGTTATTCCACAATGTTTTGGCTCGTCAATGTATAAAGATGACTGTGGACAATTTGAATTTAGCAGTCGTCTGACTGAAAAGGCAGGGTGTTTCTTAAGTATTATCACCAATTTAAGGATTTGTTATTCCATAATTAGATTACTTTTCTCTATGTGCCATATTTGGTGAGACAGCTAGGTGTTTGAGAAGACGTCGGCAAACTGGCGTAGTCTTATTCAGTTTTAAGTAAAGTGCTATCTGTAATTCATTCAGAGTACTAATGGTAACCCAAGATATTAATTTAAACGATGAGGATTTAATCTGAACAATACGAAATGCCAAACTGACCAGCTGGTGTAAAAATCAAGATTTTTGATTTCTTGAGCGTAATCAACTTTGAAATCTGAGGCATTTACGTACAACGAATAAAACCGATATTCACAGTTAGTTATATGTTAAAAGCGTTATTATCATAAATACTGCAGCAACGTATGGTTTCGTTGATCTGGCAGGAAACTTACTTGAAGGGAAGTAGATTTCTTTGTGCGTATTGATTTAAATAAGGTACTGCCTCGTACGAAAGTCTCCAGTTAATGAGGAAAGAATACATGTGTTCTGGAGGCAAAAATGTCCCGCGTTGCGATCTCCGGGAGTGAATTTCTCTGGAGAATGTCGTCATCAGGAGAAACAAATCTTGCATTCTACGGACTTGGATCATTAAATGTTACATCCCTTAACTGGACAGGTAGGTGAGGAAACATAAAAATGGAGTGGATAGGTTATAGTGGACATTAGCGAAGTTCGGTGGAAGGAAGAACAAGACTTTCGGTCTGGTATTTTGAATACAAAATGAAATAGGGGTAATGCCGGAATAGGTCTAATAATGGATAAGAAATTAGGAATTCGGGTAAGTTACTACGATGAACATAGCGAACGCATTATTATAGCCAAGAAAAACACGAAACCAACACTCACGACGGCAGTGAAGGTTCATTTGTCAACTATCTTTGCGATGATGATGAGATTTAAGATACTTATCATGGCATAAAATAAATAATTGCGATAGTGAAGTGACATGAAAATTAAACAGTGGTGGGAGATAGGGATTCGGTAGCAGGAAAATGAAGAAAGGAAAAATGGTAGATGTATATGGGCTGGGGGGGGGGGGGGGGGGGGAGGAATGAAAGACCACGGCGCCTGGTAGAATTTTTCACAAAGCACTGCCACCATTTGGTTTTAGAATCGTGTAGGGATGTTGTACCTGTGGGCTACATCTGGAGGCAGTGTAAAGTCTCATACTGGTTACATAATGGGAAGATATAAGTTTGGGAACCAGATTTTAAACTCTGTTTCCACTTGCCGACGTGGACTCTGACCACAAATTATTCGTATTATTCGTTATGAACTGTAGATCACAACTTGTAACACAACAACTCTGTAGACTACGAAACTTTTTCCTTGCAGTTTTACTTGTTGATGTACGAGGATTGCCCAGAAAGTAAGTCACCGCGTTTTCTTCTTCAATAATTCTTTACTGAACATAATAAGTATTACACATACGAAAGAATGGTGTTTTATCTACACACCCTCTTTTTCCACGTTATCTCCTATGGTCTCCATCCAGGGCGAAACAAGGGCGTGTATGTCCTGTGGGTAGCGATCCTTGTACTGATGGCGGAGCCAGAGATTCCTCATCGTCCTCAAAATGTCTTCTACAAACGGCGTCCTTTAATGGTCCAAACAAGTGGAAGCTCGCTGCAACATGTCAGGTGTGACAGCCGTGGATTGTCTCCCCGACCGCTGAAAATCGTGGAGCTCCTCACCCTCTGTGCCCAGCGACTAACTGTACTGTCGACAGCAGGTGCTCCGTAGACTTTGCGCAAATGTTTGTGAATAATTCCTGCAGTTTCTTTCTCTGCAGTCAGAAATTCAATGACGGCACGTCGCTTGTAACGAACATCACATACAGACGTCATTTTTAAACTGTCCTGTAGCTACGCTATATGTCGGAAGTGACGGAAACTTGGCGTGCTCACTTGGGAGACATCAAGTAATACATACGCAACGTTTCGCATTAGTAGCATTATTTTCGGCTGAGAAAAACAAAATTCTGCGCATTACTTGCTCGGCAACCATAGTATTTTTTCTATGAATCATACTTTGTGAATAAGTGTACTAATGTTTCTATGAAGAGACTGAATGTTTTCTCAGTGTGAAGTTAAATAAAAGTTTGTTGTAAGCTCGTTGTAAGTAGACACACAGGCTTAGTCAGGGTGAAGTGATATTGTGAAAAAGTATAGTGAACTAGCAGTTGGATTATCGCTGGGCACGCAAGCGCGGCAGCAGTTGAGTACAGTGCAGACGAGAACGTAGGAGTGTGTCCAGAGAGAGGGAGAGACAGTCGAGTCGAGCCGCTCTGCGCTTTTTTTTTTTTTTTTTGAGAAATGGTCGTAAAGCAGTGAAAAGTGTCTAATAGCTAGACGTACATTTGGGGTGGGCGGTCAGAGTATAGAACATTAAATAAGCACAGTATAACTGCCGCACGAGGATGGAAAAAGACAAAATATTCAAGTAGGATCAATTCTATCCACTATTTATAATTCGAGAGAGATCTAGTCATTGAGAAACTATTACAGTGTTTTTATTTAAGAAATAAGTTATTAAAATTACTTAGTTTCAAGGGTTTATGAGAGGCTCCGATTCTTGTCTTCATGACATGCCCGATCCGCTGGCATCCGATGATCAGGTCTGTTACCCAATCTCACTTACTGGGGCGCAGGGTAGTGTATTTTTTCCCATTGACCTGTCATGATTTTTAGTTTTTTGTTGAGGTTTTGGCAGTGAAATGCCAAAGGATCTCACGTAATTTCGACTGGAGTTTTGAGTCAATCACAGCGGAGATTGTAACACCATAGTTAAGATCCTAAATATTTTTTCTGATTAATTATGCTTTATATAAAGTATGTTTTCCTCGGCACGTAATCTTTGAGAAGCTGTAAGGATGTAGAAAGATATGCACTATTTTTTCTCTTCACCGTTAGAACACTTTGCATCATTTAGAGGAGGATGACTTTAATTATATGTATTTTTTTGTTGATTTACTAATATCTGTAAATGAAAGGATTTTGTAAAAGGTATGAATATACAACTATTTATATGCTGATTGACATTTAGGACTTTTGAATTGTATAAATGAAAACTTGGTATACTTCTCCTCTGAATCGAAAGTGAGTTAGCGCTCGAAAAATGTGGTTGGTGCAAGGGAAAAAGTGGAACAATACTCAGCAACCGTACGGTCGGCAGCTAGTAATTGGAAGGTGCATTGTGCAGATGCCGAGTGAGGCTTTCAGTCCTTGGAGACGTTATAGAAAAGCCTCGGGTGGATGAATAGCTCTAATACATTGCTCTGTTCCTAGAAATTACCATAAAAGATGATGATCGTCGCCAAGAAGAAAATAACAGAGCATATTATTACTTCCAACGGCAAGTCCACCTATCGTCATGTACTCGCCACCAACATTGCGCAATCACTTAAGAAGAGAGGAGAAGTCTAACTTTTGTAAAGTGTTGGATCAGCACATTTAGTATGTACAAATATAAGGTAAATTATGGTAAATTCTTGTACCTACCTTGAATTGTTTTCTATCATAACACATCTAGGATCCTCTCCTTTTGACCAATGATTTCCGAGTGCCCTGAGTTTGAGAACTGATAATCAGAAACAAGTGTTTGATTACTTTTGCTTGAAACTGAGTGCGAAAAGTTGCCGAAAATTACTGCGGATTTTGTTGAAGTTGTGTTGCTTTTATGAAAGCCTCAGTTTAAAGTATTGTGGTTTTAAATACTACTTGCTTAAATTCTGGCTATAAAAGTAAATGACTGTGCTGATGACGAACAGTTAACAAGTCGTTGAGGTTACTTAAAGTAAATGTTCTAAAAGGTAGATTTGAAATACAATACCTGGTAAAAATATTTGCAGCGTTAACTGTTGAAAAAGCATATAAGTTGAGTCAAATTCATGAAAGAGTGTAACCAAAATTTACTGATTTTAATTTGCTTCAGAAAAGTGTGTCCAGTTTGCTTTATAATAGCAGTCAAGATTATTGGCACCCATTGTAAGTTGTTCAAAATGCATAAAGTTACTTTATTAATGAATATACTAACCGCTTTTGAAGTTTACGTTGAGTTTTGTGCACTTTGTGTGATAAAAAGTGTAATATCAAATTGGGAGTCCCCCCCCCCCCCTTACTGTTTATATTACTGAAGGTAAAGCTGCTATGAGAGCCCTTATTCACAAAAACAGTTACAACATTGCTTACTAAGGAATGTGTGAATCTTAATGCAAGTGAATTTTAATCAAGTTTGTGCTGTGTGAAAAGTATATGATGAAGTAAGACTAGGCCCTTGTCCATTTCTAGTTTAGCAATGAATCGCAACTGCTGTGACGATGAAATAACTTATCCCTGGTAAAGTATTTACTGTTCATGAGCGCTAAAGTGTCAGTTGTGTTTCTGAGAACTTGCATGTCCTATTGAAACTAGTTATATCCACTATACTACTTGTCTGCTTGTAAAAGGGTTCGTTGCAGTTCTGTGAGAAACAAGTAAAGGATGTGTCTTTTTCCATCAGAACTATTTACTGTTTATTTAACAGAAATGTTTCACATTTCAATGCCTAATTAGGCTGGCGACCGTATTCTATATCATTTGAGTAAACGTGATTAGCTAAAAAATTTTCTAAATTGGATCTGTCACTTTCTGTGTCCTTCAGTAACATTGATATTAAGTTCGATAAGCCAAAACCATTAGGTATTACTCGGTCACTTTTCTTAAATCATCACGGAGGGTAACATTAACTGCATCTAAATAACAAAATTGGTTATAAATATTATATTAGTATACTAAACGGTGCAGTGATAGTGTTATAAGCTGACCAGAGTAATGGTAGCTGCCACAAAGACGTGTCTGAATTTTAGAAGACCTCCAGAAACTGCACACCTCCACAGAAGACATGACAACAGGGAAAATACAAACAAAAAATCAGAAAACAGAAATTTCACCAAACACCCAAAGAGAAGAAAACAGGGAAAAAAGCGGACAAAGGTGCCGAAGAAGAAACATGGTAAATATATGAGAGGTTCTTGGGAAGAAGAAAGGAAGCGACAGAAAATACTGCCATGAAAATAACTTCTGTTTTAGCGCTCTTTTTAACGGGGAACTGACATTAATAATAATAATAATAACTTCAATACTTTGCGAAACAGTAATTAACTCAAGTGCATCAGTCTGTAAACAGTAATTTGAAAGACAGTACTTAACAAAGTAAAACTCAGTGAAAGATGTTTCTTGTTGTATTTTCCATGGACAAATAAGTTTCCATTTTTACTCAACTACAATCAGATAGAACTGTCTTCAGCCAATAATAATAGTAACTACACAAAGTGAGTAGCAATAATTATCAATTTGCAGTAATAAACGTTGAAGGTACAAGAAAGCAATGAGGTCGCAAGCTTTGCCGTTTTTCTACAAGCTAAATTTTGACTTAGCAAATTACGTAATTGTAACTCAGAGGAGAGTTATTATTGAATGATGCTATAACATTGCCATAACTTTACAACTAAATGACAACGTTTAGTAATGAATAAACATAAATAACTTTCTGAGTAAAATTAAAGACTGTTAGCATTACAATGAGTGACCTCACATACTTTTAGATTTACTCGTTTATTATTGATGAGATTTTGTTGTTCTTCGATTATTACTACATAACTGCTACTACATAACTGCTACATAACTGAAACGTAATTGTTCACTGTGAAATATCCATTTTTATCACGCTAGAGTAAAATTTACCAGTTTTGCGCTGTTTTAGCCTTGCGACAAAAGTAAGCATTCCTAGGTAAGTTTTTCTCCACTCACAGACAGTGATTATACTGACGGTAATTTTGCTCGTTTAAGAGCTGGCGACAGTTAACTTCCTTTCATTCATTAACTAAACTCATAATTATTTCCAAATTTAACGAAATACTTTGGCTCCATCCAGACAAATTTTATATTCCTTTAACATTAACCGAGTTTTTAATTTTTGTCTTCATTGCTGCAAGTACAGAGCACTGGCGATTTGGTTATAACTGCACCTACATTTCATGGATTTCCTTTTTTCTTCGGAGAAGATGCCTTTCCCACTCAACGGTTAACTTTAGGTACAGGGTCTGTTTAAGTCCTAATTACCCCGAAGTGTAGTGGGTGGCTATAAAGTGAATGAACTGTAAAAATGTGGAAAATTAGGGAGAAGTTACCTAGATTAGTTGAAAGAAGTAAAGGCTGTCGAGAGTGGCAGAGGGAGCGTTAGGAAATGATAGGCTACAACAGAGAAAGCACCTTAGAAGTCGAATATGTAACTTTGAGAGACGAAATAGTTAAGGTGCGGAGGATGAAATAGAAAGATAGTGCAAAATAACTAAGCACAAATGACTAGGGAACGAACGTAAGGCTGTAGAAAAGTAAACAACTATAGGAATGATTGATACTGCCTATAGGAAAATTAAAGAGGCCTTTGTAGAAAAGAGAAGTAGCTGCATCAATATAAAGAGCTCAGATGAAAAACCAGTACTAAGCAAAGGAGGGAAAGGTGGAAGGTGGATGGACAATATAGAAAGGCTGTACAGAGGAAATGTAGTTGAAGGTAATTTAGAAAGGAAAGGGGACGTAGATGAAGATCGGATAGAAGATGTGATGTTGTAAGAAGAAATTGACAGAGGGCTAAAAGATGTTAAGTCGAAACAAGGCGACATTCCGTCAGAACTTCCACTATCCTTAGTGGAGCTAGCCACGACAAAGGCGTATTCCAACCAGCTCATTAAAGCTGTGTTTCGAACAACGAGAACGTGTGGAAGATTAAAGAAGGGGAGACAGTGCAAAGATGAAGAGGTGGTGATTAGACGTGAGATTGATTTGGTAATTACTGGAAAGATACATAAACTTCAAAATATTGATGTACATGAAAAGAAGAAATTAGACTATATTATCATATTATGTAGAAGGATTGTTACAGAAACCTGACCAATTAGGATTTTGTGGCTCCCTACTCCACTCCACTCATACAGACGTCGCGTTATTATGAGAATGGATAATATGTCAGAGGATGGGGCGACAGAGCCAACCATATCAACTTACAACAAACAGATCGATTTACCTTGTGTTACGTTCGCGACAAATAAATACCGTAACCTCCAGAAAACCGGTAGACTCAAAAAACTCGGAGACATGTAAATATCTGAGTCTTCATTATATTTACAATTGAAATGAACACTGGAGCTAGTCTGCAGCAAATTCTGACCTCTCGAAACTAAAGTTCCTTGAGAAATTAGAGAATAGAAGTGGCCATTCACGTCCCAGAGTCAGTCACCTATAATACTGAGTCACGCACATTACTGCAGGCAGGTGGGCCTTCTTCAAGATCTCCACATGGAGTGCA
Source organism: Schistocerca serialis cubense (assembly GCF_023864345.2). Taxonomy (NCBI): domain Eukaryota; kingdom Metazoa; phylum Arthropoda; class Insecta; order Orthoptera; family Acrididae; genus Schistocerca; species Schistocerca serialis. The sequence goes on from NC_064639.1 coordinate 879,089,114, forward strand.
GAACCGCTTCCTTGACCTCTTCACCCGAAGAGTCCCAGTCTCCACTTCACTCCCATAGTGTTCCACTGGTATCTGCTTTTCCATTGGGTGAAAGCCATCCCCTCCAAAAATACATTGTTCTTATGAACTACAGACATGATCTTGACCATTTCCCAGACTAAAGTAATATATTACAGGAAATTCAAATAAAGAAATAGCTCAAACATTTGGTTGCACTCAGATCAGTTACACTAATAGTAGTAATTTTTGGTTCATAAGTGTGCTCACATTAAACGACAACGAATTGTCGTTAAATATTATTTCAACAATTACTTATGACTTCTTCTCAGAAGCATCTTTTGGTTACCCGTTCAACTGTAGTATTAACTAACACAGTTTGAATCAGCACAGGTTTTTCTGTGGCATTTGAAGTCAACATTTAAATAAAGTTACTGGCAAAAGTAGTAAACTGTTCATTAAACAAATATACAAGTATGAGAAAATATGAAGTTTTTATGCTGTGTTCATTTGTCATGTAATTGTGGCTGATACGATGTTCTGACAAACATTTGCATAATGAAACAGATATAAAAAAAGCCGTAAATCAATAAATGAAATAGATACAGATACTTATCTTTCAGGGATAAGAGCTATAGAGCCAAGCTGTCATCTGAGGTAACGTTTGTTGAAATCGCAAGACGCGTTTTAAAGTTATTAATTCAAAGGTTCACTGTGTAAATGCTTATTCACTGCAAAAAATTAACTTCTGTAGTTTTAAAGACATTGAAACATCGCTGTCACTGGATGCGCCTCATTTTTATCAGATTGAAAATGTATTAAAATCTGCATTAATATTTGATGTGATTTATTGACGAATCTCAAAGAGCTGTAACTTAGCCGTCTTTCAGATTGTCTCAAAGTCCGCCATGTCCTGGATCATTGTCTCCTCCACAAAGGCCAGGCAAGCGACAGCCGTGAAAACTCTGTGTCCCAATTTGCGGTAACGCTACTAGTCCTTACACTTGGACTTAACTCGTACCGGTCACATAGCCGGAACTGCCGCGACGCTCCCTGAGAACAGGGCCCGCTGGCGATCAGCTACACAACAGACTCATCTCTTACCAACACCGGGCGGACGATTAGATTGCCTAAATACGTGCAACGTTAGTCGTGAACGCGCTCTGTCGTCTGATTTCCTTCCATCCGTGTGTACTTCGACAGAGTTGTACTTTCTTCCCCCTTTGTTTTTAGTTATTATTGAAAATTCTGGTGTTTGTGACCATCTTCTGCCTTCTAGGGCGATCTGGATAGTCGGTGTACGTCATTTTGATTTGGATATGACTCAAATTTTCGCTAATTCTCGAAACATTAATAGTTACGGTGTGAGGTCTGCTAAAACACATAGCGTTTGACTGGACGTTGTCCTGAAAGCTTTCAATGTCCTTAAATTGATTAATCAGTGGGTTTCATTAATTGCGATGCTGTTGCAGTATTGTCGCTGTACTCCTTCTATCCATACAGGTGAGGAATACTGCGTTATAGGTAATATGGACCATTTGTTAACTGTTCTTAGTGGTTCATAGCACTGTAGTTTGGTGAATATGACTGTTAAATGGAAACTGACTAATGGTTATGGCCGGCCGAAGTGGCCGCGCGTTTCTGGCGCTGCAGTCTGGAACCGCGAGACCTCTACGGTCGCAGGTTCGAATCATGCCTCGGGCATGGATGTGTGTGATGTCCTTAGGTTAGTTAGGTTTAACTAGTTCTAAGTTCTAGGGGACTAATGACCTCAGCAGTTGAGTCCCATAGTGCTCAGAGCCATTTGAACCATTTAATGGTTATGACTCCCAGATACTTTAGATGATGCATGAGTTGAAGTTGTTTGCTCTTAAGGTAAATGGTAGTTTTTTACGATTCACATCGCCATTTCCTTGTGATGAGCATAGCTTTTGATTTCTGTTCGTTGAATCAGTGTTTGTTGTTATCGGCACAAGTCGCAATTTGTTGCATGATTGTGTTGCAGACGCTATCGGTTGCAAGAGCGCTATTCCCTGCAGTAAGAAGAATTGCATTCAGAGCGAAAGCAAGTATGACAGAGTGCCTTGGGAAAGGCAAACTAAGTAACGAATTATACAATGTCATCCACAGATGTGGACCACAACAAGACCAATGTGGCTGTCCTCTGGTTGCTGCCCTCTCTTTTCGAAGGTTCTTGACAATTAACGTTGAAAGTCTGTGGCAAAGTAGCTGCGTGTCAACTTGTACATGTTCCCAGGACATTTAAATTTTCGCAGATTTTTAAAATTCAGTTCCACCATGCGTCAAGAGCTACTTGCACATCACGACTTACCACGAATACACGCGTTGTGTGAGACTGCTAATGAAAATTATCTTCCTGCCATTAATGCTTCATTCACGCCTGATTGCAGTATAAAACAGTTCTGATTGTTATGTAGAAGATCTAGCTGAAATGCGTTACACGATTCATTTAATGTTTCCCCGTATCTTCGCATCAGTGTATAAATTACGACGCCGCACTTGGTGAATTCTATGCTACGTTCTGTCTCAGTCGTAGCCATCGTTATTATTTTAGTTATCTTCCAGAGTTGTGGAAAGCAGCCGGTCTGAAGGCAACCATTGCAGACTGTCATAACAAAGTGCAGAGGTCCCTTCTTTTTTGTATCTGGTATGCGGATAGCTTTTCCTCTTATTCCGACACGATATCCATGAAAGAGACCGGATGTAGATTGTTTCGGTTTGGTCGGGACTGCACATCTACATGCCGCAACGCCGATATTGGTCAGTGTGCTGCTCCAATATTTGATGGAACGCTGGATCACGACGTGACGTCACGAGAGCCGTTGCAGTTAGCACAAAGGGTAGCCGGTATTTTACACGTTTGCATAGGTGCAATGTAAAGCACAAAACGTTAGTTTGTTCGGAAGGGGTAGATGACAAGTGTTTTCCAACTTTAGAACGGTCAGCGATGACAGAACCGAGGCGCACGCCCTGAAATATTTCTCAAACGATTTTGCGGTAATTATTCGTTGAAAAAATTCATTTTTGCTTTATTTATAGCTTCATATGTCATGTTTATGACAATATGCTCATCATTTCATTAATGGTCATAGTTACTTTGATATTTACATGGAAGTAAGACACTGCAGGAAAAGTGCTCGATGAAAAGTAGAAGTTGCTTTGATTTTGCGTCTGATGCATATTGCGTAATAAGTTGTTGCAATGAGATTTAGCTAATATATTGAATTTTTCTTTAGAAGTGGCTGGAGGTCTCTATCTGTCGCCAATCTCAAGAAAATTAATCTGATGTAGTGCACACATCTGCGATCGCGTCGCGCCAGCGAATGAGGCCAGAGTGAAATATCCACATTTCTCATGTTTCATGAAAGGTTTGAGATATCTAAATGTGATTTTGGCAAATGATGGCACGCAAGGAGGAGAGTATTTTACAATGTGATTATTATGTAAAACTTCATTATATACCGTGTTATTCCAATAGCTACAAACTTTTTCGAAACTCTCTGGCAGATTAAAACTGTGTGCCGGACCGAGATTCGAACTCGGGACCCTTGCCTTTCGCATGCAAGTGCTCTACCATCTGAGATACCCAAGCACGATTCACGCCCCGTCCTCACAGGCGAAGGTCCCGATTTCGAATCTCGGTCCGGAACACAGTTTTAATCTGCCAGGAAGTTTCATATCAGCGCACACTCCGCTACAGAGTGAAAATGTCATTCTGGCTACAAACTTTTTCGATGAAAGAATGTAGTTTTTAAGGACCACCGATAGCTGGTAAAACGAGAAATACTATGGGTTTTGGAACAACATAAGTGAAGATGTTACACGCTTTTTGTGCCTAGGATGTGGTTTTTCATAAGCTGCTGACCTTGTTTTTGCTCAGTTACTCATTTAATAAACACTGTTTCAGAACTGTGTTGCAATTCAGTCTGCATAACAGGTTAGTGAGGTGAAATTGTGTAAACTCCACTGTGTTTTGGCAAAAGAAGCTAAGTTTAACATGGCAACCAGAGAAATATGCAGCTTTTATTCAAAATTCGCCACTCATGGCACTTCTCTGAAAGTTACAAACAGTTAAGCCAGGCGGAAATGAATCGCTGCATTTTCGTGCGTCGCGGCGTGGAGTCAAAGAGCGCCTGAATTGCTGCCTGGAAATACTCTGCCACCCGGTTTGTAGGCGCGTCCACAAAGCTTCAACTTTGGCTGCAGGAGGTCCTGAACGAACAAGTTGCAGACCTACCAAATTCCAAAAAGTTTTTGTGCGTCCATCCTTCTGATTTAAGGTCTGACGGGCTTCGTTCACTTATGCAATAAAATGGAACACCTAATGCCGTCTTTTCGATGTTATTTATTATAGGCTAGCTGTTTCAGTGATTCAATACACCATCCTCAGACCTCATCTGGCGCCGAGGAGGTTAACTCCAACCGTGTACATGATTCGATCATTGACCAACATCTATGCTATGAACTGGTATCAGTAGACTGAACAACGATATTGTATTGATGGTTGGGACACAACATCGTTGTTACGGTCTACTGAACCCAGTTCATATATGTTGGTCAATGATCGAATCATGTACATGATTGGAGCTAATCCCGTCAGCGGCGGTCAAGAGGTGAAGATAGTGTGTTGAATCACCGAAACTAGTAGCGATGTAATAAGTAACATCGAAAAGACAGCTGTAGGTGTTCCATTTTATTACGTATGTTCCAGACATGTTCGATGGGCGACACGTTGAGCGAACGGGCAGGAATCAGTGGTACCCGTCGTCCTTCTTAGAAGGCTTGCACATTCCTCGCCACATGCGGGTGGGAATTGTCCCGCTGAATATGTCCGTATGGAACGGACTGCAGGAGGAGCAGTGCCCCGCTCTGTGAAACCTCCATGATGTAGCGGCAGCTGTTCAGATTTCCCTCAAGACGTAGTAAGCGAGATCGCATGTTAAAAGCAATGGCGCCGCGACCCATCGCACCTGGCGTTTGTCCGTTATGTCGGCCAGCAATAAAATTTACCCAATTACGTCCACGATGACGGTTGACGCTGTCGAACGCATACGCTGCCATCACTGTAGGACAAGTTGAAGCAGAACTCATCCGAAAACACTACATTTCGCCACTCAGCACTCCAGGGTCGGCGTTCACGTGCCTATTGCAATCTGTGGGGTTGGTGAGTCCTGGTCAAAAAAATGGTTCAAATGGCTCTGAGCACTATGGGACTCAACTGCTGAGGTTATTAGTCCCCTAGAACTTAGAACTAGTTAAACCTAACTAACCTAAGGACATCACAAACATCCATGCCCGAGGCATGACCGTAGCGGTCTTGCGGTTCCAGACTGCAGCGCCTTTAACCGCACGGCCACTTCGGTCAGCCCTGAGTCCTTGTCAGTGAAAGCCTACGGAACGGCTTGCGTGCCACCAGTCCATCCCACAGAAGACGGAGTCGAACCGTCGACGCAGACATTTCTATACCTGAACGGACTGAAAATCTAGTTGGTCATTAATCCATACCAATGTCACATACGGCAAGTGCAACGGCTGTTCGTGCGCAGCACGCGGTTAAACAGTACACAACATTCGGCAGCTCCGTGTATTAAGGAAATCCAATACTGTAAAATGTAGCATGTCACTCCATAGAATATTGCCAGGCCCCATGTCATAAACTTCGATCGGTGTAAGAAACCGAACAGCCAATTGAGAACGTTGCTGCACCGTGTGGATCTTGTATGGGTACCAGTGTAAAATAGATCACAAACCTATCCGTACTGTTCAATATGGGATAGATAATTCTCTTGGCACTGCACAAGCACTGGCACTACATGGGGCACGTGCTGAATTGTCAGTTACAGCAACAACAACCTCGTCAAGATTCCTCTGGGATTGGACACCTTCCTGTTCCAGGTGCCACACCAAGTTCACCCGAATTGTCGAATTTCACTATCATCCTCTTTAAACCATTTAATGACATCGGACCTCTTCTCAGACTTCTGGGTTGGCGACATTCTCACAGTGCAGCACTTTAGTTGCTGGCGTTCACATAAAACAGTTGCACTGATAGCACATGGCTTCTCTTCTCCTTAGACATACTGTTCACATATGTTATGGCTTGTCAAATGATAACGTGGATGGCATAACGCTATACAAATACTGTACACGCCAGATTTGTGTGTATCGGCTGCAACTGGCACTAATATGTTTTTCAGCGTAAGTCGTTTCTGCATTAATGTACTGGACCATCTTCCAATTTTTGCTGTCATACGATAACTACATCCCACACTGGACCTAAGTGAGTAGCTGTATTTTAATTATAACCACCCGGTATTTATTTAGTTATTGAATGACGAATGCAGCAGTAACTTTTTACACTAATTTTAATGAAATTTGTACTCACAAGGTTACAGAAATTATCGACGTACAGTATGAAAGCGCTCATTCAGAAAAAAAAAAGTTGAGTGAAATATTAACATGTTTATTTCTGTACTCAATTAGTGTTTGAATCAAGTATTTAATTAAAGTCAGAATATTTAATTGTACAAGACGCAAAAATTAAATGCATGGGCAGCATGGGGTCTCTGACGTAAGCACAAATAACAGAGAATATTTAAATCTTGGGTTTTCTGTGCTGAATTACCGATTTTAAATAATTAATTTCAATTTCTCACAGTTTCATACGTAGCTTAAACTTCGTTAAAGGTACGTATGATACATACATTTGGAAAGCATCAATGGAAAGAGGTCATTTACTACAAGAATCATGTCCTACCTGAAACTTCATTGAAAATAGTCGACAGCCATTTAACAAAAATTAAGAATTGTTCTCATTGTGCAAAATTTGCCGTCCATTTATTTTTGATTGCATGTGAACTAATTATCTGAAAATTTATTTTAATATGTAGTCTTAATCGACATCTTTGCATGCATCATCTGGTGCGACTACTTTCAAGAGAGCACCCAAGGATCAAAAGTTGTGTTTAGGACTGAGGAAATCTCCCACCAACTATACGACGTAAATTCACAGAAATTGCAAACCGTAGCTGAATTGTCTTGTAAAAGGGGGCTACCATCTTCACTTTAGGCCATTTGTGTGGGCACACTGCAAAGGGCAGTATCTATATCTCTCATCATGTGGGTTTAGTTTGCCGATTCCTTTGGATTTAGATGATTTTGCAGCAGCAGACTCACGACCTTAGATAATTTCGAAATAGGACAGTGCAGATTTGTGTACATTGCTTACAGAACCGATATGAATTACTTAATTGTACTTACGTTCCACTTGGGAATCTAATTCTGGCACGACATTGCTGACTTGGAATATTTTGCGTCGGTAAACGGAATAATTTCATCGATTGTCAACGGGGCTTGCATTTTTCTTCAGTAGTTCCAGTATGGACTTGGAATAAATTGCGCGAGTTGGACGCTAACTCAGACTCACAACATTTTGTGTTTGTGCACACTCAGAACTCTTTCACCGTGAGCTGATTGGTTTTGCGTTTTACGGAGTAGTGCCGGCCTGGATTTAAAATAAGTATGAACACTCCATCTTAAATAATTTTTCAACGTTAGAAGATTTCTTTAAAATTTATAGTGGGTTTCTAACCAGTAGTTACTCTTAGATCTACTGGTAGTTAGCTACAGCAATTAGGTTTTCACAAGTCTGCAATTTAATTTCGATTTTGTTGGAAAACGAAGAGATAACCTATCCAAAAATTTGTATCTGGAAATACGATTTGACTCTTCCCAGGAGCTAGGATCGCCTCCTGCAGCAAGAAATTATAAAGAACAATTTTTTTCTATGTTTTATGACAAGCGAAAACTAACAGTCCAAGTGTAAATTTGTTTGCGAGGATCAGTGTGTCTGCCTTCTTCAACACATTCATATATTTTTCTAAAGTCGTGCTTTGCTAATGTCTCACGTTGTTTTTGTGGTCTAGGTGAATATTTCATGGTACTTGCGAAATGAATACAGTGTAATGCTAACGTTTTGTTTCTTGTAAAATCACCGATCTTTTCGTTTTCCTTACCACGCTCTGAACAATTTCTGGGAGGTGTGGATGTGTGCGTGAGTGATTTCAAATGTACCAGTGAAGATCCGGAAGTTTCTTTTCCTGTGAGTATACTAATATGAATCTCACTGGGTCCCCTCTGTACATGTAGATCTTTCCTGGTCGCTACGCCCAGGCAGTGGAATCCTCCCCTACTCTGTAAAAGAAAAGGGCTAATCTCCAACGGCCATCTGTTGACTGAAATCCTGTTTTTTGAAACATGGTCTGTTTTAAGTTCAGATTGTTCTGTTTAGTCCAGAATGTGCATGGTGAAGAGGAAATCAGTGAGTGTACATCGATTTGGTAATCAGTAATGTTTTTAATAAAGACCACATTTTGTATACAGTTGCATTTGTGTTTAATGCATGAATTTATGGGTGTACTTTGTATTCAGTCCAAATCAGGCCATATGCCTTCAGTGCAATCGCTTTTCATAAGATCAGCGTTTGCCCCCACGGCTAATAATTAATGTATGCGGTTTTAAGGAGTAGAAGTTTTTAGTTTTTCGACATATCGAAATAAACTGGAATAATTTGGTATTTGTCAGGTATAATGGACATGGATATCCAACGTTTGTAACTAAACTGATCAGATGTAACAGATAGTATGTACCATGAGTGATAGGCCCCTGATTTCTAGTAGTCTACATTCCATAATTATTCTATAAATGAAACCCTCTGCATGTGCAGAGCTCATCGGTTCATCGTCCTTCTACATCTACATCTACATTGATACTCCGCAAGCCACCCAACGGTGTGTGGCGGAGGGCACTTTACGTGCCACTGTCATTACCTCCCTTTCCTGTTCCAGTCGCGTATGGTTCGCGGGAAGAACGACTGTCTGATAGCCTCCGTGCGCGCTCTAATCTCTCTAATTTTACATTCGTGATCTCCTCGGGAGGTATACTCTGTCAAGGTCGACATCGGCCTTTGAGAGATACCGACTACCAGTTGTTTATGAGTATGTGATTTACTGCTAAGAAGCCTTCAGTTTCGAGTGGGCTAAATTTGTTGAATGTAACTAACCACTATCAAGATGGTAATAAATTCATGTATCAAGTTTTATCTCAGTAAATGTGTTTTTTCTGGCTTTCTCTGCTCTAATTGTCCTCACTAAGCAAAAGGACCGAAATTTATGCCGTAAAACGAAGCCCTATATGTATGATTATGTTTCGACATATCGAAATAAACTGGAATAATTTGGTATTTGTCAGGTATAATGGACATGGATATCCAACCTTTGTAACTACATGTAATCGAGGGAGTCTTCTTGTACTAGTGTAGGATCCAGTAGTTTCAGTTGTACCTCTTGTGTGATTGATTATTTGGTCCAATTCAAAACTGTTAATTCTTGAGCTTCTCCTGAAAGTCAGTCCTTAATCGTCCCGATAGGTCTTGATTAGCTTGACGACGTGTATTAATGTTTTCTGTGTGTTTGATGAACCGCATAGTATCAATATTTGTCCAAGGTATATATATACTGTGTTTTGTGAAGTAGAGTTTTGTTGGGTGCATTTTGATCGTACGAGTACATGACCTACAGTTGGTCTAACTCACTCTCATGATCTGTTTTACCTTGTGATCTCCGCGGCTTTAGTAAGAAGAACCACCTACTTCATTACGTATTTTCTTGTAACAAAGAAATCCAAAGGGTTTAATTAAGTCGGTTTTGTACCGTAAATTCTCATGGAATCGATCGCCACTCTATAGTCATGGTGAGACTGTAGCGTTTTCCCCCTGTCTGTCTTAATGTTTGGCTGGGATAATCGCCATCCCGTAACTCAGTAACTTTACTACTATTTTGTACGACATTGCATATACAATTACAATAAGAAAGAAAGGAGACGACTAGAATTCCTTCCATATACTGAAAAATCAAAGTTCTCAAGCAAACCAATGTCACGGATAATGCTAAGAAAATATAATGACCGGATAGTACCCCATACTCATTTAGCATAAACCGATTTAGTTATTATTATTAGAATAAAGATAGGGGGCGCTTTTATTTAATGAATGCTAACCTAAATTGAGAATCTGAATGCAGCATACCTCGTCTACTGTCACTCCCTGTAGTTTTAAGATAACAATATGGTGTATACTAGGTGTTTTCATCGTTGTTCACAACACCAGTGTGACACAGAACTACGTAAACACTACTCACGGCCATCCGAATTCTCATACTACATCTTACACATCCCTAGACATCCATTGGAAGAAGAAATTGCCAACTCCCTCCTTTAGTAGATTGGCGATGCATCAATGTGGGTGTCCAAATTATTTCAACGAGTAACAAGACACGGTCAGTCAGCTTATATGAAGTAAATTGTCGGTATTGTACACATGCGCCATATTTGTTTATTTACATGTACACTCACTGGAAGAACCATTTTGTAGTTGCACTGAAAGCTGTACTTTACTACACGTGCATGATACTACAGAATTTTGTAGTAGCATGAGGCGACATCAAAAGGTAAGTTATACATGTCCCACACCAAGACCATTGCACAGCTTCTGTGGCGCATTGTCAGAACACTGTACACGTTCCGATTCCCTGCAGACATCTTATTCAGTGGTACGGTTAGTATGTGCATCGTCAAAGAATTCCAATCAGATGACACCGTAACTAGAAACGTTCTCTAGTAGGCCTTGTAGCTCTTCTGGGCAAAACATCTAAATTGTTCGCAGATTCACATGAAATTAAAGCAGTGTATGGATCAAATGCAGGTTCACTTACAGTTGCAGTGAAATGGTTTAAACAAACTCACCAAGACAGCACAGACATGTGTTCCGCTGATCAGGAAAGAAAGTCCATCGACGTCAACCACAGACAACAATGTCCACGCAGTCGAGGATCTGATCCGCAGCAGCAGCAGATTTACCAAAGACGAGAACGTTCACTCGGCTGTTCTCGAATGGCTGCAAGTAACACATTTCTAGGAACTGGACGACTGGTAATGAGTTTGGATAGTCGTTTACAGAGGCTATGTGGAATGTTAATATCGAGTATCTGAGTCACTTCGAAGTATAATGCAGTTACTGGTCCAGAATAACAATGTATACCTTCATTTCTGAAATACCTTCGTGGTACGAGGAGGGCGGAAGGAGGGATAGTAATTTACTTCAAATGTACTGGTAGTTTGTTTGTTATTTATTAGATGCTTAGTTTTCTTGACATAGATAATTACATGTCTTTCTATCGTTTTTCCCTCTGAAATTTGTATGTAATGCATGATCTCATTTACATCACTCGCATGCAGGATCTGCTCTGTGCGTACAAGTTATGAATGGAGGAACGTCGCATCTGCATTTGACGCAGCCGTCGATGCCGACCAGAAGCTCATCGCCAGTGTTCAGTCTGTGGTCTCCGAAAGAGCACTGACCACCTGCAGTGTAACAGAAAGCAAAGTGTATTCCCGTTTGCCATTTATACATATGTAGTTGGTCTTGCCACATCTACACAAATGCAAACACACACACACACACACACACACACACACACACACACACACACAACAGGTAGCACTAGAAACATAGTCATAGATCCAAAATACTCGATACAAACTGATTATGGAAGCTGGAGATACCAACACTGCCGATGCAGGTGTCAGATGAAATTCCTTCTCCTGGATTGGGTATTCCTCTCTTTGAAACAACCAATTTATTTAATTATTTTGTGAATAGCTAATTTCGCCCCCTTAGGCATTATAAAGCAAAATCACAGCAAAAAATTTAAGATGTTGACCACACCACCAGTATTTCCATTTTAAATAGTTACACTAACGTATTGCAATGTCTTGTGTGATGTCATAGTAACAAAACCGACATAACGATTGCATTGTTTTCTCATTTTACAAATCTATTCAACGTCTGCGTTAATAAGATACACAGACTGAGCACATAACTACAGTACTACGGTTGTGCGAAATCATTATGAGGAACGCTACCACATGCTAGTCCCTCAACACGCATATTTGGAGTATATTTGCTGTATGGGTTTCAACATTTTCTTTTTACTGTGTCATAATAACAGATAATAACAATAAGAATAATAATAAAATAAAGTGATTACTTAAAAATAAAGCAAACTATCCAGGAAAATGACTTTCCTCGAGAAATTCATACCGACTGTTACCCACAGATACAGAAGACTGTTGACAGAGATATTGTTGATTTTGAGTTATTTATCTTGCATGCTACTGATTTTTATTAGTGGTGTTCACAGGATATGAAAGAAATCAGTTTTACCAAGTCTATTCTTTTGTCTAGTAATTACAAACCTGAAACGTATGCTTGACAGAGTAGGGTAGAATTTACCGTTACCGTTACAAATCACAAGGAATTTTTCATAACAGCTTTCCTCACACTGACAGATTTAAGAAATGCACAATGAATCTTTCCACTTAAAGTATGTTAAGTAGGGTATTGTAGAGCGATAGTAGCTCCACCGCACTTCGATGCTGAACTGACGGCCGAAGGTCTTACATTGGCATGGGAAACACATGACATGACACATATGGGTTGACTATATGGAGGAGCAAGATCCTTTGGTAGCAGTAGTCTCATATGCAGCAATATCAGAAAAATGTCTGCGTTATAAGCAAAAATACTCCCACGACAAAATATTTCGATAGTTCAGCACATCTACATCTACATGATTACTCTGCTATTTATAATAAAGTGCCTGGCAAAGCCTTCAGGCTATCTCTCTACCGTTCCACTCTCGAAAGGCGCACCGGAAAGACGATCACTTAAATGTTTCTGTGCGAGCCCTCATTCCTCTTATTTTATCGTGATGATCGTTTCTCCCTACGTAGGTGGGTGCTAACAGAATGTTTTCGCAATTGGAGGAGAAAACTGGTGATTGAAATTTCATGAGAAGATCCCGTCACAACGAAAAACGCCTTTGTTTTAATAATTGCCACTCCAGTTCAAGTATCATGTCTGTGGCACTATCTCTCCTCTTTCGCAATAATACAAGACAAGCTGTCCTTTTTTTAATTTTTTGATGTGTCCATCAGAGGTGCGGATCCCACACCACACAGCAGTAACCAGGATAGGGCGGACAAGCGTGGTGTAAGCAGTCTCTTTAGTAGATCTGTTGTACCTTCTAAGTGTTCTGGCAATGAGTCCTAGTTTTTGGTTTGCTTTACCCACAACATTATCTGTGTGATCGTTCCAATTCAGTAACTCGTCAGTTAATAGAATGAAACAGCCAATCACAATCTTGACTATGTTCAAACTCATCTGAATGATGTATATTTTGTATACACTTCAAAAGTATCTGAACAAATGGAATTTTGCTTTAATTATTACCATGATCAGAAGTATTAGGAAACTCTGAACTTTCTGTAAATTTGTGCTATGTTCAAAAGCATCCCAACGACTTGAATACAATGTGTCCTGTGTCCAAACGTAGCAAATGACCTGAAATTTGGTAATTGGCACAATGTTCAAAAGTTCGTGTAAGCTACTGCCGTGTTCATAACTATCCAAACAATCCAAATTTAGCATAAATTTTGCTTTGACATAGGGATGTACTATGTAATTTGTTAAAATGTTTCAATAAGATTGTGAAATACGGCACAGTTTGTTATAATTTCACTTACTAATGGTGATGTATTTCACACAATTTCGCTGTAACTTGTTGAAGTGTGGACAACTGCGTTACAATTTTGGTGTAACATCATGATTTATAGGCTAATGTGCTAGAATTTTGCTATTACATGAATATTTGGGCGCAATTTTTTTTATAATTTTGCTGTAACGTGAATAACTATGGGACAATTTGTTATAGTTTTTCTCTAATATGACTATATATGCTGGGTGATGGGTCATGTAGTCTCCACTGCACCATTACATCAGTTAGCATTATCATCAGACGGTGACAAGCTGCTGGGTGACACTCTAGCATGAAGTCACTATAGTGTGTGACTGGCTCTGATATTGACTTGGATTGAACCAACACACGTTTTTGACAAATAATACAGACAATTTTGGTATGGGAGTAAACAGCATCATTCCTATATCTAAACTGACAGTATTGTTGTCAAAAACTTCATTTAGTTTGCTGCAGATGTCGAACTATTCTCATTGATGAACGTGAAGAATATCAGAATCCAATAATCTCATACGGTTTAGGGTTCCAGAGCATAGAATACAGACGAATGAGTGATTGATGAATCTTGTCTGTGAGAAGCTAGGGCTGGTAGGTGACACTGCATGTCACTGACAGACGTCAGAGAGTGGGACATAACACGCTACGATCTACAAAGCCTGGACCTGTAGTAACGAAGTTTGTGTCCCAAAGCAAAACATCTGAAATCTTCAGAGAGAAGAAGAAACTCCAGAAGTCACACCTGGTGGATATGAGAGGATCTCGTCTCTCAAAGATAGACATTTTGTACAATGCAATTTCGAGATACGGGCCACAAAACGTACAGGCAAATTTTCCGAAAATGGAAAAAAGATCAGTTAGTACCGCAAATAAACTCGAAAGGCTCTGATTTAGGACAGAAGAACATGTAAACTCGTTCTGCTAGAAGTTTGTATGTTTACATGGTTGTAGTAGATATTAGTTAGCCATAACTTAACTAATGTGTTAATTTTGTTTTGAACATATGTATCTACATGACTACTCTGCATCTAAAACCAGGCAGAGGGTTCTTCAGATTACCTTCAGACTATTTATCTACTGGTCCCCTCTGTAACCGAGTATGGGAAAAAGAAACACTTAAATCTTTCTATACATATCTTATTTCTCTGATTTTGATGTGATGATCATTTCTCCCTATGTGGGTTGACGACAAAAAAATATTTTTACGTTCAGAGAAGAAAGCTAACAACTGAAATTTCGTGAAAATATCACCACAACAAAGAATGCCTATGGTTTAATTACTGCCATCCCGACTAGCTTATCAAGACCTGGCTCAAACCAAGTATTCCCTAAAGTTTGTTAATGCTAAATGGCTCTAGCTTTCTAAGACATGACAGACGTAACAGATTTGGGGTTGGGGTGTGAGAATAAATATGCTCTAATTTATCACTACTTTGCTACACAACTCTTACAGTAATAAAGATAAACAAATGGAATATATGTTTATAGAGATCAAATCCTTCAATCGAAAGTGTGTGATAGGAATCTTCTACACACTTCCTACTGTAGGATAGTTGACCTGCTTCGAAACTGCACTTTCATGTCTAGAGTAGACATGTGAGCATATCATTATAGCTGGTGATACTAACATGATTTTTTTACAAGAACCTCGTTCCAGTGTGCAATTTAAGCAGATGCTTTCTTCTTCAAATGTATCGCTTCTTCAGCTTGCTCTCAGACATCATATGAACAGTAGTCACACTTTCATAGATATATTTGCATAAAAATCCTCAAAGAGAGTAATTTATACCTTTAAAATATCTGTGCCTGGCATGCCCTCCCATGACATAGTTTTTAAGCCTCACTCATTAGAGTGTCCCAGAAAGAAAGCGCGACTGAGTCCATGCCGACACTTCCAAAGCCATAAGCCATCTGAACCTGCTACGTAGGCGCTGAAAACACAAGGGTGCTTCAAATGAAACCTTAAAAGTACTATAACAGTTAAATTGTAAAAATGAACAAAAAATTTACATGTCATTTTTCGACGTGATGTCCCTGATGTTGAATGCACGTATTCCACAACTTCAGAAATGCGTAGATACCATGACGAAAGAATTCTTTTGTTCATGTGTGTAGCCAGTCGTGCACTGTGGTTTTCACCTCTTAGTCACTTCTGAACTGTATGGCTCCAACTGCTTTTTTGAGTGTACTGAGCAGATGAATGTCACTAGTCTCAACAGTCTTACGGGCGTTGTCATGTTGTGGCAGTACTTCTGACGACAGAAGTACTCGCCGTTTACTCCTGATTGCATGACTATGTTGGTTTTTCAGCATGTTTGAATAAGAAGTGCTGGTTACTATCGTTCCCCTATCCATGTAATGCTTTGCTGTATAATTACTCCATTTGCGTCCCAGAGGAGAATAAGCATGGCTTTTCCAACAGACAGTTTCGTGTGGAATTTATTAGGTTTTCGCGATCAGCTGTGATGCCATTCCCTGCTTGACCTTTTCATTCCAGAATAGTGATCGTGGTCCCAACTCTTATCGCCAGCAACAATTTTTCCCAGTTCTGCATCACTTGCTATGTGGGAATAACGCAAAATTTCTTCTCAGGCGTCGACGTGATGGTTTTTCAACTATGCATCACCTGACACCGGTACACATTTTTCAGACAGGTTATCGGAGTGCAGTTCATCCTGAACAATATCCTACGCTGACGGTGCATGTTGACAGTGGTGTGGCCATATTGTTGAGGACGATACTACATTATCTTGCGTTTGTTGCATCACTCCTACCACATGTCCGTCACTTTCTGGACCTCCAGGAACACTACTGCCCCATCACACAACCCTCCGATATTTTATGTGACTTTTAAGGTTATCATTTGAATCGCTCTTGTAGTTTGGAGTCGTCTTCTATTTGCTTATCAGACCTGAAAGAGAAACTTCATGGATTTACTAACAAACGTACTCCCCCAAAGACCGGGAAAATAGTAATTCAACCTGCGTATTTGATAACTGGTCGATTAAAAAAGCTTATGAATCTCAGAAACGCTGCACATATGGCATACAAATTATGCTATACATATGAAAATCACATTGATTATAGGCAGATGCGAAACAGAGTCAGTCCAGATACGACAAATGCGAAACTCTGGCATGCCCATACATTAACCTACAACATAAATACACTAGGTTTCCTATGGAAGATCTTATTGTCCCAGTTGAAAAACTGAAACGGTACTTCGTATTATGTACAACCACAACTGAACTGCCAACGAAACAGAACCTCACTGATTACTTGATGGGGATAAAGTCCGCGGCTCGTGGTCTTGCGGTAGCGTTCTCGCTTCCCGTGCACGGGGTCCCGGGTTCGATTCCCGGCGGGGTCAGGGATATTCTCTGCCTCGAGATGACTGGGTGTCTGGTATGTCTTTCGTCATCATTTCATCCTCATTCACTCGCAAGTCACCGTAGTGGCGTTAAAGAACTTGTGGAGCGGCGGCCGAACCGCCCCGCGAGGGGTCTCCCGGCCACCAATTCCATACGCTCGTTATTATTATTATGGGGATAGACGACTGTAACCACGGAGAACTCTATCCAAAGCACGTTAGTTGCGACATCGACAATAACGTCTTCATGCTTATTACATCAGCATCTACTGAACAGTCAAAATGATAAAGTTTATTATTGGCTCTGTCCACTATAGCAAATATCTTCAGCCACTCTTTAACCACTAGTGTTCTCCCTGAGGCCTCGAAACACGTATTACTTAAGGTGCTACAATCTTTTCATTATACGTCAATGATGTGTCATAAATTTCGTATTACTGCTAACACCACATGTAAGCTGATGACCTCCTATTGCTTCCAAGCACAAAACCAAAGTACCTAGAGACAGCTATCGAGAATCTCAGTAGTGATCTGTGTACACTACCAAAATGGGCCCAGAATACAGGGTTAAAGCTCAACCTATCCAAACCCCAAGCAGTACCGGTTGATCATTCTACGTTCATTAGCCAGAGATACAGGGTATCCTTGCCATCTTTAATCCTAAAGGGGACATTCATCAACCTATCCTGTCCGCAAAAAGACTGCGAATAATAAAAGATGAAAATCTAAACTGGATTAATGGGCAAGAAGCTATCAGCATCTCTCTGTGCCCTACAAAAGTAGCAAAAGCTCTTTCGTCTTAACCTGAAAAATAAAATTGTATAAACACTTATACTTTCAATGATCGATTACAGCAATATTATCCTGCAAGGTCCCTCAGGAATTCTTCCTGCCCCTGGAACTGGTTATGTATGTCAGTGTTTGACATACCTGTCATCTTCGACTCTTTGATCATACAGGGTGGCGCACGACAAGTCACCCGATTGAATTTTGATCCTTCAAGTATACTATTGGGACATTAGCGTTCAAATTTTACGGTCAATTTCGTGCAGTTCGTAGAAATTACGCCAGATGTCGTTGCGAGTTCATCGCTTCCGTTGTGAGTCCGCCCTTTCAGTTTGCCGCGATGGCGGACAAAGGACGGTTGACCGTCGAACAAAAGACGAAGACTGTGTTACTTTTCGCGGCGGCAAACAGCGTTACATTGACACAAGGTTCCGTTCTCATTTCGGCACACGGTGGGCTCCCAGCCCACAGACAATACTCAGATTACATAAAAAATTCGAAGGTACTGCATCTGTTTTGGAGTGTCAGCGGGCACATGCACGTATCGTATGTTCGCCGCAAAACATTGGAGCAGTTCGAGTGGCTCTGACTCGTAGTCGGAGCAAATCAACAAGAAGAGCCAGGGCCGAATTGGGAATTTCACGCCGATCTGTACAAAGAATTATTCAACCCGACCTTCGCTTGCATCCATGCGACTGCGGCGCATAAGCTTACTGCGAGAGATAAGGAGCGGAGACTGCAGTTTGCAAGGTGGGCAATCGAGCAAGACCAAGAGGCAGTGCTACACAACACAACGTTTTCTGACGAAGCTTACTTTTACGTAACGGTGTTGTGAACAAACAGAACGTTCGATTTAGGGCACGTGAACCTCCGCGAATAATCCACACGGAAGACACCTACGGGCAGAAAGTGTGCGTATAGGTCGCGATATCAAGGCCACGGAATTGTCGGTCCGTTCTTTTTCGATGCTACAGTAACCGGTGAACGCTATTTACACATGCGGCGAAACAAGTTCTTTCCTCAACTCACGGTCTCATGTCTTCCACTGCAGACACAACGGTTCTTTCTGCATGGAGCGCTCGCCATACTTCCAACTTTTTGTTTGATTTCCTACGCGAGAAACTTGGTTAAGGTTTTGTCAAACAGATTTCCAGAACGTTATGCAGGAGAAGGAATGTGGCCGCCCCACAGTCCGTACATTAACCCATATGACTTATTCCTTTCGGGGTTCCTTATAGAGAAGGTGTACCACAGAAAACCCGAAAATGCAGTGCAGCTTAGGACCATCATTGTGGAGTTATTCCACGCCATTCAAGAAGATTTGTAACGGAGAGTCAACACAAATGCACGTGTGAGACTTGAAGAAGTTGCAAACTAAAACGGCAGTCATATTGAACATGTGATTCATTAGGTTGTATTTCCAAGCTGTATTCCTTACTTCTACATCAATAAATTACAAATCTCGTCAACAACAAATGTGTAATGCATGGTCACTTATCGTGCGCCACCCTGTATTTCACCAACACAATCGCTGCTACCCTGGCTGCATACAGAGAAGTGCAGAGATTTCGATACCCTTTATCGTTCCTACTATCTTACCAACGTAAAAGTTGTTCCTCACATCTTTCCTCGACCTTAACCCTGTTGTCTGAACATCATGGGATGAGCACCCATTACCTCCAGAGCAAAATCCTTTCTGTCCCACTCCATCGTCCAGCCACTTTCTCGAAGTACTTCTCAGCAGAGGGGACCTGACTCGGGAATAACCTACCGCATTGTATCAGAGGTGGATCATATCCACATCTTCGGAAAACATTTAATGAAGTATCTAATGAAGCAACAATAAGGATTACCGTTGTGCTTGTACACATTCAGTACGCCTGTACAGACTTCTTTTCATTCAGATCTCCATCATTTGCCAGTATTCGTAGGTGGTGCAGTCTCATTAAATTTTGTTCCCCCAGAACTCGCTGTATGAGAAAGCATCTTTTTCTGCACCTATAAATTCTTATTTATATTTACCACTTTTATTATTGTCATTATTGTCTTTATTATTATTATTATTATTATTATCAGTATTACTGGCAACAACAACAGTGGGAGAAGTACTGCCAACATTAAGTGTATTACTTGACAGCCAGTGCTATTTATACGCATTGTTTCCACAGACTGTCAATTTATTTTACACTGAAGTGCCAAGGAACTGGTATAGGGATGCGTATTAAAATACAGAGATACGTTAGCAGGCAGAATACAGGGCTGCGGTCGGCAACGCCTATATAAGGCAACAAGTGACTGGCGCAGTTGTTACGTCAGTTACTGCTGCCACAATAGCAGGTTATCAAGATTTAAGTGAGTTTGAACGTGGTGTTATAGTCGGCGCACGAGCGATGGGACCAAGCATCTCGGAGGTAGCGATGAAGTGGGGATTTTCCCGTACGACCATTCATAAGTGTACCGTCAATATCATGGAACCTGGTGAAACAACAAATCTACAACATCGCTGCCACCAGAAAAGGATTTGGCAAGAATGAGAACAACGACGACTGAAGAGAATCGTTCAACGTGACAAAAGTGCCACTCTTCCACAAATTGCTGCAGATTTCAATGCTGGGCCATCAACAAGTGTGAGCGTGCGAACCATTCAATGAAGCATCATCGATATGAGGTTTCGGAGCCGAAGGATCACTCGTGTACCCTTGATGACGGCACGACACAAACCTTTACGCCTTGCCTGAGCCCGTCAACACAGACACTGGACTATTGATGACTGGAAACAGGTTGCCTGATCCGACGAGTCGCGTTTCAAATTGTATCGAGCAGATGGACGTGTACGGGTATGGAGACCACCTCACGAAACCATGGACCTTGCATCTCAGTAGGGAACTGTAAAACTGGTGGAGGCCCTTTAATGGCGTGGGGCGTGTGCAGTTGGAGTCATATGGGCCCCTGATACGTCTAGATACTACTCTGACAGGTGAGATGTCACTAAGCAGCCTGTCTGATCACCTGCATCCATTCATGTCCTTTGTGCATTCCGACGTGTTTGGGCACTTCCAGGAGGACAGTGCGACACCCCACACGACCATAATTTCTACAGAGTGTCTCCAGAAACACTCTTCCAAGTTTAAACACTTCCGCTGGTCCCAAACCCCATAGAAATGGGAATTATTGAGCATATCTGGGATGCATTGCAACGTGCTGTTCAGAAGGGGTCTCCACCCCCTCGTTCTCTTACGGATTTATGGACAGCCCTGCAGGATTCATGGTGTCAGCTCCCTCCAGCACTACTTCAGACGTTACTCGAGTCCATGCCGCGTCGTGTTGCAGCACTTCTGCGTGCTCGCGGGGGGCCCTTCACGATATTAGGAAGGTGTACGAGTTTCTTTGGCTCTTCAGTGTAGTACTAACTGTCATATTAAAATTTTTTATCTTAGCTAACTAAGACGTAAAAAGAGTGTATATGTGATACCTGGTCCAATGCAAGTGAGAGCCTTGTGGGCCTAGTCAGAGTCGGATTGATAATTAAGGAAATAAACACTATATTTTGAGCTACATACCTCAGTATTTGTTCTACTTTACTCCAATCAGGACGTGCTCTAACTCCCTCAGCAGACATATTATTTTATCTCCTTCACACATTGCCTAGATTATATCATATAATGGCATTCAGATTAATGAGTGATCTGCATCCAGAGGAACATGTGTATCAGGTTTCTAAAAAGTCATACAAGTTCAGACTTGGCAAAGCTGCTGACAAATCATACAACTGCTCTCCTTGCATCAAACTCCCACGATTCATTTACACAACTCAGTTAATTTGTATACTTTCGAATACGGTCAGGGTGCTAGCTACATACTAAGTGGCTGTCTCATGTTAATGGGAGGCGAAATACTACACTGTGACTCG
Source organism: Schistocerca serialis cubense (assembly GCF_023864345.2). Taxonomy (NCBI): domain Eukaryota; kingdom Metazoa; phylum Arthropoda; class Insecta; order Orthoptera; family Acrididae; genus Schistocerca; species Schistocerca serialis. The sequence continues at coordinate 879,110,847 of NC_064639.1, forward strand.
ACGTAACACTTCAGTGGCCTTTAAAACACTGTACTGTAGCTGGGGGAGTGAAATTTATGTATTGGGGATGTGGGTAATGCTGTGTGCACGCATGTGATGTGAAGTTTTCCGATTACGCAGAACTTTTAAAGACTAAACTTCATACCATGTTACTGGTTACAGAGAATTTCGGCCCTGCATTTGCGCAAGCAGGACGTTTGTCGTCATGTGTTTGCCCTGCAGATGTATAACCTTCAGGCAACGGTTAGCATCAAAGTAGTTACAGCCCTACTGCTGTAAGATATCAGTGTGCTACCTCGCGCAATTACACAATCATAAATAATACTTGTAACAGAAGTAACTTTTGTAGCGACGCGCGGTTGCTACACTGTGTCCAAATATCTTGAGAAGTAAACAAAAGAGTTTTTTCGAAAAGGAGAGGTCTCTAACTTTCCAAAATCTATAAATATTTTCACACGTGTACTCGGAATAAGACTTGAAGTATCAACTAGGATCAAAATGTCATTTTCTTCACGAATACGATGCTTTCATTGTTTGCTATTTTCATTTCCACTAATGTCTTTATGTTGAATAATATTTTTGCAGCTTCTTATAAAAGAAACAATTCATTGAGCATAAATTAAAACACTGGAGGAAGAAGGCAAACTGGTTTCCAGTGTCTTGTCGTCGATGATGTAAGTAGCGGTGGAACTGGAGTGGGGCTTGTTGCAAAAGAATCCGCCTGTGCCCTTAAGGAACCGTCCTCATGCTTGCCTAAGGCAATTTAGAGAAATCGTGTCAAACCCAAATGTGAAAGGGTGGAAGGGAATGTGAATTATCGTCTCGAAGCGAACGTGTCCCTTCACTCGATAAATTACAAGAACTCAGTACTGTACCAGAAAATGTAGATCAAATTAAAAACAGTCACCAGGAGTTGTCTTTTTTGAAGGATACCTGCGGAAAATGTCGCCAGTAGACACACAGTTGCCTGATTACTTACTCGTCTGAATAAATTATGGAGAATGATTGCAACGTAGTGTCTACATGATGATGAAGATGTTTGGTTTGTGGGGGGCTCAACTGCGTGGTTATCGGCGCCAGTACAAATTCCCAACGGTCGCTCAGTCCAGTCTCGCCACGTTCATAAATGATGATAAAACGATGAGGACAACACAAACATCCAGTCATCTCGAGGCGGGTGAAAATACCTTACCCCACCGGGAATCTAACCCGGGACCCCGAACTCAGGAAGAGAGAACGCCTCCGCCAGACCACTTTTTTTTTCATTTTGTTCGATATTGTTCGTTGCATTTGGTCTGGGCCGACGTCACAAGACATCCGTTCAAGTTGATCGCTGATCTTTGACTCATTTGTTTTATTACACAGAGCATGCAGCCCTCTGACCGAACACGCTGAGCCACCGTGCCGGCAGACGACGAGCTGCGGACGTTGTGTCTACACGCACAGTGGTTGAGGCATTGTACGCCCTTTCGGGTGCACATCGGTTCATATCTCCGTCCAGTCATTTACAATTAAGTTTCTTTGGTAGTCCTAAATCGCTTAAGATGAATGACAGGAGGGCTACTTCATAAAGAGTTACCAGTCATCCATGTCTGAGAGTAGGTCACTGCACAGGATGATCTAAACAGTCTTGCAGTTCTACACACAAACCGTGTATGTTCACTGGAAGTTCTTTGGAGGCTTTACTGTTCATTTAGTCTTCTCAGAGAGATTGCAACACTACAATGGCACCTCGTGTATTTTACAGCCACTTTATTCAATGACTTTAAATCCATTTTTTTTGTAACTATGTGTACTTAGCAGTCTCGTCAGGATTTAGTGTTTATGAAACTGTAATATGATGCTAGAAGAAAAGGTGGTAATTAATTATGTCAAAGCTTTGTAGTACACGCGCTGGTGATGTCAAGGAAATCTATAGTCTACGGAGACCAAAGAACATCTTTTAACGTAGCAATAGCATCGTTGGCACGGCGTGCGCAGTCGTAGTAGGGAAGACGAATAAGAGTGTTGTGAATCATCACTGGTGGAATACTAACGTGAAGTGTTGGCGCGCTAATGCCAAATGGACAGTTCTCTGGAGTCGGGTTCGTAAAATGTGGGAAGGCAAAATATATAAATGAGTGAGCACTTGTATGAGCGCAGTACATGGTTATAAAAAGATCTGATAATTAAAGAAGATTATTGTGTCGCCCACATTTATTCAAGTTGCTTGCTAACAGAAGAGCCGAATGACTATAACAGATACCATAAAAAGCGTTTTATCGCACCAGAAATAACATATTGTATTGTAAGATCAAAACAATTACCTTGTAGTTCAGAATAAGGCTTGCCGGTGTAGTTAATTTTTTTAACGTTGTAATATAATTTAGTCAAATCATAAACATAGTGACTGAAGCTAATTGACCCAAGTCATTAACCATCAGCAGGGTCCCTTCCTATTAAGAAAACTTTCGAGAAAATCACAAGTTAAAGGAGTAATTGAAAGAAGATAACGTCAATAAATTTTGCAGTTAACATTCATTCAGATAATTATTGGATTCAGAGGCAGTAGTAGTTATAGTTCTTCTTGCAGTGTTGCACTACTCCTATAGACAATATGTTGTTGTTGTGGTCTTCAGTCCTGAGACTGGTTTGATGCAGCTCTCCATGCTACTCCATCCTGTGCAAGTTTCTTCATCTCCCAGTACTTACTGCAACCTACATCCTTCTGAATCTGCTTAGTGTATTCATCTCTTGGTCTCCCTCTACGATTTTTACCCTCCACGCTGCCCTCCAATGCTAAATTTGTGATCCCTTGATGCCTCAGAACATGTCCTACCAAACGGTCCCTTCTTCTTGTCAAGTTGTGCCACAAACTCCTCTTCTCCCCAATTCTATTCAATACCTCCTCATTAGTTATGTGATCTACCCATCTAATCTTCAGCATTCTTCTGTAGCACTACATTTCGAAAGCTTCTATTCTCTTCTTGTCCAAACTACTTACCGTCCATGTTTCACTTCCATACATGGCTACACTCCATACAAATACTTTCAGAAACGACTTCCTGACACTTAAATCTATACTCGACGTTAACAAATTTCTCTTCTTCAGAAACGCTTTCCTTGCCATTGCCAGTATACATTTTATATCCTCTGTACTTAGACCATCATCAGTTATTTTGATCCCCAAATAGCAAAACTCCTTTACCACTTTAAGTGTCTCATTTCCTAAATTAATTCTCTCAGCATCACCCGACTTAATTCGACTACATTCCATTATCCTCGTTTTGCTTCTGTTGATGTTCATCTTATATCCTCCTTACAAGACACTGTCCATTACGTTCAGCTGCTCTTCCAGGTCCTTTGCTGTATCTGATAGAATGACAGTGTCATCGGCGAACCTCAATGGTTTTATTTCTTCTCCATGGATTTTAATACCTACTCCGAATTTTTCTTTTGTTTCCTTTACTGCTTGCTCAATATACAGAGTGAATAACATCGAGGAGAGACTACAACCCTGTCTCACTCCCTTCCCAACCACTGCTTCCCTTTCATGTCCCTCGACTCTTATATCTGCCATCTGGTTTCTGTATAAATTATAAGTAGCCTTTCGCTCCCTGAGTTTTACCCATGCCACATTTTGAATTTGAATAAGTCAAACCGAAAGTTAGTTAAACGCGATTTATATTTCACTGACAAAAGTATGTCAACGCTTTTGTAGCCACAGTAATTTTATGTTCTGTTTCACAATTAATTGGATGTGCTTATATCTTCGTAACGTTGACATTGCCAATACGTTTTTGCTGTAGATGAAATCATTTACAATTTTAATTTGAGAAGTAGCTATTAAGGAACAGCATTTAATGCTTTTGCAAATTTTCAAGCAGAGAGCATTCCCGTGAGTTCTGTAATTCAGTAAACTTTAAACAAAACTTTGCTGATCATTACCTGTAACTGTTGTTCATAACTCTAAATAATATCAGTGTATTTATCAAATTAAAATAATTTTGTTCATATTACACGTGGGTTTAACATCGAAGTTCCTGCGTGTGTATTTTGTTCAGTTGCTGCATTGTTAACCCCTCGCAGGTATCACGTGATTTCTAACTCACGTCAGTCATTACCCAAATTTAGCTTTTGCTCGTTTTTGTGATGGCTACCATAATTTTCTGCAATCTAAATCTATTCAATCATTTGATTATTCAAAATTATTACTATTTACAGTGAATAATTAACTTATTAACATTTCTATATTTCGATCGTTCTTGTACTTAATAGAAACCAGTGCGGTAACGATAGGGATATAAATATCTGTATTTGTTCGTTACAAAATCTTCTTCGGACATAATTGCCAACATTCATGTACATGCGTTATAAAATCTTTTATACATCGGAGAGTAAAGGAACTTTATAGATCCTTCGACCGTTATAGAGTGCGGAAATAAACAGCACAAATTTCATCTGGTGGATGGGCCATTAGTGCGCCATGATTAAATATTAAGCACTAACTTCAGGATCCAACTGGTGTATTCCAAAAGGAAAGTCTTAGTTAAAAGTGTAGACGTGGCTACTAGGTTCAGCATTTAGTGATTACTAGTTGTAGTGGCAAAGAGAAGTGATGCACTGGGACAGTAATGTATAACACGACATACGTTCATAGGTGACGTTTCGTCATCTTTTGCTCGAATTCACACGGATTTCTTTGCCGTTTCTGTTCATTGTTATCATTGTGCACGCAAGATTGTGGTATTTCGCGAAGTGGGAGCTGGTTAGCTGCAGCTAGTCGTGTAACCAATCGTCCCACCTCTGATGAGTTGGGGCCAGCGACATAAACATCTCTTTAGTTGCCATCCACAGCATGCTAGTCATTTGTCCGAGAACTTCGTGGGTGAGTTTTTGCTGACGCAACATCGTGGCCATTAGCCTTTATCGTTGGAAAGAGCGGGGGTAAACGATTGGATTTTCGGAAGGTAGCGTGCAGCGGACTCTTGCAGCTGCCATCTGCCTTTCAGAGATCGTTGCTGAATTGGGTAATGTTGCTGCGTTTTCACGAAAGCAGCTTTCGTTTTCACAAAGCTCAGTGGTTTTTTAATGTCGCGGCCACGAGACTTTACTTATTATATTTAATTTGGATTCGTATTCTGGATATGGATTCTCGAGGTAGCACATGTCTCATGGACAAGTGCTACCAGTTGTAACTGTGTAAGCCGTCAAGACCGTGACAACTATCCCTCCAACCGTTTTACCCCACATTAACGTAATTCTAAATTGGTTATCGATAAATAGACTTTGTATTAGTTGAAATACGGTACTTGTGGGCCCACGTGGTAACGACTAGGTTTTGTTTCCTCGAGAATCCGATAACTCATTTCCTGAACTATAGCATCGCCGATTTGCTTTGAGAATATATATGCAATTATAGACAGGCTACTGAGATTGTCTTTTTTATGAGTACTAATGATGAAGATACTTCTAAACTGATCCATTGAAATAAATCTATATTTTAAACAGTGATAATGTGTTCCTTTTTGCCCAATATTATCGTGTATTTCCAAGGGGTACAAAAACATAGAAGCGCACTAAGAGGTCAGAAAGTGTGCTGTGTTTAGGTATTGGAACTAGTGCCTGATGAAATTCATTGCTATGATAATACAAGTTGTCACATGATTAGACAAGGTACTAATAGGGTTCTTATAATACTTCATTGCTTCCGTATCACATTATACTTTGGCCTAGTTTAATTAGAATCAGTATTACAGTCACATTGCTTGAATAATCCATGCAACACTCTATTATGCCCTCCACCCAATGTTATACAAATACTACAAAAGCACGATTCGAAGCATTACGGTCAGTGTTAAAAGAGAGGGACTGACCTTCATTCTCTGTTGTAGTCTCCGAATGTCTCACCACGCTGTCATCGGTTGAAGCTGTAAAAAAGAAGATCCAATAATAAATTTAATACACTGACACATATAAGAATGGTTTTCGATAGAGCTCTAAATTTTAATTAAACGAATTTGGGTTCCTGATGAAACTGTTCGTTCTGAATTGAAAAAGAAAAATTGAAGCTGATTAGCTAAAGTTCTGGCAAGATGTCTGCATTTTTTCTTTTGCTTTCTCATCGAAAGTTCATACATGCGCTATGATCCACATGACTACAGAAATATGCTGGATACATCAGCTCACTTTTGACGCTCCATGGCAGTTACAGGATTGTTCTCATAAGTATCAAGTATACAATCCGACGTCGCAAGCAGATGATGGAGAGATAGAACGGGTAATTCAGTACGCAAAGGGAGACGAAAATCTAATAGTAATGGGGTCTGCAATGCGTTTGTAGGGGAGTAAGTACAGAAACGAATTACGGAAAAATATGGGCTTGGTAGGAGGAGTGATACGGGAGAAAGACTAACTGATTTCTGCAATAAATTTCAGCTAGTAGTAGCCAACATTCTGTTCAAGAATCGAAGGGGAGAAAGTACACTTTGAAAGGGCCAGACAGAAAGGGGGACAAAAAAAGTATACTAGCACAGGCAAAGGGGACATGCCGACGAAGGGAAATCCATCGGTATGAAACATAGCCCTTCATTTGAGGAAGAAATTTCTGAGAATCAACGTTTAGAGCACAGCATTGTGTGGTAGTGAAATTTGGATTGCGGGGAAACCGAAACGAAAGAGAATCGAAGCATGTGAGATGTGGTGCTACAGAATAAAGTTGAGAATTATCTGAATTGATAAAATAATGAATGAGGAGGCTCTGCGCAGAATCGGCGAGGAAAAGAAAATATGGAAGATAGTGTCAAGAAAAAGTTAAAGCACGACAGGACATTTGTTAAGGCCTCAGGGAATAACTTCGATGGTTCTAGACGGAGCTGTAGAGCGTAAAATCCGTAGAGAAAGACAGAAATTGGAATACAACCAGCAAACAACTGAGGATGTAGATTACAATTGCTACTCTGAGATGAAAAGGAAAATGCTGGCAACGAAGCGGAATTCCTGGCGAACCGCTTCAAACCAGTTAGAAAACTGATGATTAAAAAAAATTACGACAGTTATAATCTTTTGAAGAAGGGCAATATATCCCCGAAATCGACAACGAAATAAAATTTATTTTGTGCAACTGGTGGCTTATGTAAGACATTGGTTTCATGTTGTAAGCACGTTTCCTGCTACACAGCTGTTTCCACATATTTGATAGACGTTTCTCACTATCATTTGGTTAAAAAAAAATGGCTCTGAGCACTATGGGACTCAACATCTTAGGTCATAAGTCCCCTAGAACTTAGAACTACTTAAACCTAACTAACCTAAGGACATCACACACACATATGCCCGAGACAGGATTCGAACCTGCGACCGTAGCAGCCTCGCGGTTCTGGACTGCAGCGCCAGAACCGCACGGCCACCGCAGCCGGCCACTATCATTTGGCATACGTAACATTAAACCTGAAGAATAATTGAGCATATTATATTCATTAGAATGGTGCTTAAAACAAAATAGTTTTTCTTTTACGGAGAACTATTAAAAGAAATCAGATTGTCGGACAAACGACTCATCGCTAATATCTTGCTAGCACAAATTTCCTGTACAAGTGATGATCTAAATTTCATAGAACTGAACCACTGGAAAAACATGTAATGTATTGGTACATATATATTGAAGAAATCTTTCGTACGTGAAAAAGTGTCTGTTAGGTACCACCCGAAGTTCTTGGATATTATGGGCCAGTGGCGGCATGAGATGAAGACCAGTATCGAGTTATGAGGTTCCACCTTTAATTTCATAGATATCAATCTGCAGATACAAAGCAGGAAACACAAATCTAAAATTTACAGTAAATTCTCCTGTACTGACACTTTCGAAGCAGCTTCCTCTCGACATGCAGTGGCTTACAAACATGCTGCATTACACCACACTAAAGCCTTTTTCCTTTCTAACCCCGTACCCCAAGGAGACTATGGCCAGGAACATATCAAAACAAAAACAATAGCTACAAGCACTGAACTGAAATCCCAGATTACTGACAACATTCTGAATAAAAGACAAGAATCAAGCCTGATTCCTACGGTACCCAGTGATACTGACATAGCAAAACGAAAATGGTGCGATTTACTTTTTATACGTAATATTTCTGATACGACAAAAAACTACTTTAAGGAAAAATATTTGTGCTTTTATGTATCCCAATGACATTAGGTAGATGTTTTTCAGTTCAAAGTTAAATACTCTACCATCGTTTAAAGTGGGGTTTATAAAATGACACGCCAAGAGTGTGATATATGACAGACTAGGCGGTCAGTCTGTAGCATGCTCGTGGAACCCCACAGGAGCTGGAAATTAAGGAATCTTCATCCATTGTTAAAGATAACGTTGGTCAAAAGCACAAGAATTTAATAAATGTAGAAATCCTAGACATAGGAGGGAAGGGTGAAAAGTTGACTATCTCAGAAAGTAAAAAACAGATGCGTGTATCCCGGCTCTTAGTACTGAAGGAGTACACTCATTTCAGTTATTCAATCCTTTTATACAACGGTGCAGATTTTAGAAAGTAGATTTAGAAAATGGTAACATCATTAATTAAAAAATAGTAGCTGCTGTGAACATAATTCTATTCCAGCCTATGTTCGGCAGTAGTGACGCCTGATGAACGTCATTTGGCTGCAGATAATTGATTTCTCTGTTTCGTAGGAAAATTTGACAACAGAGACCCCTTTCATTGTGGAAGTCCTGAAGCAATATATTGATGAGTGCTTGGGTCCCACCTTTTGAATCAGTAACGTACTGGAAAACGGGCTTAGAATATGAAATCTGTGTCGTACGAAATTAAGTTTTGTGAATCAAGGTGAAACGTGTTTCGTTTACTTCATGAAATATCTACATTTAATTAGAAGTTTTTTTGGAAATTTGTGGTAAGGTCATCGGTCCCTAAGCTTACAAACTACTTAATCTAACTTCAGCTAACTTATGCTAAGGAATACACACACCCATGCCCGAGGGAGGACTCGAACCTCCGACGGGGGGAGTTGCGCGAACCGTGACAACGCGCCCTAGACCACTCGACTACCCGGCGCAGCGATCAGAAGTTTACAAGTTATTTAACAGAAATTATATGTGTGAAAAGGTTTGAGAACTTCTTTCACCCTAGGGGCATTTCATCACTTGTAACTCTAGGATATACAACACAGTTGCAAATTTGCTCACAGATCTTTCAGGAGAAATCAGGCAGATCTCTTACGAAATGTGGAACTTGTTTTATGCTAGCAATTTATACTCTCATATTAAGTGGACTGAAGCGACAAGGTGCTGCTACGCAGTATCGACGAGGACAAGAATATGTGAAAAACACTGACTAGAAGAAGGAACAGGGTGACGAGTCATGTGTTACAACGTGAAAGAATAACTTCCCTGGTTCTAGAGGTAGGTGTTGACCGTAAAAATTATATGGGAGAATATCGAGTAGAGAATACATCATACGGTTAATTGTGGACATTGGGTGCAAGAGGTACTCTGAGATGAAGAGATGAGTACAGGAGACAAGCTGTGGTGGCCCGCATCAAGCCAGTCCAAGACTGAAGCCAAAATACCAGACCTTTTCGGGTAATGACAGTGATATATATAGAAATCGACTTCGATTCTGCAGACAACAATGATATTGTAAAATTGTTTGTGAGAGACGCTATTACGCCTAAGAAAGAAGTAACATCAGAAAATTATAATTAAATGGAAGGACACATGTAGGCGATCGACAGTTGCTGCAGGGCCTAACAGTTAAGCCACGGCATGAATAAATATGTTGCAATGTGTAGACATAGACGTAAGTAACAATTACTCTTACATCACTCAGTTTGAGATCTGTCGCTAGATACAGTAACAACCGCAATATACTTTAAATGGTGTCACAAATAAAATTAGTTATCGCGAAATCAACCGTCAGTCAGAGAATATTGATGGGCCTCTACGGAAATGCAACTCCCAACAAAGAAAAAGCCTAAAATGAACACTCGAGTGACTGATTGATGAATAGACCTACGCCTTCATTACCAAGATGGGCTAACAGAAAAACTATGCTTTTCGACACGAGTTCATTTAGTAAGTACGAGAGCATCACGGAAATGTTGACTGAATTATGAAGTGTAGACTCTACAATAGCGTAATTGTACATTATGAAGAGGTCTATTGTTAACATTCATAGTAATTATATTCCAAGAAGAGGACAGTAACTGCAAAACGTCCATGAGAGGGAAAGTCGGAAAAATCTGAGCTCATATGCAGTGTTACGCACAGCAGGAAAAAGGAATCATCATTCGAGAACATGACAGGAGAGCTAGAAACGGATTGTACATCAAATGTACTTTGCTCCGTATAAAGTAAGATAGCTCATATAAGTCTAGGTGTACCCCACATCTACCTCTTCCGACTTATCTCCACAGAGAATGTTAAGGTTGATAAGCTGTAGTTTTATCTTGGAATACAGCTGTTGTCTCACATACGCGCCACGTTATTAGGCTACACATTGCGCCAGGACATCATAACGGCAGATTCAAGACCACCATCCTCTCTGAGTCTTAATAGTTTATATCGTCCAATAATGTATTTGAACATTAAAACTTTTTACGTGATTTTATATAACAGTTGAAAAATAAGACTTATCGTGATGTTAATACTGCTGTTGTGTAATAATGGTGCTGATGGTGCATGAAAATGATTATGATGGAGGTGTAATGGAAAGTATAACTATGCAATTCCATGGAACATGAGGTGGCGACTGAAGGCCATTGAGCCGCAGGGAGGAGAGTTGAAAGGTGCAATGAGGTGGAATGTTGCAATTAGGACTGGAAAAAAGGGTACATTTCGGGACGGAATTCGTTGTTGGATACTGACAGCTGGTTCATGAAGGAGCACGGATGTACTGGTACAGCAGGACTCTGGGAATGGTGCTTAGTGCATGGAATACTACGTGCCGGAAATGAGTTTTTCCGAATGTGCTCCAACAAAAGAAGGTGTAGAAAGTCGATGAGGTGGAATAGGATGCGCTTTGGGGAAGGTAGGCGGATGTGGAAGGTGAGGTGGAGTGCAAGCATTTGCCCGATTTGAAGGGGTATGTGGAATTTAGAGAAGGTGGAGATCCAGGCAGTGTTAGCATAAGCTAGAATGCGAAGAATGAGTAATTTACAGGTGAAGATAATGGCAGAAGTATTTAAAAGTCAAGTACAGTGTGTTAGTAATTTTAGTCGGTTTTGTGCTTTTCTGTTGGCTGACAAGAAGTGTACTTTCTATGTTAGCTTTTTAAGGAGGTTTACACCTAATTAACTTCGTGTTAGTCATTGCGAAAGGTTGGTTGTTAATGGAGAAGTATGAAACTGGACAAGAGAAAGCAGAGTGGTGCGACCAAACATGGTGGCAGAGCTATTCTGTGCATTTACTTAAATCGTATTACGTGACTCGATGATGAGACTCAAGTGGCGTTGGAGGAAGAAATGAGAGAGTGGTAAGGGGTGGTGAGTAATAAGGTAACGGGTGTTGTCAGAGTATTGCAGGAGGTACGAGGGAGGGGTGGGGGGAAGGGGGGAGGCTTCTGGGAATACCTGCGGTGTACAGCACAGTCTGAGGTGGGAGCGTTGGGGGTGGGGATGCGTGGCTTGTGGCACATGTGCAGCTGTGGTTGATAACGAAGACCTACCCCGTCCCACTGTTGATTAATGCACTACATATACACCATGCATGTGTAAAGATCATGGTGACACACAGACCGTGACCACAGGTGGGAAATGACATCACTGGTGGAATGTAATCTCAGCTGTCCTTCGAGCTTCAGCTGTGGCCATCAATGTGTTGCCATATCCGTTCACAGTGATTCGTGGAAATAAGGTTCTACGGATTATGCAACAAATAAAAGAAAAGCTAGGGTTTTTCGGGCGTATTCTGTTCTTTATCGACTACCTGGAGTTCGGCTTTTGCTGACGGTGCCCAGTTTATATGCTCTGTGGTATATTCGTTTTTCTACGGACACTTTCCTTAGGTGAGCAAGTTCTTAAGGAAAATTACCTGCATCCGAGAATTTGTGAGTCAACCCAACTAACTGAAAAATAACGAATGCAACCACGAATGAAAGATAACAGTATGTAAACTTGGTAATCTGCTATAGTGGGTTCACAGGCTCAAGTATAGCAAACAATTTGACGCCAGTCCTTTCATTGGATAGTTGCTGCCCTCTGCAACACTGAACTGATTGGTTGCAAAAGTTTTGTGTCAACACTGTGGAGACCGATGCCTTTGAATTTGTTTGTCTGTCACCACCAAAACGTTGGATACACCTAAATTTTTATATCAAAATAACCGCGAAACATTTTCAGTGATCATTCTATCATGCAGATATATTGCCTCTTTTATCATCACTGACTCATTAAACAAGGAATCTTATCTCCAAACGAATATTAAGTGCCATTTTAATCTTATTGGTTAGTTTTTAGTTGAAGTAATTACGGTAAACTGAGTAGTAATACTTACGACAGTGAAATCTGGAAGCACAACAGTTATCGCCCTCACGGAATACCGGCGCACATCCCCTTAGTTCAGAAGCCCTGTGAGCCAGGGAGTACTCACACGTCTGTCTCTTGCACCAAGGTCCATCCAAGGTTCCTGCAAAAGTGGAGCGTCCGTAAAACTGTTGCAAATTTAATGACGCAGGAAAAAATATTTTAAACTGAAAGACTTTCCTTATTAGCAATAAATGCAAGTTCAACTCACTTCCTTCTGAAATGCCTCGTGTTCATTTCATCTGTTGTGAAAGTTTATTTGAGTAAAGACATGCTCAGATAATTTAGTTAGGAAATTAAAGTTTTTGTATTGGTACAATGATGTTTAGTTTTCGCCGTTCACAATCACTGAATTCCGTGATGCAGAAATTACTATTCCCTTTTTGACTTCAGCTGAATATTCTGCTGTTTACAGAATTCAGCCACACTCTACACAGCTGTTAGGTAGTGCTTACTAAACTTTGAAATGATGCATTCTTCTTCTTCTTCTTCTTCTGCGCTCTACATCTCATGATGAGACTTGGCCTCTTCGACTATCTCCTTCCGTTTATCATGGTCTCTTGCACATTTTGCAGTTACTGTAGCGCGTCTTCCGATGGTCTTCTATGACTCCGTCCTCCCGTCTAGTTTTCAATCTGCCACGTCCTCTCTGTCATCTGGCTTTCCTTGTAAACTGTTTTTTGGTGTTTCTGTATCACTCGTCCGTGGCACGCACCAAGCCCATCTCAGCCTAGATGACTTCACAGTTCTTCTAATAGGTTGCTCTTTGTAGATGGCTTTCAACGCATGGTTGTATCTCCTCTTCCATCTTTGTCTTTCGGAAATTGGGTCTATGATTCTCCTGATTATCTTTCTCTCGAATGCATCCAGCGATTCAGAATTCTTTGCTGTCAGAGACCAGGTTTTGGAGGTGTGTTTAAGCACTAATCTGATCAGTGTTTTATACATTGTTAGTTTAGTGGTACTAGTCAGGATCCTAGAACGCAGAGAAGCTTTGTTAAGGCGAAATGAGCTTTATTGGCTGCAATTAGTCTCTGCTTTATTTTATATGAGGTATAATTTAGCCTGATTACAACCGAACCCAGGTTCTTGAAATGACTGACTCTCTCAAAGGTATAAATGACTACCCATCGTTATTTCGGCCGGCATTTTCTCCCTGTACGTTTCCCCAGGAGCTAGGTATTTTGTATTCTGCTGAAAATGAAATGAAATGTCGTGTGGAGAGGGCCTCCCGGAGGGTAGACCTGATCGCCTGGTGCAAGTCTTCTGTTTTGAGGAGAAGCCACTTCTGCGACTTGCGCGTCGATGAGGATGAAATGATGACGAGGAAGACGACACAGACACCCATGCCTTAAGCGGTGACAATCTCCAACCCAACCAGGAGTCGTACCTGGGCCCCCGGCATGACAAGCTGGAGCGCTGTCCACTCAGCTACGGTGGCAGAATGTTTTCTGCTGATTGACATTTAGTCCTATATTCCTGCCAGCCTGTTCAAGTACAATGAATGTTTCTTCCATTCCCTTGCTACCATGTCGCTTAGGCCAGTATCTGCACAGATTTATAAAAAATCGTTCCCTTATTCAAGATATTTGCTTCTCTCATCACCTTCTCCAAGGCGGCGTTGAATAGGAGGTATGCTAGCTAATCACCTTGCTGTACTCCGTTTTGACTCTCCAAATTATTTTGTACATTTTCCCAGTTGTTATGCAACTTTGCATTTCTCTCATTGTCTTCTTTACTACCTTTATCAGTACTTTTGGAATGCCCAATTCATCTTGAGTATGATATAGTTGCTCTCTGTCTATACTATTACTCTGCTTTAAAATCAATAAAAAGATGAAATTCCTTTGTTTTATATCTGGTTGATAGTTGACTTACTGGGGATAAATCCACACTTGTACGGCCTCGTTTCCCTCACTGTTATTGGAAGCAGTCCATCGTACAGTATGTTAGAGAGGATTTTATATCCCAGATTAAGCAGTGTGATCCCCCTACAGTTATCGCATTTCATCTGGTCTCCTTTCTCATACATAGGGTATATAATTGCCTCTTTCGAAGTTTGAGGCATTTCGTTTTCTTTCCATATTAGATTAACCAGTTTCAGGTTGTTCATCTCCAATTCAGTGTCTTCTTGCTTAAAAAGTTCTACCGGAATGCCTTCCGTTCCTGTCGTCTTGTTGTTCTTTAATTTCCTCATTGCTGTTCTCACATCTTCTAAGTTAAGTATGTCAGTACCGTTCTTCCTCCTGTACTTCTGTTGAGTTCCTTGGTAGTACTGGTCTCGGACTAAGCAGTTTATCAAAGTAGCGACAGCACCTCTCACATATCTCCTTCTCTTCACTTATAATTTCGCTGTTCTCATCTTTTATTAAACTTGTTCTGCCTCCAAAAGGTTTCCATGCCTTATTCACCTTTCTATAAAATTTCCTTGCCTCGTATGCACTTCTCAGAAGCTCCATTTCTTCAGTATTTGCTTTAATCTACTCACTCTGCTTCCTTTGGTGGGTCCTTTATTTAATTCGTTTTTCTTTATAGCCTTCCACTGTTTTCTTCGTTCAGTGTCGTTGTAATGAACTTCTGTGTGCTTAATGTTTTTTTCATTTGTTACTGTTTCACATCAGATATCGAACTACGAAGTTCTTGTTTGCCTTACGCTTGCTACTGTCTGAACTGTCTTTTTTATCTTTTCCCATTGATCCTCAATGTTGTTAAATTCTCCAGCGTTTTCAAGGTTCAAAAATGGTTCAAATGGGACTTAACTGCTGAGTCATCAGTCCCCTAGAACTTAGAACTACTTAAACCTAACTAACCTGAGGACATCACACACATCCATGCCCGAGGCAGGATTCGAACCTGTGACCGTAGCGGTCGTGCGGATCCAGACTGTAGCGCCTAGAACCGCTCGTCCACAACGGCCGGCGCGTTTCCAAGGGCCTGAATTATTCTCTCCTGGTATCGTTCCCTTGCTTCCTGTGAATCTAAAGCTGCGATGTCATATTTCTGTGTCTTGGGCCAGGTTCCTTTCACTGCGTTAGGTATTGCTGCTCTCACCCATGTACAAACTAGGAAGTGATCCGTGTCTCTATCTAAAACTCTTAAGCTCCCTACATCCAGTAAGTCTGACTTGTACCTTGCATCAATTAGTATATGGTCATTCTGATTTATTGTGTTTCCATCTGGTGCAACCCGTGCTCCCTTATGTATTTCCTTGTGTGGGAACAAACACAAATTTTCATACATTTATGTTCAAAAATGCTCGCCTAATGAAATATTTCCATAAAACTTTTCATCCCCTGTCTCACCATCATAGAGGTTGAGTTTCCAAAAACTGTGAATCACGTATTTTTTTGTGGTAACCGAGAAGTCAAATACCGAATTTCTAGATATAGTTTTAAAAATACCTTAGTACTTCTTTAATAATGGTTTATTTTAAAAAATAAAAAAAAATTGAACCCAATACTTCACCACAATTCAGGTTAAATTTCTAAAAACACTGACACGTGTATTTCTTTATTTCTTACAGGGAGACGAAATACCAATTCCCGTAGGCCTACCTTCTAAACCGCCTTCATATTGACGTATTTTCAAAGCACGTTTCATTTCCTATTTCGCCCCATTAGGGTGTAATTTTGAAACATCTCTTCTTCAACAACCCTTACAGTAGAACATAAACACAAATTGCACTATACTACTATACTATATACTATAACGAGTAATTTTTAAATTGAATTACTAACGTGTATGCAGATAAAACTTGTCAAAAAAGCATAAGTTTGTGAGAAGAATCTGGCTACCAACAAAGAGGAAGACAAACTCTTATAGAACTTCTTGAAACAAAATCAACATTCAACATCCACAGCACATACTGTTGTACCATTTATATATGGACTGGCTACATCTAATTAATCTGTAGGTCATCGATACCATTGTGGATGGCACGTCTGTCGGAAGGCGGTCATTCACTTACCGTCAAATCCCTCTTTGCAGACGCATTTCTTGCACTCAAAATAAGTTCCATCTATGCGTTGGTCTTCGCGGTATGTCTTCTCATTATATGGACACTCGGCCAAATCCCGGGGATTCTCGACATCGTTTACTGTAAAAGAAATTATTATTTATTTTAAGACAAAAATACAGTAATGTTTCTCAGTGGAATTAAAGGAAACCAAATTTTCGTGGTGTGGTTACGAGCACAGTCTAACCCACTCAGGCGCGACACTCCAGCTTGTATTTGTTATCCACAGTGACAACAGCGCAACCAGCACTTTGCGAATTACACTGTTGTGTTCTTTGTCGGGTAAATGCGAATTGTGTAGTTTATACTGCATAGTACCATCATTTTAAAAATGGGACCTTCTTTATCGCAATAAATTATAACACCAATGCAGCACATTAGTTTCGCTAAGGAGCCAGACAGGACACTCCGTTCGATAAATCCAATATGAAACAGTGGTAAGCAACAAAATTCTGCATAATCTCATAAACTACATAAACATCAACGATGTTAATACCAAGGAAAGAGAAACAACAGCTGCTTGATTAACTCTAAGGTCAAATATTTTTCCATCTCATTTATACAAATAATTCTGTGGCACATCTATTTAATTTATCGACATTAAATGTTTATTTATGCTTAGTATGACATAGTTGGGGTACACGGAAATAGCCTCCCGGCAGATTGTTCAGTTAATCTCATGAAAAACCAAACGATCGGGCGTACCCTGGGCAACGCTGGAAGATATTCCAGCGGCAAATCTTTCCACCACCAGAACACTATGTTCGGGACACGAGTAAATAAATAAAATGACATGGGCAAGAGATCACCCTCTTAATATGTTGAAGTTGGCTTTTAAGTACATAAGGCCAAAAATATCGAGTACAATATTTTTTTCATAACACTACCAATCACTATTGATGTTACATTTATTATACTTAAAGAAGTTATTTTGCTGTTATATATTCGGGTCCCATTTCGCCTGTGTCACATACTTCTACTCACAATAATACACTGAAGTAAACGAGATTTTAAGTAGTACATCTATCGGCACACGGGTGTAACTAGTCAAAAACTTTTATACAACACATCGAGAAAATCAATGAGCAGGGCAATATCATTGAACGCATTAAGTAATCTTGTCCCACTACACGGCCCTCCACCTAACCACCCCTCCTTCTCCCCCATCCCCTATTCTGCCTTCCATCTCTCCTCCCGTCCCCTCGGCCGCCCGCCTCTCCACCGCCAGGGTAATCCCAGCGTACTATTTTAGCGGTCAATAAAATGAAATTAAAAATTAAGCAGTCAATCACAGCCTACATTTACAGCCGACTTTAAAAGGTAGCAGCCTACTACAGCATAACTGCCAAATTAGGTAACCTGAAATTAGATAAAGTGGAATTGCATAAAAATGGTGTTATGTTAAAAGATTAACACTATTATCATACAGAAAATTACGTAACATTCACTTACAATGGAAAAAATGGTGCCATATTCAAACATATTGGCTGAAACTACAGTATTCCTATACCAAAATATTACTTCAAGTTCACTTGAATTGTGGAAATGAGGCGTCATGATCAAAGTACTAATTTTCAAGCGGAGAATTATCCAACCTTCATCTAAACTGTCATCATGTTCAAATATGTTTGGAAATACTTCAGTATTTCCATGTAGAAAAAATACATAGTCTTCACTCGATTTAGCAGCATGAGAAATTATGTTGGCAAGCTTTCTGGCATTGTGTGTGTAATTTGGCGCCATTTGTCACCCATCCACTCACCCCCCACTCAACCCTCCCCCCCCCCCCCCCACACACCACACACACACACACACACACACACACACACACACACACACAGAGAGAGAGAGAGAGAGAGAGAGAGAGAGAGAGAGGGGGGGGGGGGGGGAGAGGTGTAGAGAGAGAGAACTGTGATACAAAAAATGGACTTCCTATTTCTATAAAATTACATAAGTTTCAGCCAAATTGCGTAAATTACCACTGAGCTAATAAAGAGAAATAAGAAAGAGAAATAGATTGGTTATCAGCAAGACAAGACTGTCATAAAAGTCAAAATGCTCAGTCAGCGTATTCCGTCCCTCAGATGCCTTGTGAAACGTTGACAATCATCATAAAGTAATTTAGCTTTGGAGGCTCCATTGTGCCTTATACCATCTTAATTTGCGTGTCTGCATGTGAAGCTTAATGTAAATTTTGTGGTTGTATACTTTCGAATAAGGTGCTAAACGTTCAGAGCGTTCAGATACATTTGAGCATCCTGTAAAGTACTTTGAAATACCGAAAGCTTTACGTAATTTTATGGATGCATAACTTTCAACGTGCCGTAAAAAATAAATCTGTCTTTCAGGTAGTTTTCAGCATAGCTGGAAATTTTTGTTGACGAGGCAAAATTTTGCTGACAAAGCAGAACTTTTGCTAAAAGCCTCCTGTGATCTAATTGTGTCTTTTGGATGGTGCTCTTGCAGAGCAGTGGAAAGTGGATGGTTGGGTGACCTCCAAGTGTAGTCTAAACTAGGACGTTGAACTCATAGCAACGATCGATTCGTACCTATATGAAGGAGAAGCTTGTGGAAATAATGTATTGTCAATGGATACTTTCGAACACGACACAAGAAGACATTCGCGCACGATGTTTTGTGTGTGTGTGTGTGTGTGGGTGTTCAAAAATGTTCAAATGTGTGTGAAATCTTATGGGACTTAACTGCGAAGGTCATCAGTCCCTAAGTTTACACACTACTTAACCTAAATTATCCTAAGGACAAACACACACACACCCATGCCCGAGGGAGGACTCGAACCTCCGCCGGGACCAGCCGCACAGTACATGACTGCAGCGCCTTAGACCGCTCGGCGCGGCGTGTGTGTGTGTGTGTGTGTGTGTGTTTGTGTGTGTGTCTGTGTGCTGAATGGCTTCAGTTTACACACTTAAAGTGAAATAGCTTGGCTGTCAATGTCAGGACGCTTGGTAATGTCTTTTTTCATGCCACCAATTCAAGTGAAGCTTACGTATATTTTATACTCGAAAATATTGCAGTATTTGCAAATGTATTTGAATATTGTGGCATTTTTACACTATTCGAGTCAAACTTTGGTATTTTTTATACGTAGAATTGCCAAATACAAGGATAGAACAGAAACAGTAATAATAACGTAGTATTGACAAATAAAGCGACAGTTAAACTGGTATAGAAATTAGTATTCAAATAAATAGATATGTAAAGGGGCAGAATACGGCACTTCGTTTGGCAACGCCTATATAAGACAACAAGTGTCAGGCGCAGTTGTTAGATCGGTTACTACTGCTATAATGGCAGGTTATCGAGATTTAAGTGTGTTTGAACGTGGTGTTATAGTCGGTGCACGAGCGATGGGACACAGTATCTCCGAGGTAGCGCTGAAGTGGGGATTTCCCGTACGACAATTTAACGAATCTACCACTGATATCAGAAATCCGGTAAAACATCAAATCTGCAGCACCGCTGCGCCCGTAAAAAGATCCTGCAAGAACAGGAACAACGACAACTGATGAGAGTTGTTAAACATGACAAAAGTGTAACCCTTCCTCAGATTGCTCCAGATTTCAATGCAGGGCCATCAATAAATATGAGGGTGCGAACCATTCAATGAAACATCGTCGATATGGGCTTTCGGAGCCGAAGACCTACTCGTGTATCTTTGATGACTGCACGACACAAAGCCTTACGCCTAGCCTGGGCTCGTCAACACCGACATGTGACTGTTGATGACTGGAAACGTGTTGCCTGGCCAGACGAGTCTCGTTTCACATTGTATCTAGTGGATAAACGAGTACAGGTATGGAGCCTCCATGTCAGCAGGGGACAGGTCACGCTGGTGGAGGCTCTGTAATGGTATGGGGCGTGTGCAGTTAGTTATATGGGACCCTTGACACATCTAGGAACAACCCTGACAGGTGACACGTACTTGAGCATCCTGTCTGATCAAGTGCATCCATTCATGTCCATTGTGTATTACGACGGACTTAAGCAATTCCTGCAGTACAACGCGACACCTCACACGGCGGGAATTGCCACAGAGTGTCTCTAGGAACACCCTTCTGAGTTTAAACACTTCTGCCGGCCACCAAACTCCCCAGACATGAAAATTATTGAGACTGTCTGGAATGCCTTGCAACGTTCTGTTCAGAAGACATCTCCACCCCCTCGCAGTCTTACGGGCTTATGGACAGCCCTGCAGGATTCACGGTGTCAGTTCCCTCCAGCACTAACTCAGACATTAGTCGAGTCCATGGCACGTCGTCTTGCGACATGTCTGCGTGTTCGTTGGTCCTACACGATATCAAGCAGGTGTATGAGTTTCTTCGGCTCTTTACCGTAAAATGGTCGGACAGAAATATGGAAACAGTGTATTAATGCATGCTTCAACATAAAGGCGCTTTTTTATTTGGCTATGAATGACACCTGTGCAGTTTGCTAAGTAGGTTTCAAATGTTGGTCGTGGGCAGAGCAGTGCTCCCACTGTTTTGTGTAGTTGTGAGTGTATAACGTGGGAGCTAAGTGACGTCGAGCAGGGCCGAATTGTTGGTGCTCGTATGGTGCTTCCTTAACCTAGGTAGCCAAAGTGTTTGGTGTTTCAAGAGGTACTGTATCGAAGATACACATCGTATAAAGGGAAGGGGGAAAAACACCTTCTGCTTAGTTATAACGCGGACGAAACTGCGTTGAGTGATCGTGACAGAGGATTACTGAAGAGAACTGTGACGAAAAATCGTAGGACGACAGCTACAAAAGTCATTTCAGAACTAAATGTCGCACTCACAAGTCTTGTCAGCACTAGAATGAACCGAAGGGAGCTACAGAAGCAAGGAATTGCAGTTTGAGCTGGACTTCCAAAACCAGTGGTGTAAATGCCAAATAGGAAAACGTGGAACCAAGTTCACTATACCTGGACAGTAGAGCAATGGGAGACAGTCATTCAGAGGGATGTGTCAAGTTTCACAGTTCCCAACTAGTGGCCACGTTTACGTCCCAAAGATGGAATTTGGCTGGGGATTGGTGATGATTTTTACAGCGATATCGTAGTATTACAAGTGCCCCGTGGTTACTCTTGCAAGAACACGTTAGTGCCATGGATTATGTGACCATTTTGCCTTATCAAGTCCACAGTACAATGTTGTTCCCAAATCTGATTCTGTGTTCCCAGATAAGCAGTTGTTTGTTCACATAGCTCACGTTGTCTAAGACTGATTTTGTGAGCATAATGAGCAATAATGAATTTTCACACCTCCCCTGGCCTCAGTCATCATGTCTCCGTATCAAAAGCCAGGGTATAATTGAATGTCTGAGGATGTCCTGGAATTCCAAAACCAACTGAAGTCTCCTTTAGAGAGGAAGTTGAATGAGTGCTGTCCACATCTGTCATCGTTACCTGAACCTGACACGATTTTGCTGTAAGAAAGGTATAATATGCCCTCGGAAACCATCCAGGATCTGTATTAATCCATTCTGAGACAACTGGAACCTGTTATAAATTCCATCAGTTTTCCTACACCATATTAGACATGGTAATGTGTATTGGTTTTGATATTTCTCTATTTTTGTCCAACTCATCCATATGATGGCAATTCAACTGAAAGTTACGCTTTTTTTTTTTTTTTACTAGACAGCACTGTATTATTGGCAAATAACATTTATAAATGGTACCATATTTATACAATTCAATTAAAATTAGCGTACTTTTCAACATGGAAATACGGTATTATTGGCAAATATATTTGAATTTTAACGTATTTCAAGTGAAGGTTGCTTAATTTGACAGCTACATTGTGACTGGGTGATTCATTTTAAAGCTCATCAGAATACTGTTTTGGGTGTAATGGCTGTTTCATTTTAATGACAGATAAAATGATAAGCTGTGATTGGCTTTTGGGTGATCAGAAAGTGGTGGCAGAGGGGAGGGTGTGGAGAGGGGTGCTAGAGGTGGTCTGGGGACAGGTCAATGATTACATGATGCTATCAAGGTCGTTGCTCTGGCAACCTGATATTTTTTGAATGTTACAATTTATTAAAAGGATTTGGTTATATCCACCGGAATAATTATACTAATTTTAGGTTTACATTCATCAGACTTCATTTTACAAAATACATTCTTGAAGGATTCAATATCTGCGCACCAAGTTTTTCGTAACTAAAAACTAATTTTTCCATTTCAGACTGTTTTAACAGCTGGGAAGCTTATGCTGAGTCACACTGAATAACATCGGGACCACGCTTCAAACTTGTTTCACGCCTTTCTCAGCTGCAGCTTCCCTTTCACTTTCTTCGACTCGAAACTGAAATCTGATTTCTGTACAAGATAACCTTTCGTTACCAGTCTTTATATATATGAGCTTGAGATTTTTACTGGATCACAGTCAACGTTGTCAAAACCTTTCTATAAATCTATAGATGATGTAAATGTAGATTTGACTTTAATCAACGACAGTATTTTGTACTTTCTGTGGCACATTTTTTTATTTTAAAATCAACTGCTATACAAAACGCAAGGATGAAAACAACCTTTGCATGATCTGCCGCTCTCAAGTAAAATAGCTCAACGAAACTTGGACCATGTATAGAAAGAGCTGCTACACTATAGTATCAAAGGTAACTGAATGGAATACCCAACAAGGGGAACAGAAATGGCACTTTAATACCAAAACAATAGCTACATTGCAGTCAAAGCATTTCATGGTGGTCACCTAGGCATTACTAAAAGTGAGACAGGGTCCTTTACTAACTGCGTGTTCACAACAGACGGCAGTGCATAACAGCATCGTGCTCCTATAGTGCCCAGCGAATTGGTATGGAGTTCTTGTGATAGGCCGTTCCATTCATCCTCCAGCATAGGTGCCAACTGCTGAATGGTGTACGTGGGGACGCAGCACTATGTCTGCCCTATGCATCCCACATGTGCTCGATGGGATTTAAGTCGGGGGAACGGTCAGGCCAGCCATTCGATGCACGCGTTCCAAGAATTCCTCCACCTGATCCGTTAGACGCGGTCGCTCATTGTCATCCACAAAAACGAAGTCAGGACTGAATGCAACACTGACAAGATGCACATGAGGAAGGATTAAAGGCTCAGAATACCGTTGGCTAATATGTGTACCATCTTAAGGATTTCTAGATTAGTAAGCCAGTGCAAAATTGTGCCTTCCCACACCATAATATCATGCCCACCATAACGCTCATATTTCACGATGCTACGCTACTGGCCATTGAAATTGCTAAACCAAGAAGAAATGCAGATGATAAACGGGTATTCATTGGACAAATATATTATACTAGAACTTGTGATTACATTTTCACGCAATTTGGGTGCATAGATCCTAAGAAATTATTACCCAGAACAACCACCTCTGGTCTTAATATCGGCCTTGATACGCTGGGCATTGAGTAAAACAGAGCTTGGATGGCGTGTACAGGTACAGCTACCCATGCAGCTTCAACACGATACCACAATTCATCAAGAGTAGTGACTGGCGTATTGTGACGAGAGAGTTGCTCGGCCACCATTGACCAGATGTTTTCAGTTGGTGAGAGATCTGGAGAATGTGCTGCCCAGGGCAGCAGTCGAACATTTTCTGTATCCAGAAAGGCCTGTACAGGACCTGCAACATGCGGTCGTGCATTATCCTGCTGAAATGTAGTGTTTCGCAGGAATCGAATGAAGGGTAGAGCCATGGGACGTAACACATCTGAAATGTAACGTCCACTGTTCGAAGTGCCGTCAATGCGAACAAGAGGTGAGCGAGACGTGTAACCAATGGCACCCCATACCATCACGCCGGGTGATAAGCCAGTATGGCGATGACGAATACACGCTTGTGCGAATACACAATGTGCGTTCACCGCGATGTCACCAAACACGGATGCGACCATCATGATACTGTAAACAGAACCTGGATTCGTCCGAAAAAATAGTCCAATATTGCTGAAAACGTCGTCAAACTGTTCGTGCACATGGCTGTTGTCTTGTAAATTTCCCCATCTGTTGACTCAGGGATCGAGACGTGGCTGCACGATTCGTTACAGCCATGCGGATAAGATGCCTGTCATCTCGACTGCTTGTGATACGAGGCTGTTGGGATCCAACACGGCGTTCCGTATTACCCTCCTGAACCCACCGATTCCACATTCTGCTAACAGTCATTGGACCTCGACCAACGCGAGCAGCAATGTCGCGATATGATAAACCGCAATCGCGATAGGTTACAAACCGACCTTTATCAAAGTTGGAAACGTGATGGTACGCATTTCTCCTACTAACACTAGGCATCACAACAACGTTTCACCAGACAACGCCGGACAAATGCTGTTTGTGTATGAGAAATCGGTTGGAAACTTCCCTCATGTCAGCACGTTGTAGGTTCGCCACCGGCGCCAACCTTGTGTGAATGCTCTGAAGAGTTAATCATTTGCATATCACAGCATCTTCTTCCTGTCGGTTAAATTTCGCGTCTGTAGCACGTCATCTTCATGGTGTAGTAATTTTAATGGCCAGTAGTGTAGATCTACCGGCATACGGCGACAAGTGGCAACACGTAATGCACCCAGCAACACTGTCGAGCATGATCGTTTTGGTGGTCCAGGTGTTGTCGTGTGGCTGCATGAACACGCGCTGGACGCGTTTTGGGGGCCTACTGCAGCGCGTCAGCGTCCTCCTGTGATCATGCAGCAGTTGCAAACCGAGCTGCTGGCGGAACACAATGCCTTATGATAAGAACTTACCGTCCTTGTGGGAGCATGTTGCAGAGCGTGCATTACCGTCCTTGTGTATTGGGAATCGTCTCCCGACTTTTGTAATGTACAGGGGACGACCATAAGTCGCGGTGACTTCAGTGTAATTATTATCTTTGAATAAAAGTATCATTTCCTTACGGCTCATTGCGTATTTCTTTCAGTTACCTTGTGAACTATACTGTAGCAGTTCCTTCCGTGTCCGGTCCAAGTATCATCGAGGTTTTTTTACTTTGCAGTGACACATGATGCGAAGATTATTTTCGTTCTTAACCTTCTCCACGCCAGTATAATTTCCTTGTACGTTCTTACATTCCTCCACAACCCAAACTTACGTTCTCCGAGGTCGGCTTCCAGAAGATTTCCAATTCTTTTCTAAATAAATTATGTCAGTATTTTGAAGCCATGACCATATTAAAACACCTTGTTTTCGAATAGGAGTTAATTACATCCTTCTTGAAATCTGGGGGTATTTCGCCAGTCTGGTAGATTTTGCAGAACAGGTGGCTGTACAAAGGATCGCAATGATTTGTGGCAATGTAGTATATTTCCGTACTTTGTTTCAATTTATGCCTTTTTAGAGCTCTATCACGCTCTTCTCACGTACATCTAATTCATCTTATTTTAATTTACTTATTTATTTTTTAACCTTGTCTTGAAGTTCACTTCTCTTTTATAGATCTTCTATATATTACTTCCATCTTTCAGCTTTCTCTTCTTTGCTTAGTACTGGTTTCTCTCGTCAGCTCCTGATATTCGTGCAATTTCTCTTTTATTCAAAGGTCTGTTTCATTTCCCTACAGACGTTATCCATCTTCCCCTGCAACGAAACCTTACTACCGGTGGTACAGGTAAAACTTGACCTGGTAGGAAGATTACCGTCGCTTATCATGTCCTACAGCTTCTGCAAGTTACTCTCTGTAGTACTGGTTTAACAAATTCGTGTGGTCCACGAGATTACAGGCCCCTGCTAGTTACTGCTGGGGTATTAATAACTTCTATCGGGTGGGTTTAACCGACAGGTAAAAATTTGATGGCAACGGGTAACGCAATCTTTAGAACCACTACAGAAGGCACCTAGCAGGGTTTAATAGGAAGTGTAGATGTTTTATTTACTTTACTTTGTTGACCCAGCATGAGACTGAATCAGTGACTAACTTTAGGTTTCACCTAATCTTTATGATGGAGATTATAGATTAATCGAGATTTATTTAATATCTGTGGCATTTCAACAAAGAAGCTGTGTCTGTGTTTGGATAGTTACTGCCCATTCTTATGCAACAGCAGGGGTTCTCATATTATACATAATTACAACTGGTCTCTCTATTTAAGATGATTTTCTTTTGCCACGTAATTATGAAAAGGGAGAGGGGAGCGCAGACCTGACTTCAGTGGAATTTTATGCAGCCACACAATTATTCTCAAACTCATGCCTTCTATTGTTGTTGTTGTTGTTGTTGTTGTTGTTGTGGTCTTCAGTCCTGAGACTGGTTTGATGCAGCTCTCCATGCTACTCTATCCTGTGCAAGCTTCTTCATCTCCCAGTACCTACTGCAACCTACATCCTTCTGAATCTGCTTAGTGTATTGATCTCTTGGTCTCCCTCAACGATTTTTACCCTCCACGCTGCCCTCCAATACTAAATTGGTGATCCCTTGATGCCTCAGAACATGTCCTACCAACCGATCCCTTATTCTGGTCAAGTTGTGCCACAAACTTCTCTTCTCCCCAATCCTATTTAATACTTCCTCATTAGTTATATGATCTACCCATCTGATCTTCAGCATTCTTCTGTAGCACCACATCTCGAAAGCTTCTATTCTTTTCTTGTCCAAACTACTTATCGTCAATGTTTCACTTCCATACATGGCTACACTCCATACAAATACTTTCAGACATGACTTCCTGACACTTAAATCTATACTCGATGTTAACAAATTTCTCTTCTTCTGAAACGCTTTCCTTGCCATTGCCAGTCTACATTTTATATCCTCTGTACTTCGACCATCATCAGTTATTCTGTCCCCAAATAGCAAAACTCCTTTACTAATCTAGTTCCCTCAGCATCACCCGACTTAATTCGACTACATTCCATTATCCTCGTTTTGCTTTTGTTGAAGTTCATCTTATATCCTCCTTTCAAGACCCTATCCATTCCGTTCAACTGCTCTTCCAAGTCCTCTGCTGTCTCTGACAGAATTACAATGTCATCGGCGAACCTCAAAGTTTTCATTTCTTCTCCATGGATTTCAATACCTATTCCGAATTTTTCTTTTGTTTCCTTCACTGCTTGCTCAATATACAGATTGAATAACATCGGGGAGAGACTACAACCCTGTCTCACTCCCTTCCCAAGCACTGCTTCCCTTTCATGTCCCTCTACATCTACATCTACATTTATACTCCGCAAGCCACCCAACAGTGTGTGGCGGAGGGCACTTTACGTGCCACGGTCATTACCTCCCTTTTCTGTTCCAGTCGGGTATGGTTCACGGGAAGAACGACTGTCTGAAAGCCTCCGTAAGCGATCGAATCTCTCTAATCTTACATTCGTGATCTCCTCGGGAGCTATAAGTAGGGGAAGCAATATATTCGATACCTCATCCAGAAACGCACACTCTCGAAACCTGGACAGCAAGCTACACCGCGATGCAGAGCGCCTCTCTTGCAGAGTTTGCCACTTGAGTTTGCTAAACATCTCCGTAACGCTATCACGCCTACCAAATAACCCTGTGACGAAACGTGCCGCTCTTCTTTGGATCTTCTCTATCTCCTCCGTCAACCCGATCTGGTACGGATCCCACACTGATGAGCAATACTCAAGTATAGGTCGAACCAGTGTTTTGTAAGCCACCTCCTTTGTTGATGGACTACATTTTCTAAGGACTCTCCCAATGAATCTCAACCTGGCACCCGCCTTACCAACAATTAATGTTATATGATCATTCCACTTCAAATCGTTCCGCATGCATACTACCAGATATTTTACAGAAATAACTGCTACCAGTGTTTGTTCCGCTATCATATAATCATACAATAAAGGATCCTTCTTTCTATGTATTCGCAATACATTACATTTGTCTATGTTTAGGGTCAGTTGCCACTCCCTGCACCTAGTGCCTATCCGGTGCAGATCTTCCTGCATTTCTCTGTATACTACTGCATCATCCGCGAAAAGCCGCATGGATCTTCCGACACTATCTACTAGGTCAATTATATATATTGTGAAAAGCAATGGTCCCATAACACTCCCCTGTGGCACGCCAGAGGTTACTTTAACGTCTGTAGACGTCTCTCCATTGATAACTACATGCTGTGTTCTGTTTGCTAAAAACTCTTCAATCCAGCCACACAGCTGGTCTGATATTCCGTAGGCTCTTACTTTGTTTATCAGGCGACAGCGCGGAACTGTATCGAACGCCTTCCGGAAGTCAAGGAAAATAGCATCTACCTGGGAGCCTGTATCTAATATTTTCTGGGTCTCATGAACAAATAAAGCGAGTTGGGTCTCACACGATCGCTGTTTCCGGAATCCATGTCGATTCCTACATAGTAGATTCTGGGTTTCCAAAAACGACATGATACGCGAGCAAAAAACATGTTCTAAAATTCTACAACAGATCGACGTCAGAGATATAGGTGTATAGTTTTGCGCATCTGCTCGACGACCCTTCTTGAAGATTGGGACTACCTGTGCTCTGTTCCAATCATTTGGAACCTTCCGTTCCTCTAGAGACTTGCGGTACACGGCTGTTAGGAGGGGGCAAGTTCTTTCGCGTAGTCTGTGTAGAATCGAATTGGGATCCCGTCAGGTCGAGTGGACTTTCCTCTGTTGAATGATTCCAGTTGCTTTTCTATTACTTGGACACTTATTTCGATGTCAGCCATTTTTTCGTTTGTGCGAGGATTTAGAGAAGGAACTGCAGTGCAGTCTTCCTCTGTGAAACAGCTTTGGAGAAAGGTGTTTAGTATTTCAGCTTTACGCGTGTCATCCTCTGTTTCAATGCCATCATCATGCCGGAGTGTCTGGATATGCTGTTTCGAGCCACTTACTGATTTAACGTAAGACCAGAACTTCCTAGGATTTTCTGTCAAGTCGGTACATAGAATTTTACTTTAGAATTCATTGAACGCTTCACGCATAGCCCTCCTTACGCTAACTTTGACATCGTTCAGCTTCTGTTTGTCTGAGAGGTTTTGGCTGCGTTTACACTTGGAGTGAAGCTCTCTTTGCTTTCGCAGTAGTTTCCTAACTTTGTTGTTGAACCACGGTGGGTTTTTCCCGTCCCTCACAGTTTTACTAGGCACGTACCTGTTTAAAACGCATTTTACGATTGCCTTGAACTTTTTCCATAAACACTCAACATTGTCACTGTCGGAACGGAAATTCTCGTTTTGATCTGTTAGGTAGTCTGAAAACTGCCTTCTATTACTGTTGCTAAACAGATAAACCTACCTCCCTTTTTTTATATTCCTATTAACTTTCATATTCAGGGATGCTGCAACGGCCTTGTGATCACTGATTCCCTGTTCTCCACTTACAGAGTCGAAAAGTTCGGGTCTGTTTGTTATCAGTAGGTCCAAGATGTTATCTCCACGAGTCGGTTCTCTGTTTAATCGCTCGAGGTAATTTTCGGATAGTGCACTCAGTATAATGTCACTCGATGCTCTGTCCCTACCACCCGTCCTAAACATTTGAGTGTCCCAGTCTATATCTGGTAAATTGAAATCTCCACCTAAGACTATAACATGCTGAGAAAATGTATGTGAAATGTATTCCAAATTTTCTCTCAGTTGCTCTGCCACTAATGCTGCTGAGTCGGGACGTCGGTAAAAGGAGCCAACTATTAACCTAGCTCGGTTGTTCATTGTAACCTGGACCCATAATAATTCACAGGAACTATCCACTTCTACTTCACTACAGGATAAACTACTACTAACAGCGACAAACACGCCACCACCAGTTGCATGCAATCTATCCTTTCTAAACACCGTCTGTGCCTTTGTAAAACTTTCGGCAGAATTTATGTCTGGCTTCAGCCAGCTTTCTGTACCGGTAACGATTTCAGCTTCGGTGCTTTCTATCAGCGCTTGAAGTTCCGGTACTTTACCAATGCAGCTTCGACAGTTTACAATTACAATACCGATTGCTGCTTGGTCCCCGCATGTCCTGACTTTGCCCCGCACCCTTTGAGGCTGCTGCCCTTTCTGTACTTGCCCGAGGCCATCTAACCTAAAAAAACCGCCCAGTCCACGCCACACAACCCCTCCTACCCGTATAGCCGCTTGCTGCGTGTAGTGGACTCCTGACCTATCCAGCGGAACCCGAAACCCCACCACCCTATGGCGCAAGTCGAGAAATCTGCAGCCCACACGGTCGCAGAACCGTCTCAGCCTCTGATTCAGACCCTCTACTCGGCTCTGTACCAAAGGTCCGCAGTCAGTCCTGTCGACGATGCTGCAGATGGTGAGCTCTGCTTTCATCCCGCTAGCGAGACTGGCAGTCTTCACCAAATCAGATAGCCAGAGAGGGGACACACATCATTGGTGCCGACCTGAGCGACCACCTGCAGATGGGTGCACCCTGTACCCTTCATGGCATCCGGAAGGACCCTTTCCACATCTGGAATGACTCCCCCCGGTATGCACACGGAGTGCACATTGGTTTTCTTCCCCTCTCTTGCTGCCATATCCGTAAGGAGCCACATTACGCGCCTAACGTTGGAGCTCCCAACTACCAGTAAGCCCACCCTCTGCGACCGCCCGGATCTTATAACTGCCATCTGATTTCTGTACAAACTGTAAATAGCCTTTCGCTCCCTGTATTTTGCCCCTTCCACCTTCAGAATTTGAAAGAGATTTTGCCAGTCAACATTGTCAAAAGCTTTCTCTAACTCTACAAATGCTAGAAACGTAGGTTTGCCCTTCCTTAATCTAGCTTCTAAGATAAATCGTAGGGTCAGCATTGCCTCACGTGTTCCAACATTTCTACGGAATCCAAACTGATCTTCCCCGAGGTCGGCTGCTACTAGTTTTTCCATTCGTCTGTAAAGAATTCGCGTTAGTATTTTGGAGCTGTGACCTGTTAAACTGATAGTTCGGTAATTTTCACATCTGTCAACACCTGCTTTCTTTGGGATTGGAATTATTATATTCTTCTTGAAGTCTGAGGGTATTTCGCCTGTTTCATACATCTTGCTCACCAGATGGTAGAGTTTTGTCAGGACTGGCTCTCCCAAGGCCGTCAGTAGTTCCAATGGAATGTTGTCTACTCTGGGGGCCTTGTTTCGACTCAGGTCTTTCAGTGCTCCGTCAAACTCTTCATGCAGTATCGTATCTCCCATTTCATCTTCATCTACATCCTCTTCCATTTCCATAATATTGTCCTCAAGTACATCGCCCTTGTGTAGACCCTCTATATACTCCTTCCACCTTTCTGCTTTCCCTTCTTTGCTTAGAACTGGGTTTCCATCTGAGCTCTTGATGTTCATACAAGTGGTTCTCTTATCTCCAAAGGTCTCTTTAATTTTCCTGTAGGCAGTATCTATCTTACCCCTAGTGAGATAAGCCTCTACATCATTACATTTGTCCTCTAGCCATCCCTGCTTAGCCATTTTGTACTTCCTGTCGATCTCATTTTTGAGACGTTTGTATTCCTTTTTGCCTGCTTCATTTACTGCATTTTTTTTTCTCCTTTCATCAATTAAATTCAATATTTCTTCTGATACCCAAGAATTTCTACTAGCCCTCGTCTTTTTACCTACTTGATCCTCTGCTGCCTACACTACTTCATCCCACAGAGCTACCCATTCTTCTTCTACTGTATTTCTTTCCCCCATTAGTGACAATTGTTCCCTTATGCTCTCCCTGAACCTCTGTACAACCTCTGGTTTAATCAGTCTGTCCTGATCCCATCCCCTTAAATTCCCACCCTTTTGCAGTTTCTTTAGTTTTAATCTACAGCTCATAACCAATAGATTGTGGTCAGAGTCCACATCTGCCCCTGGAAATGTCTTACAATTTAATACCTGGTTCCTAACTCTCTGTCTTACCATTATATAATCTATCTGATACCTTCTAGTATTTCCAGGATTCTTCCATGTGTACAATTCTACCAGGCAGCTTCCTCTTTCATTTCTTAGCCCCAATCCATATTCACCTACTACGTTTCCTTCTCTCCCTTTTCCTACTACCGAATTCCAGTCACCCATGACTATTAAATTTTCGTCACCCTTCACTATCTGAATTATTTCTTTTATTTCATCATACATTTCTTAAATTTCTTCGTCATCTGCAGAGCTAGTTGGCATATAAACTTGTACTACTGTAGTACGTGTGGGCTTCGTATCTATCTTGGCCACAATAATGCGTTCACTATGCTGTTTGTAGTAGCTTACTCGCATTCCTACTTTCCTATTCATTATTAAACCTACTCCTGCATTACCCCTATTTGATTTTGTGTTTATAACCCTGTAGTCTCCTAAGTCTTGTTCCTACTGCCACCGAACTTCACAAATTCCCGCTATATCTAACTTCAACCTATCCATTTCCCTTTTTAAATTTTCTAACCTACCTGCCCGATTAAGGGATCTGACATTCCACGGTCCGATCCGTAGAACACCAGTTTCCTTTCTCCTGATAACGACATCCTCTTGAGTAGTCCCGGAGATCCGAATGGAATATTTTACCCAAGAGGACGCCATCATCATTTAATCATACAGTAAAGCTGCATGCTCTCGGGAAAAATTACGGGCGTAGTTTCCCCTTGCTTTCAGCCGTTCGCAGTACCAGCACAGCTAGGCCGTTTTGGTTATTGTTACAAGGCCAGATTAGTCAATCATCCAGACTGTTGCCCTTGTAACTACTGAAAAGGCTGCTGCCCCTCTTCAGGAAGCACACGTTTGTCTGGCCTCTCAACAGACACCCCTCCGTTGTGGTTGCACCTACGGTACGGCTATCTGTATCGCTGAGGCACGCAAACCTCCCCACCAACGGCAAGGTCCATGGTTCATGGGCGGGCCTTCTATTGATATTACGTTTAATTAGTACTGGTCACGCAGAACAAGTTCAACAAAGATAATGCAAGCGAACTCAGTCAAGGCGGAAGAGTATGTGCCGAAATATTTCAACTTTCAGTGAAACGTACATTGAAGAGGGGGTAGCAAATGGTGCACTTGACTATGACTGTCAGTTTTGGTGTAATCCTGCGTTCCGAAACAACACCACGTTACTGAGCTGAGGAGAAGAACATTTACTATCATATGGCGGGAAAAGTTTGCAAGTCTGTATTCAATCAATGGACGTTAACATATGAACTTTTCCTAGATACAAGAGTTTAAACCGTATATTTTACGTAACGCACTTCATTGTACGCAAATAAAATAGTTAGGCGGGGGAGGGGGGCCACAAGAAACATTTACTAATTATCACCTTGATACTATTACATACAAGTGGCCAAGTTGCGGTAACCAACAGAAATTCAAAAACACCGACACACAAGATTATTCCTTCCATATCTTACACGCACACACTACCGCATAGTTATTCACTCGCCTACTGTTCATTTTCAGACCAAAACTGCACTATACCAATGTGGCAGTTACTCCAACCGACCACATGGTGGGAAGCAAAGTACACAAAGAAAACATATGAGAAATAAAAAGAATCCCCCACAATATTACTGTGAAAGAAACGCCACATTAAAATGTTAAACAGAGAGCAATAATACGACTGTGAGCTTAAGGGCCATGGTGCGTGCCTGACCAAGTCACAAACGCGAAGTTCTTACTGCAATTTGACCAAATTACGAAAAAAAACCTTTCATTTGAGGATTTTGTGGTAATCTCACACCTGATTGCACCACCTGGACCTTAGTAACGAACATATTTGAAACACTGTAATACCTTTGTTACTATTACTCTAGGTCGAGGGCTACGCCTCCACGTCTGCGCAGCGGCGCTACCCAGCAAGCAGTGGACCTGTGGCCACATCGTCTAACCGTTGCTCGTTGAAAAAGTGGTGCAGGGGGTGATTCGCCAACCTGACAGAGCCTATACTCGTGCCTTCGCGACCTCTCTGACCTTACTTGCACAATTTCTTTGCCAAACATGTTCGCGTTTAGGGGTAGGTACTATCCTGCCACAGAACCACTCTACTCATACAATGCTACACCCTCTGACTAAAGCTTTCTGCTACTTCACATAATTTCTCAATCATACAGCCCAGGTCGCACAAGGAAACGTGGCACAAACGTAATAAATTCAATCAATAAATAAATCAACACCGTTTGGTACATTCTGTCCTGCTTGTTACCCACTGATATATTTCTGCCGAGTAAAAACACTCTCGCTATAATTCTCCTCGACCGGAATTTATTGAGAAAAATATGGAACGGGACAACAAGTTCCGTTTCACCCCAAGTCATGCATGCATATACAGCCTTGCATACATCCTCTGACAATTCCTGCTGGGCCATTTTACAGTTTGTCGATTTATTTTTTTAAAAATTAGTCTTCACTTTTGCCTGCTTCATCTGCTGTATCTTAAACTTCTCCTTTTCCGATTGAGTTCAGTCGGCCATACGTCGTTATTTCTTCAAGGATTTCTATTGGTCTTTTTTTTAAATTGATCATCTGCTTCCTTCAGTATCCTTCAAACCTACGCATTCGATTTCTGTTGTATTCCTCTCCCCTGTTTCAGTCAATCAGTGCATAATGATTAGTTCGAACCTCTCAACAGCCTTTACATCTTTCAATTTATCCAGGCCCCACCTCCTTAATTTCCTACCTTTCTGCAATGTATTCAGATATAATTTGCGTTTCATAACAAATACGTTAGTTCAAATTGTAGTCGACACAAACATAACAACGTCTGTTTTTGCATGATCCTTTCTGCATAGTTATTGTGGTACGAAAACATGTAGCAGGATTTTCCTAAAATCTTTCCTAGAAGACGATTGAGAGGTTGGCTGATAGCGTCAAGAACATGTGTAGAAATCCCTAGCATTAATATTATGTTTTTGTGTGTAGCCTTATAAATAATGTGTTGTGCAAACAGTGTAGTTGTAGAACTACTTATTTAACCCCAATCTTTGTAATGAGCACAAAGAATCTATTTAGTTGTAGTTACTCACCACTCCAGTGGGGCAACACGCATCCAGAGCGTCTGTGACGTAACAGATATCCTCTTGATCTCGAGGAACGGCGTATACCACACAGTCAGTAAGGGGGCATCTGAAAGCAGCTTCTCCCCTGTTATGTAAATGAATCCACATTTTAGGCAGTTTAAACTGTTTCGTTACTAAGCAGCTACTTCTGGATAAATTTTAAGGAAGTAGGTTTTATATTTATTGATATGTATCAATTTAAAAGATATAAGCTGAAGTTGTAGTGTGAAATATGAGTTACAATCAACACTAATGAAACCGTAAACCTAAAGCAGATAATGAATCAGACTTCTGAATGGAATGTAAGAATTTTGTTAATTCCTGTCTTTCCTCATTTTCGTAATTTATTTATTTAGTGCTTGAAATAATCTTTCCTTCTTTTCTCAAATACTTATAAAGGCACATTTGCATGCCGAGCATGAGTTTCCGCGGAAACGCGAAATACTAATTAAATAAATGATCAGTGACAAATAAATAAAGCCTATGGCACACAACTGCAGCGCTGTGTCGCTGATAAAACAAAAGCACAATTACGTTACTCTTATGTTTGATTAAGAAAGGGAGAGCTCTGGTTGAAGTGGTGCGAGAAGCACGTAATTTATTTTATTGTCTGGCACACCGCCATATTTCCTGTTATAGAAGAATACTGCGAGATGCAACCACACTAGGCACTCGATTCTGTAAAGAATTTATATTTATAAAAGTAAGTAGGATTATGAACTGTAGGCTTATTCATTGAATATATCTGATTTAACTAACTGTGTAACTTTTTTATGTTTAGTAGACAATCACCTCTGTACGACGTATTGGCATGGCTGGCAAATTATTGTAATATTGAGATTTAGATTATGAGTCCGCACCTACCGCAGCAGTCTTTGGAAACGATTTAATTACGAAGTCTGATTATTCAGTTTTATTTCACGGTCAACTACGAGTAACATTGCCTTTACGAAAAAGCCATTGTCAAGCGTCTGATATCGAATAATTAAACGTCCACGTTCCAGATAAGCAAATACAATTGCAATCACAATCACCATCATACAGATAGAATAATCAATATATTTAAAATAACAATTTTTTTAATTCATTTTATTTATTTTATATTGGCGACTGCGTGTCGGACTTGTTATTTTGTCATTTGTTACATTGTTCTCTTTGTTTCATGTAAAAAATCAAGTTTCTGGACCTGGACGTCAATGTATGAGAGATAACAAAATCTGAAGATATTTTCCAATTCTGAAATTTTGCGGGAAGACGCAATGAAACTTCCAGCAAAATAAGGTAAGACGCAGCATCTTTGCATTAGCAGGCTTGACCAGACGTATAATTCAGTGTATTAGCTTTTCAGTAAATTCTGTAGTGTTTCTTTTCCGCATAACAGTTTCAGTGATAAATTTCATTCTCAGTACTTTTCCCTAAACAATAACGTATGCAACAATACCAATACACGAGTGTACAATATGGCCGACTTCTGTACGATATCATGTAACATGGCTAGCAGCCATTACCAATAATCTCAAATTCAGTTTATATTTTTAAATTAACAGACAGCCATTGTTGCTACGAGCGATTCATGCTCAACTACATTTTATTTTAAAATCAGTGTCAAAAATTTTCTTGAAACATATATCACGTGTGGCATGGTAATAACTTGAAAACAATACGCAAAAATGGAACAGCAAGGACGTACTATTCAGACGCAATCCGACTCGGACGTGAGACAAGTGTTAGAAAATGACTTTACGACAGCAACCGGTAGTGACGATTCATCAAACATTGACGCAAGTGTTGACGAAAATTTTGGCGATAGGCCGTCCACTACAAAAATTTCAAAATCTCAATCAGAGCCCATGTTAATGCATGACGTCACGTCTAATGACGCGGCGGGGGCAGAGACCTTGCAAACGGTAAACATTGCCGACATGTTACAAATGCTAATG
Source organism: Schistocerca serialis cubense (assembly GCF_023864345.2). Classification (NCBI taxonomy): domain Eukaryota; kingdom Metazoa; phylum Arthropoda; class Insecta; order Orthoptera; family Acrididae; genus Schistocerca; species Schistocerca serialis. The sequence continues at coordinate 879,148,246 of NC_064639.1, forward strand.
AAACAAAACGCCGAAAACATGGCAACCTTAAAGGCACAATTAGAGACACAAAATGAACAGTTAAAAACACAAAATGACGAAATCAAATCTGATCTCATAGCAATCAAGATAGGTAATGACACTTTATGTAAGCGTGTGGAACTTATAGACGCCACACTGACCAAACAGATGACCGAACTCAGTACTAAATTTTCCCAGCTCAATACGAGACAAGAAAAGACTACAACTGACGTAGCACTTTTACAGACACAAGTAAAAAACCTTAATGTCACGTGTGAAGTTCTTACTGAACAAATTCAAACATATCCTTCTGTACATGACAACCTTGAAAAACGAATTACTGACGTACAGAATAAATTTGACAATGTTGAACAACACCTGACTGACATCTTACAATCAGATGCCACAGCTCATTTTCAAAATATTAATAAAGAATTTCATGATTGGGTTGAGAACAAAGACAAACATTTTGATAGATGCTTACGTGAAAATTTACCAACAATTGTGCACGACTCCGTAGCGCAATACATTACTAATAACAAACAGTTGATCAGTGACGCAGTACAATCCGTCACTGCACCCATGAGACAATGCACCGATCAACTACAGTCTGAATGTAACGAAAATATCAGTCAAAATGTACAGTTCAGAAACCAATATACATTCGAGTATGATACACACATTCCGCACACGACAAATACACAAGAACAAAACACACCACGACTACAACACATACCACGATGTGGAAACACAAACACAAGCTATTATCATGGTAAACCACAGCAACATTATCGTAATTACTCGCCAGCTGAACATACCAGTAATTACAGTGGAATAAATCCATATCACAATGCGAAGGAAGATGAAAGCTTAATGAAACACAGGCAATTTCAGATTTTTATCCCAGAAAAACGAACCATTCATCCGGTGATTTTTCTTAAATCTTTTAGTAACGCATTTCCACGCACTTGGAGTGACCGGAAAAAGATTTCATATATTGTCGGTTACATCCAAGGCGATGCAGCTGTCTGGGCATACAGTCAAGCTGACGTATGTACCACGTACAGTGAGTTTGAGCGTGCTTTTCTGAACAAATTCTGGTCGCAATCCGTCCAGGAGCGACTCAGAAGACAAATTTTAGAACCTGAAACTTTTAACAGTAAAAATGGTAACTTACGCAGATATTTTGAAAAATACTTGAACATGGGACATTTTTTAGACGAACCAGTCGCAACGCGTGATATACTCCGAGCGTTGAAGGCCAAATTGCCTTTCAACATTAAGGAAAAACTTCTACATATCCCGGATGACGATTCAGATTATTTTTTAACAGCTTTAGATTCGGTTGACATGTTACTTGAAGATCAGCGCTTCGCGCGGCAAAACAGCAGCCACAATGTTTACACTAGTGGTATGCAAAACATGCAGGCTTGCCAACACAATTCTGGCGCGCCCACAGTTGGATACGCGGTACAACAAAAACAGCAAACTCACATGCCGTCTCAGTACGGAAATTAAAATCAACACGCGTATTCCAATACAAACAATAGTTACAACAGTAATAACATTTCATGCGGCAATCCATACAAAAGGCACCGCGGTAATAACTACAACGGTAACAACGGACACAAAGGTAATAACAAAAACACAAACAGAAATAGAAATAATAATAACTACGAGCTAAGACAGCATCAAGGTTGGACTCGTAACGATCAGTACTTTCATTCAAACTCTGGTTTACCACAGCAGCCACCAGGACAAAATTGGAGCATACCTTACGACCGACAGGTAAGTTATAATGCGCAACAGCAACAACAACCGCAAAAGTTTGGAGATCATAATAGGCAATATCCGAATGTGAATATAATAGAAATGACACCTGATGCACAACCTCAATCTGTGTCAGTACCTAGTACAAATGATAATCCAACAAACTAGAAACAGTCATTACTTTGCCCCAGGTCGTGGCTGAAGAATTCTTGGGGGGCCACTTCAATGTTAATCAGTTATTTGACACCACACTTGAACAACAGAATAATGATATGCCGAGTAAATCTAAACAAAAACTACCTGTTTTATTTATAAGATACAACCACAATAACAATATATCAGATGAACTTTTACAAGACAGTACACAATGTCGTTTAAACACAAATGAAATTGTTTTAGCATCTACTACTGGTGTAGTTGGTGGGATTCCAACTACTATTATCCTAGATACAGGTGCAGCTGTGAGCGTTTTGTCTTTTAATTTCTATAAAAAGATGTGTGAATTGGAACCTGTGCCTGAGTTTCCTGCCCAAAACTGTAAAATAACTACTGCACTAGATAATAAGTCATGTAGGGTTACGAAGCAAGTTTTTGTAAACGTTAAAATAGGGAATGGAACCGTACAATGGCCATTCCTGGTTGTACAAAACCTTGTGACAAATTGCATATTAGGAATAGATATTATGAGCGAGAAGGACTGGATTATAGACTTCTCCAAAGGTAAATGTATTTTAAATGATAAAGGCAGTGTAATTATTGTTGATTTGGACAGGAGAACTCTAAAGCATGACAAACACTGTACAGGGTACAAGGTTCAGTTAGTACTTGACAATGACATTCAAGACATGCAAACACACTCATCTGACACAGAGATAATGGACTTGAAAACATTGCTTGATCATAAGATAAGTGAAGCTACAGCTCTCAGTGTACATGAACGTATAAAACTACAGGAAGTGTTATCCAAATATTTACAAGTTTTTACCAAACGTTTAGGTGTTATCAACACGTATGTGTACAAGATTGAAGTTAAGCCTCACAAGATCTTCTACCATAAGACATATAACGTACCGTTATCTCAACGACCTGCTGTGTGGCAAGAATTAAAACAAATGTTAGACTGGAAGGTCATTGAACCATCCACCTCACCTTATTGTAGTCCTCTACTTGTTGTCAAAAAATCAAATGGAAGCATTAGGTTAGTGTTAGACGCACGAGCTATTAATGAAATAATTTTACCGGTTCACACAAAACCTGAAAATTTAGAAGAGCAATTACAGAAATTTCTAGGTGCAAAATATTTTTCCACAATAGATCTCGCTAATTCGTTTTGGCAGGTGGGTATCACTCCTGATTCTCGGAAATATACTGCATTTATGTTCGGGGGGCGAACCTATCAGTTTTGTGTTCTACCCTTCGGACTGAATGTCAGCTCTGGGGTATTCATTACAGCCCTGGATACCGTGCTTGGCGACGATTTAGTTGAGACAGTCACACACTATGTAGATGATATACTGATAGCTACACAATCTTGGAATGAACACGTTGACACTCTTCAAAGAATTTTAGGAAAATTTGCACAAGCTGGAGTCACAGCCAACCTAAGAAAATCAAAATTTGGTTGCAGTGAGATAAAGTATTTAGGACATATCATTAATTCACAGGGCATACGTCCGGATCCCAGTAAATTAGATGCTATCAGAAACTTTCCTAGCCCTCGAACTAAAAAGCAGTTAAAATCATTCCTTGGGCTATGTTCATTTTTCAGACGTTTTTTGCCACAACCACTTTTGAACAGTAAACATCTGCTAAATCTACTCAGAAAGAATCAAGTTTGGATCTGGTCGGAACAGTGCCAGAATGACTTTAATACAATTAAACATGCTTTAGTGAATGCTAACATATTGAGCCATCCAGATTTCAATTTAGATTTTTGTATGACTTGTGACGCTTCACGTACTGGCTTGGGCTGTTGCTTATTTCAAGTTGTAGAGAATAAAGAGGAGGAACAGATAAGAATTATTGGGTTTGCGAGTCGCACTCTAACTGAATGTGAGCGTACATACTCCACTACTGAGTTAGAAACACTTTCCATAGTATGGGCATTCAAGAAATTCAATTATTATTTATTTGGAAAACATACGGTAATTTACACCGATCACCAGGCCCTGACATTTTTGTTAACTTGTAAACTTGTACATCCTAGACTATCACGATGGGCAGTTACACTTCAGAACTACTCTTTTGAAATTAAGTACATAAGAGGTAAGGACAACACCATTGCAGACACTTTGTCTAGACTTCCACAAGGTATGAATGATACCAACAGTGACTTAGAAAATATAAATGACTACAGGATTCTCTTAATGCAAGACAAGCAGTATCACCAATATTATATTGATATGTGCAGAAACATGGCTGAATTACAAAAATCTGATCCTCACTGGTATAAGATAATAACATTACTGGTAGAAAAACACAATCATCCTTTGACTAAGTATTACAAGTTACACAATGATGTGTTATTTTACCGCCGACATCCAAATGCTACTAACTGGTGTGTATGCATTCCCAAAGAGTCTGAACGTAATTTAATTTGGCACACACACTTAGTTTGGGGTCATTATGGGACAAAAAAGTGTTTAGCGAAGCTCAGCACATACTGTTATTTTAGCAATATGAGAAGAAAAATTTACAGGGAACTGAAAACATGTGTCATATGTCAAAAATCAAAACCTCAGAATTTATCCACAAAAACAGATTTACATTCTATTTCACCCAGTAAACCCCTGGAAATTCTGTGTACTGACATCAGTGGACCGCATCCAGCAAGCTCTGGAGGCGTCAAATATATCTTAGCTTTTTACGATATATTTTCTAACATGTAAAACTTTATGCTTTAAAATCCGCCACTGCAAATGCTATAATACGAAGATTCTCAAGTGATTACCTGACGCACGTGGGAAAACCTAAAGCAATTCTATCAGATAATGCAGCATACTACTCTGGGTACAAATGGAGAAATTTCTTGAAGGACAATAACATTAAAAGTATATTTATTTCGAGGTTTAGTCCACAATGTAACGCGACTGAGAGACTTTTCCGAGAATTAAATCGATTCATGAGGACCTATATTTCATCAAAACATACTAATTGGGTGTCCTACCTAAGTCTTTTCGAAGATGTACACAATAACTTAAATATTTACGATACGAATTACACACCTAACGAGATCATGTTCAATTGCAAACAGAACGATCAGTGGATAGAACCATTACCTAAGTTGTCAGACAAGGAAATCACACCTGAACAGAAAATAAAAGAAGTATTGACTACATTGACACATCACGCACAAATACGAAACAAACATCACAGAAACATAATAAAAAGAAAACAAAAATTCGAGGTAGGAATGCTTGTACTACTTCGTACTCATCATAAATCTGTAGCACTCAAACGATGCAACGCTAAGTGGCGTCTGCTATATGAAGGACCTTATATAATTGTTAACATACCGCATCCTGGTGCGTATCTGTTACAACATCCTAGAACTAACAAAATTATTGGGCTATACGCACACCGAGATCTTAGAGCATTTCATGCTGAATAATGTCAAAGTCATACCCATCAAAATATTGCTAAGCAACTCGAAAAACTCTGTTGTTACAACACAGATAATAAGTAGTATAGAAATTTTCATTTCAGCGGTTCCAGTGACGCAGTTGAAGACAGAAGAACTCTTCTTTCAGCGCGCGCCTCCACCTGAAAGACGGAATATTAAAGTAAAATTTATGATTACGTAGCAGTGGATGACATATTAATTTTTCACGGAACATTTGTTACTGAAGGTACCACTGACTTGGTGTGACACCTGACGAACTGACAGACGTCATCTGTGAAGCGATCTTTTACTTTGAGAAATAGATTAGACGCACATCTCTCAACACGAAAAGCATCTATCAGTAGTCAAGGCCACACAGACACTCTACACACACGCACAAAACGCGAGGAATCGAACATTTTCTCTCTCTTACTATTTTGAATATTTATTGAGTAGTGAAAACGCCTGGTCTTGCCTACTGATGTAATGAATGTTGTGTCTAACCTATCTTAATTTCAGATGACATCACAAAAAACATCGATAATATCCCAGCAAAACCGCTAAAGAGGATGTAAATATCTGCAATTCATGTAATCAAATGTGACACAATGTAATAACCTATAGCGATGTAATGATGATGTAAACATGTTTATGTGCAACTATATTATGTTTATGCTAAGAAAATATGTGATGTGTGTATGTATAATTACTTATTTTTTTAACTGATGTATAGTGCAACTGTTACTATGTAAAAATTTGAACAAAACGAGTGCCAAAAAGACATTGCATAGTGAACCACTGTTCACGGACATTAACGAACATTACTAACTCTGCAACTACGCGGAAACCTATGTGAAAGAAACTGTTAATGCCATTCATTATGCAGCGTATCTATGTGAATGCGATGAACGATTTCCTTGATTAATAACTACGAACATTTAGGTGAGCTATATTCAGCAAAAAAAAAACTGAAAATGTGAAGTGCATAATTCGTGCATCGTCTAGTGATATTACTACAGTACCCAACTTCAAGATGTTAACTGGATTAAATGGACACAAAGTGCCTGTCCAGAAAACAACACGACGGGTGGAAGAATTTTGGTTGGAACTTCAGGGAATGAAATGTTCTCGAAATGTGACGGACACTCTTACCTGGACTGTCCAAGGATCGACGCCAGCTATGTGCCGTCCGAGGTTCTGCAACCAAGCTTCCACGGAATGTAAAAAACGAACTGCACGTGGACCAATTACTCGACGGGTCACGTCTGATCTGTAATAAGCAATGTTTTTAGTCACAACGAACTGCATCACTACGACTATAATGGAAATGAGAAATGGACACGCTTATGTATTAATCACGTTGTTATACAACGATGTTACTGTGATCAAAAAACTTTACCACGACGATACTAACCTGTAAAAAATTATTGTGCAGCGGATGAATATGAACTGTAATAACGACACGATATGTATAGGTCAACGCACCTGAAAAATACGGACATTTTTCTTTGAAGTATTTCAAAACAATACTATGTAACTAAGAACATTCAACAATCTAAGTTGTATTGTGTTATAACAAATATTGTAAATTTAAAACTAAGTTACCTGTCATAGAATGTAGTCTTCATATGTAATCTTGGTTGAATATTTTCTTTGTGCAACGACTGAAAAACGCGCGCACACGAACAATATGATCTGCAATACTGTGCCGCGTGATCTAACTGTACGATATAACGGCAGTCCCGAAGTTACACAGACGCTTCTGCGCATGCGCGCACTTTATCTGCCAACATTAGAACTTTTACGGCGCACCCGCGTCATTCAAATTTTGTATATAATGTGTAAAATGTGTAATGTAAGTCATTTAAATAGTTGTAGATAACTTAGATTTTCTTGTGCCTTTAGGTGAATTGCTCGCCTGCAGGTGTGTCCTTTCGCCTCGCAATTCAGGGGGCAATATAAAGGCACATTTGCATGCCGAGCGTGAGTTTCCGCGGAAACGCGAAATACTAATTAAATAAATGATCAGTGACAAATAAATAAAGCCTATGGCACACAACTGCAGCGCTGTGTCGCTGATAAAACAAAAGCACAATTACGTTACTCTTATGTTTGATTAAGAAAGGGAGAGCTCTGGTTGAAGTGGTGCGAGAAGCACGTAATTTATTTTATTGTCTGGCACACCGCCATATTTCCTGTTATAGAAGAATACTGCGAGATGCAACCACACTAGGCACTCGATTCTGTAAAGAATTTATATTTATAAAAGTAAGTAGGATTATGAACTGTAGGCTTATTCATTGAATATATCTGATTTAACTAACTGTGTAACTTTTTTATGTTTAGTAGACAATCACCTCTGTACGACGTATTGGCATGGCTGGCAAATTATTGTAATATTGAGATTTAGATTATGAGTCCGCACCTACCGCAGCAGTCTTTGGAAACGATTTAATTACGAAGTCCGATTATTCAGTTTTATTTCACGGTCAACTACGAGTAACATTGCCTTTACGAAAAAGCTATTGTCAAGCGTCTGATCGAATAATTAAACGTCCACGTTCCAGATAAGCAAATACAATTGCAATCACAATCACCATCATACAGATAGAATAATTAACATATTTAAAATAACAACATTTTTTTTATTCATTTTATTTATTTTATATACTGAGCGAATGTAGCTGAATGGTAACATTATGGAAGTTTTATTATAATTACATTTTTTCAAAATACCACAACTTAATTTGCAATTCATACAGTAGACGGTAAGACAGTACTATACATTTGTTTTCTGTGTTAACAGATCAACAATTTTTACAGGGAAATTGCATTATTTGCTGCTGGCTAAGGAAGCGTCGAGGATGAAACCCATGTTAAACCATCACTCTGAGATTTTCCACAAGATGGAAAACACTGGGAACATGTTCGTAAGTGAATGAAAGAAATGTGCACTGAAACATTTAAAGAATTAAATTACCATAGATAAAAGAAAACGTATTTAAATTTAGCAGATCGGTATCGTTTTTAAGGGTGACAGTGGCTATTACGTACAATAATTGACAGCGATTCTGCGTAAAGAAGGAATATTCCCGTGAATCGTTCATCCTGTTATGAGGCTCTAATAAAGTAGTGCTACTTCGTTTCCGGTAAGGCAAACGGTCATTATTACTTATTTACGGATTTACACTCACAGACAATCAGCTAAATAAGTAAAAAAGTAATCAGTAATTTTTAGTGATGTCAAGTTGATATTAACTATAACGTAGCGTTGATGGCTGTAGAGAATTCATCTTCTGAATATATCATATTCTTTAAAATACCTTTCCGATCTGCAAACTGGCCCAAAAACAAAATGTAGCAGTTTCATTCTGAAAGCTCTTTATGGTAAAAAACAATCTCTTATCAAAACTAACTTTTCAGTTTTTGTTGAAAGTTATCACCTGTTAATCACGTTATATTGGGTTCATATACCTTCACGAAAAGTTTCGATAAACCTTCGGAAATCGAAAAAGCGTAGTGCTCAATGAAAAAAGTAATACATGTAAAATTGGGAACCTTATTCCAATATCGCCAACTACAACTCTTTTTTGTTTCGAAACCGTTACCGTCATAACTATATATTCCATCACCTTCCTGAAAGACTGAAATTTAACAAGTGTTCTGCTCTTCAGTACGTCTTATAGCTGACCTCTCAAGCACTCCAGTCCTTATCTTTCGAAAATCTGAGAAGCCACTTATCTTCGCAGCTTGCCCGACCATAGTTTTTCTTTTACTGATTGTTTTCGTGGGTCTCCACGTCATCGAGTCACCAAAGCCCAGGAACGTCTCCTTCCACATTACGGATCCCATAACTGCTTTAACCCATCAGCCCATTACATCCTTCATTTCCCAGTACATCAACTCACAAATTAACAAACAATAATCTCACATAACAACAAGGTCTTCAACACCTACGATCTGAGGTTCAAAGCCATTAATTGCCTCACATGCACTATTACTAGTCTCTAGGGGTCTTTTATCTCCATCAGTATCTTATCTTCTTCACAAAACTTTTACTTTTCCACCCTACAAATTTGTCGCCTGATATAATCAGTTATATCCTCAATCTTTAGATGGTCGGTCTGCCTTTTCCAAAGCACGAGAGAAAGCCATTCATATATTCGTCAAACCTTTAACTTGTCCTCACACCACAGATTATTCTATGGCGCCTCTCACGGACGTGGAAAAGCGCTAGTTGCTGTTACGTCCAGCCATACAAAGAGAGAGTGCAGATTCAATCAATTAATTTTAAATCCAATGGCAGAATCAGAGAGAAGAGAAAATGAGGAGTCCAAAGACCACAGTAACAGGTCTACTGCGTACGTATTAAGTGAGCTGAAGAGAGTAATGTGCGTATTTCCCGTGTTAAATCAATTTTTTTTCGAGATTACACACCCAGCGATGTTCTGCAAAACGTAATGGATCCTGTTGATAAGTTATGATTACATTTGTGATACCTGTGAAGCATCTTATTAAGAAAATTCCTGAACAAAAGAAAAATCACGTGGTCCAAATTTGCTACGTGGCCAGGCTGTCGCAGAACGAACACGTTGTTTATCGGCGGACTCGGGTTGGTGCCGCAATGAAATACCCAACCGTAAAGCTTCGAGAACATCACCGCATCACCGCAAAGATGCATCGGGACAGAGCAGCTGGACCTCCCCCGCAAAAATGGTGGTGAGAAGTATGTTTTAACGGTAAAGACTCACCACTTTGGAAGTAAAAACAGAGGAGGCTCGATATCCATCCCCATCTTCTGTAGTCTCTCGTCTGTCTGGTTGGAGTTGATCGTTCACGAAGATTGGCGTCTAAGCCTACCGCCAACTTACCTTATACTATGTTCTAGCCTCCATCACTTTGGAGTCACACTTGCTGTTTAGTCGCGGTAGCAATGGAGCAGTGTCCCCAGATACGTATTCGGTGTCGTTATCACACGCGCCAGCGTATCTGCGGTGCGGTTTTTTTCTCTGATGATGCTACACATCTTTTGTTCATTTACTCTAGGGGATGGCACGAACTTGTTCACTTATCATTTCCATTCTTCTTTATATAGAGTCTCTTTTCTGTGGAAAAGCACACTGTCACCTTGGAAAATCCGAGATTGTGGACTGCTAGCTTTGCCACAATGAAAAGCCTGCCTCACATTTGTTTTTGAGGTAGTATACCGAAATTAGTTGCATTTTTGGCTTTCTGCTGCTTGTTTGATACTTCTTTCCTCTCCCTACTTTCTCATGCACTTTCTCCGTTGAAACACCTGCTACAGATTCCAATATTTCCGATGCTGCACTGTCTGGGAGACAGGAAGATCGTTCCCAGGAAGCAAATACTTACGTGAAGATGGATGGAGGAGAAGACGTTAGAGCAAGTGATCATATTATCACCTTCACTTGTATTGCACCAATGGGATTCAGCCATTTCTCTTAATATCGTTGTTGATCGTACTGAGTCTATCGTACTTCCACTTCATTTATTAAATGCAGCATAAGGTACAAGACTGGATGGAGAGTGTTCATACGTACAGGCTACAGCCACGCAAGATCAGCTTTACATCACGCATGTCCTCGTTTGTCAACTACTTAAATGTCAGCAACAGACTTTTTTATTTAGGTGGACTTGAATGCAAGCCCTATCACAATAAATTTTTTATACCTTTCTCAAAATAAATGACATAAAAATTTTGACCTTTGACAGGCTAATGTTAACGTAATCCGTGAGTGGTTTTATTTGACTTTTTTACGTCTCTGTTTTCTTAACTTCTGCTTCAGTTTCACTCCACAATTGGTCATACCGAAGCGACGCAGACTATTGCATACAGGGTGTTCGGAGATACCCGCTACACAATTATAGAAGTTGTAGAGAGGAGTGAATAGATAATATTTTGAATGGGAACCAGTGTCCCAAAACGTACCGCTTCCGTTCTAAAGCATTTGAGAACATATTGGTAAAGCGACCACTTTAATTGTTTAGGCGTAACCCAGTACATCAGTTGCTCGTGTACTAGTTGACGTGTTGTCTACAACGTGATTCAGTTCGGCTTCTTCCAATTCGAGTGTGTTGCATCTCGTTGGAACCTGCTGAGGGTCCCTTTCTCGTTACTTACGTGTGGTGAAAAGGGTATGCGATGGAGACGGACGCTGTGGAGAAAGATCTTGATAAAGGTGACGAGCAGCTCTTCCATTACCTTGAGCTTCGCAGTTCAGGAGAGTCATGCCGATGTATTCTACAAAGCTGTACTCAGCCATGTCGCTCAAACACTCACAGATATGTGAATGAGGCTCGAACCAGGTCAGAGAGGTAGTATGGATGCCGATCCGACATAACTGCTCCCCACTATGACTACCCTGTTACATATCTACCCGGCAAATATGTTTTCAAACAGTTGTAACACGCTAAAGGTATATTTCCAGACATTGGTTCCTATGCAAAATATTATGAACTCAATCTCCTTACGAGTGCTAGAAGCTTGTAATGGGAATTTCTGAATAACCTGTATAGAGTATTACTACTTATTGCAACAGTGAACGAAATAATATCACAATAAATATGAACTACACCTTTTTATGGAATACGGAGATTCATATGCATAGGGTGCATATAATTCTGTATCAACAGCGCTTGAGAAATAAAGATGTGACTCGTGTGGTAGTTTACTAAAGAGTATATTCAGTGTTGTACTTTACGTATGTTTTATCAGAACTATGAGTAATTAACCACTGAGAGAAGAACTACACAAGGAGTTCAATACCAGCAAAATAATGATCAACGATCATAAACGAAATTAAACTATGTGAGGGAAAAGGATTTCGTCTTAATGGAATTTACCTAAACCACTTTCACTTATTGACGCCCATTGTATTGTTTACCTCTAGTTTCAAGAAACAAGTTTTAAAGTAAGACTGAAATCAAATATTCTACAAGCAACATACGGAAAATTATACAAAGTGACAGTTAAGCCACAGAACAGGTGGATGACTGTCTTCAGGGCAGCTGAGGACACTGCGAACGAAATAAACAGGAGAGCGAACACGGCCATGCAGTGCATTGGGTAAAATGAATAGGTTCTATGTAAACAGGTTATATGTGAAGCAGAAAGTTCAAGTTAATGAGCATTAACTAGTTTTGATTTTGGTGGAGAAATACAAAATTCAAAATCTTAGGGCTGTTCAGCTGGAAATGAAGGGAAGAAAGTTGGCAATTATTAGGAGGGACAGTAAAATAAATAAATGTATCAGGAACAGAATATGTTATAATGACATTAATTACAACGAAGTGGAGTTGAGTGCCACATGTAGTCACGTACACTAAAGAGCCAAAGGAACTGGTAGACCTGTCTAATATCGTAAAGGATCCCCATGAGCTCGCAGAAGTGCAGCAACACGACTTTTCATGCTCTCGATTAATGTCTGAAGTACTGCTGGAGGGATTAAACACCATGAATCCTGCAGGGCTGCCCATAAATGCATAAGAGTACCCCCAAGGGGTGGAGATCTCTTCTGAACAGTACGTTGCATGGTATCCCAGATATGTTCAACAATGTTCATGTATGGGGAGTTTGAGGCCAGCGGGAGTCTTTAAACTCAGAAGACTGTTCCTGGAGTCAATCTGTAGAAATTCTGGACGTGTGGAAAGTCGCGTTGTCCTGCTGGAATTACCAAAGTCCATCGCTATGCACAATGGACATGAATGGATGCAGGTGATCAGAGAGGATGCTTACGTACATGTCACCTGTCAGAGTCGTATCTAGACGTACAAGGGGTCCCTTATCACTCCAACTGCACACTTTCCACACTATTACAGAGCCCCCACCACCTTGAACAGTCCCCTGCTGGCATGCAGGATCCATGGATTCATGAGGTTGTCTCCATACCTGTACACGTCCATCCGCTCGATACAATTTGAACCGAGACTCGTCCGACCAGGCAACATGTTTCGACTCATCAACAGTCCAATGTCAGTGTTGACGAGCCCAGACGAGGCGTAAAGGTTTGTGTCATGCAGTCATCAAAGATACACGAGTAGGCCTTCAGCTCCAAAAGCCAAGCCAATATCGATGATGTTTCGTTGAATGGTTCGCACGTTGATACTTGTTGATGGCCCTGCACTGAAATATGCAGCAATTTGCGGAAGGGTTGCACTTTTGTCATGTTCAGTGACGCCGGCCGGAGTGGCCGAGCGGTTCTAGGCGCTACAGTCTGGAACCGCGCGATCGCTATGGTCGCAGGTTCGAATCCTGCCTCGGGCATGGATGTGTGTGATGTCCTTAGGTTAGTTAAGTTTAAGTAATTCTAAGTTCTAGGGGACTGATGACCTCAGAAGTTAAGTCCCATAGTGCTCAGAGCCATTTGAACCATTTTTGTTCAGTGACTATTCAGTTGTCATTGATCCCGTTCTTGCAGGATCTTTTTCCGGCCGCAGCGATGTGGGAGATTTGATGTTTTAGCGGATTCCTGATATTCACGGTACAGTCGTGAAATGGTCATACGAGAAACTCCCCACTTCATCGTTACCTTGGAGATGCTACGTTGCATCGCTCGTGCGCCAACACCACTTTCATACTCACTTAAATCTTGATAACCTGGCACTGTAGCAGCAGTAAGCGATTTAACAATTGCGTCAGACACTTGTTGTGTTATATAGGCGTTGCCGACCGCAGCGCCGTGTGCTCCATTTTTTCATATCTGTAAATACGCATGTCGTTACATTTCTTTGGAGCTTCAATTAAAATACGAAGTATTTGTTGATTCCAAGAGAGAAAAAAAGTGATCGAGATAATAACCAAATGCACTAATATGATGTAGCTGTGATAACAGCAGGTCGCAAAAGCTCATTGTCAGTGAGACGTAAATGGGTGTGTGCAAAAACCTCCTACGCAGGAAAACCTAGAACGGGAACCCATTGTTGGAAGTTCCACTGTGGGTCACACAACTCGAACATAAAGGACGCATGACACCTGGAATTTAGACTTTCTTCTACAAGTCCATTTTTAAGCGTGCTATGGTTGTCAGTCTTTGTAGGATTTAAATCAGGGGCTGCCAAGACTTCAGCTCGCGAACCTTGATCTGGCCCGAGCGGCACAAAGATCAGTGGCACTTCACAGTTCCCCCACCACCACGGCACGGTATCCGAGCACATGGCGGGGTTAGGGGGGGGGGGGAGGGGGAACCAAGGGACACAGAGAACGCACCATATTTAAATGCGAATACAATAGCACTGCTTATGACTTTGTTCTGTATTTCACACATCTCAACGACGTACATCAAAAACGAACCCAATTTTCGGCATTGTTTAATTATTTTTAACGCTTTGAAAATATATCTGGTACTAAATGTCGGCATAAGCACAGACACAGAACATTTCACAGGTTTTTGCACTCAGATTGCCATGTAAATGTGAATTACTCGGTTGCATAGTCATAAAAAGGTCTTTCACACAAATATGTCAATTGAAATATTGTAGCACTTGTGCAACCACATTATGGAGATGTGGAATCTCCATCTGAGAAAATCAATGTAGACGTCATCGATATTTTTAAAGTAAAAGGATTTGTCATTAAAAGCGGGAATTACCTTGCAGGTCAATCAGTTAATTCAGCACTTGCGTGGGGGTGCTTTCAACTGAAATGGGAATCGGCCTCGAAAATAGATGTAAGACTGACAGTATCCTCAAAACAAACTATCCTTATAATTCTTTCAAGGCCCCACTGAATTCTTCAAACCTTCGTTTGCTTTAATGTTAGTGAGCTTAGGGAACAGAACGGTGTTTATCTGAATACTTCCGTTCTATAAAAAGAATTTCTTTTTAAGTGTATCCCATCAAATCAGAAAGTAGTTGTTTACAACCTCTTACTGTGGGCACCTGGGCAGCCAAGTCCACTTAAGATGCGGGGTTTACAATTGATTCAGGATGTTCTAATATTCGTTTCTGCATCTCTCTTTCCTTCATAAATTAATCAATACCGAGTATTATACCGAAAAATCGTTCTAGTGATGTCCCTTGACGTAAGTAACACACTTTCCGGTAATATATAATGTCTCCATACTCTTCCGTGAATTGTATCGAAAAGATTTGCAACTGACAGTGGAATAAAGCGTGCGATCTCATAAATTGTACTATTCATGTCACCAATACCTTCACGTGCTGCATGCCTGAACATTTTGCCTAAAGTGCTCCTTGATTTACTGAACAATTAACGTCGTCAGTCGACTGTTGCGCCTTTTTGCTGTTTCATTGTCAACTACATGTTCAAATTCTTTCTGCTTGATATTGAAATGTCGTTTCATAGGAAATTTGCAGTCGTTAATGCGACTGCGTAATAAGTATTGACAGATCTCATCCCTCTCATCTGTCTTTCTTACTCATTTTTAAAGGCTTCTGACGATAGAACGTTGGACTGCTCCCTTTTGTGGAAACATCCACTGGACCTGTGAACGTTCATCATACAACGAGCAAATTGCGAATGGAAAATAGCGCTGTTACCAGGATTTGGCCGAGCTGAAGAGATTATGCCGACCGAAAAATGCCACACCGTAATACTGTACTCCGTTCATTGTAATAATGAATCTCATTTATACATTATACTATGTATTCTTCCGCCTTTCCTGGAACTTCGTTGGATATCGTTTCAAGAGGAGCGGAAGGCAAGCTGTCTCCAGTACAGTCAATTACAATAATGAGGACACGTTTTATGATGTGCGTTACGTGTACCTCTACTCAGCGATAATACGGGGCAACAGCTTTATCGGTGCATGTAACTTGGACAGTACCGACCAGGCAAGTGATCCGACCAACCTGCAGTGACTTGAACAGTTGCAGTAAAGTCGTAAAAAGTGACGAGCAGAGAATGTCATTTAATTTTTAAACGGAAGAAAATGGTATGTGGTAAAACTCAGGCGATTTGCTTCTTAGGTCACGGGACGGAAAACATAACATGCTCTCGATGTTAGCTAACAGTATTGTAATTAAAAACAAGAGTGATGAAAATTCCTGACTTTAACAAGGGTAATTTTTTTGCACTGGCTATGTGTGGCGTAAAAGAGCACTGCTGGGATTTCACCAGGTAGTTAAATATTGAAACCACTGAATGGATTACGGTCAGTCGTCCGGTAATTACTCAACTCCTTCCATATCGGGCTCTGAGAAATACATTTCAGTACCCCTGAGTTGATAATGAGGCGTTCAACAACAGAATCCCAAACCACCAAAAAATCGACGTTCCCTCCTCTTTTATGACGGGCTGTTCCGTATTTCGCCATCGTTCGGCAGTGACGTGTCACAAAGCTTCGTGTATTAGGTCCAGTACATTTGGCAGCTTAAATGTCTTGCTGTATCTAGCGACAAGTCCCTTAACTTGGCTGCAGATCTATTTTGTTGGCTTCCAATTGCAGTGTTAAGGCGACAACTGAAAAAATTCATCATCTCTACAGTGTGATTTCCGTGTGTCTACGATGCTTATCATTGTGGCTCGTGTAAGACTATATCTGTCCTATAAAACCATAGGCATATTCAAACGAAGAGTGTTAGATTTTTTATTTTTCTCTAAAAAATTTAATTGCGTAATGTTTTCTTAACTTCAATCATCTTTTATAAAGTATTGACAATTAAGTATGTGTATTTCCAATGAAAAACAGAATTTCGTATGCGCTACGTAGTAAGGAACTAGAAGACGTGCGCTTTTCTTGAAAAGTAATGGTTAACTGTGAGTTGATTACCATACATTTCATGAATTGCATATTTAAATGGTTTAGGTATTCAAATAAAAAAAAATTTAGGTAACAAGGCGATTTGAACCACTACTTTCCAGTAATCTACGACGCTACCAATTACGCTTCAAATTCCTTATGAATTTGGTTTCTTATTTTTAGTACATAATGTTTCTCGAAAATAGTCAAAGCAGATTTTCTTGTGCAATCTTGTGAGAAACATTAACAACAACTTGCTTCTCGCCACTAACGATGTTTCGCTTGCTAGTTTCACTACGAAGCAGGAAGCAGTGTCATCCATTTTGACGGTACGTGAGAACTGCGAGACAATCACAGCACAAGTAGCGTGTACAGAGACTGTGACTACACGATTTTTTAAATGAAAATTACATAGTTGAAGCGTGATTAAGAATACACCAGAATGTCTTAAAGTTTTATTTACAGTGATATAGTAGTAAGATATCTAATGCATAAGTTGGACCTACTTCCAAGAGCGTAATAATACCAGTGTATGACAGCTACTGCTGCTGAGCAATCATCGCGTTTGTGTTTGTTTATGCCAGGTTTATTCTCATGGTGAACGAAGTGTAAATGAAATATCGCGCTTTACCGAATACCTCCGGGAAGGAACGAGTAAAACCAAGACACACCTAAACGCGGCCCGCGTGAAGTTTGGCAAGCAGTGGCAGCCAATGATTGAAATCTTCCAGAGACAACTATTTATTTCGATACACACTGTCGTGATTGAATTTAAGTTGTTTATTTTGATTTTTAGAAGATCAGTTTCAATCTTCTAAGAGATTATCTTCAGGTCTTACATTCTGTGAAGAGGAATAAAAGATAATGGTTCAGTTACAACCGAAACGGACGGTAAAGAAGCGCAGCTGATATGTCATTCAAGACCGTAGGAACCGTCGGCATGGAACAGGTCCACCTGTGCAGGTGTGGAGTGCACTGCTACCTACTGCTCGGCTGCCGATAGTTAAACAGTAGAAACCTCGACCACTGTCTCTGCCATAAGGTCAATTGATTAGATCGTGCGAGAACATGTGTTAGATGGTTGGTTTGTGGCGGTTGAAGGGACCAGCATGTGTTAGATGTATGATCATTAAGAGTTTGGTCCATGAGTAAACAACGAAGAATATTTTGATGTTATAAATAAAAACGTCCGTTATAAAAAGCGTCGAGATAAAGAAACAGTCACTGCCCAGTGACAAGGCTCATTTGAAAGTGGGCTACCCTCTGCAGGAACTTCTTGTAAACGGAAACGAAGCAAAAGCCAGTCTGTAGGACGCCAGCTTCCAACCAAAGAGACGATATACGCTCCACCACAAGTGAAAGATGTTATGAGTTCCCACTGGCAACAAGGACGCCAGCTAGTAACTATGGGAAACGCTGTGGAATCGATAAGTACCGTCACGTGCCAGCAAATGTACGTAACCATCTGCACTAGTGTAATACAGGTATGTCAAGCGTGTTGTATCTTGCTTCTTACGTCTTTACATTTTTCCAGACGTAATTGTTCTTAGTTTAAATGGCCGAATCGCTGCTTGCAGGAAATATACATACCTAAAGCAGGGATGACAAAAGATACAGCCACTGCGTGCCAGTGTACAGGGTGATTCAAAAAGAATACCACAACTTTAGAAATTTAAAACTCTGCAACGACAAAAGGCAGAGCTAAGCACTATCTTTCGGCGAATTAAGGGAGCTATAAAGTTTCATTTAGTTGTACATTTGTTCGCCATTTCAGCCAACAAAGTTTTTGGTCCCTTTTTCTTCGAAGGTGCTACTGTAACTGGACTACAGTATCTGGAGATGTTAGAGAATTGGCTGTTCCCTCAGCTCGAACAAGAAGCACAACAATTCATATTTCAGCAGGATGGAGGGCCACCACATCGGTACTTATCTGTCCGTAACTACCTGAACGTCAACTACCCGAGGCGATGGATCGGCCGCCAGGCAGCCCGTGACAGAGCACTTCATCACTGGCCTCCAAGAAGCCCTGATCTTACCCCCTGCGATTTTTTCTTATGGGGGTATGTTAAGTATATGGTGTTTCGGCCACCTCTCCCAGCCACCATTGATGATTTGAAACGAGAAATATCAGCAGCTATCCAAACTGTTACGCCTGATATGCTACAGAGAGTATGGAACGAGTTGGAGTATCGGGATGATATTGCTCGTGTGTCTGGAGGGGGCCATATTGAACATCTCTGAACTTGTTTTTGAGTGAAAAAAAAACCTTTCTAAATACTCTTTGTAATTATGTATAACAGAAGGTTATATTATGTTTCTTTCATTAAATACACATTTTTAAAGTTGTGGTATTCTTTTTGAATCACCCTGTATAATACGTGTATGTATTAAGAATGCACTTAATTCCAGGGTATAGGAGCTGCACTTGATTAGTACATTGCTTCCTTTTAGTGTCCTCATCGGTTTTAACTGGACCATTGTGTCTTATTCGCCTTCCCAGAACGTAAGATATGAAGACGATCGAAACCGGCCATTTAAAAATAAAAAATAAAAACAATTTAAATGCGATCTGTGTGTACATCTACATCTATATAAATACTCCGTAAGCCACTGTACGGTGCGCGGCCGAGGGTACCATGTGCCACTACTACTCATTTCCTTTCCTATTCCACTCACAAGTAGAGCGAGGAGAAAACGACTGCCATATTCCTCCGTATGAGCCACAATTTCTTGAACC
Source organism: Schistocerca serialis cubense (assembly GCF_023864345.2). Taxonomy (NCBI): domain Eukaryota; kingdom Metazoa; phylum Arthropoda; class Insecta; order Orthoptera; family Acrididae; genus Schistocerca; species Schistocerca serialis. Next base: position 879,168,074 of record NC_064639.1, read on the forward strand.
CTATCTTCGTGGTCTTTACGTGCAATGCATGTTGCCACCAGTAGAATGGTTCGTCAGTCAGATTCAAATGCCGGTTCTCTAAATTTTCTCAATATTGTTTTTGGGAAAGAACGTCGCCTTCCCTCCAAGGATTCTCGTTTGAATTGCCGATCCATATCCGTAACACTTAAGTATCGTTGGAACCAGTCCGCCTCTGACCTGCTTCAATGTGTTCTTTTGAACTGACCTGATACGGATCCCAAATACTCATGCAGTACTCAAGAATAGGTCGCACCAGAGTCCTATATGCGGTCTCCCTTACTGGTGAACCACATCTTTTGCCGAAATTCACCCGATAAGCCGCAGACGATTCACCCTCCCTGCCACAGCTCTCACATGCTCGTTCCAGCACACATCGCTTTGCAACGTAACGGTTAGATATTTAAACGACATGACCATGGCAAGCAGGGCACTTATAACACCGTATCCGAACATTGCAGGTTTGTTCTTCCTGTTCATCCACATTAACTTAACATTTTTCCACATTTAGAGGTAGCTGCCATTGATCACATCAACTAGAAATTTTAGCTGAGTCGTCTTGTATCTTTCTGTGGATACATGACACCTAACCACTGCCAACAACCGCAGAATGCTGCCCACCCCGTCCGTCAAATCATTTATGTATACAGAGAACAACATCTGTCCTATCACACTTCACTGGGGCACTCCTGTCGGTACCCTTGTCTCTGACGAACATTACCCGTTGAGGACATCATGCTGGGTTGTATTACTTAAGACGTCTTCGAAACACTCACATATCTTTGAACTTATTCCATATTCTCGTTACTTTCGTTAATAGCCTGCATCGAATGCGTTCCGGAATTCTACAAATATGGAAACTGCCTGTTACCCGTCTTCCATAGTTTGCAGTATATCATTTGAGAAAAAGGCAAGCTGAGTTTCGCACGAGCGATTCTTTCCATAACCATGGTGTATTGAAATGAGTAACAATATTATAAAGACCGCTGTTTTTCCTCGAACAATGTTACAAAGAATTACAAATGATTGTGCTCCGCGTAAACATTGAAATAAATAACTGGAAAATTGTGACATGTTTTACTACATGTTTTGCGCAATACTTGCGATATCGGTGCTTATTGCTTTCGGGTGTCTCAGTGTCTCATATGATATAAGATTTTTGAAACCGAAATTGACCTGTCTCTGGCTAATACGATGGTTGAACATATCTGTTGGTTGGCTTGTATCGAGACGCTGAAATTAGTGTAAAAGCCGTAATTACAAGCTATGCAGAGTCAGAGCAGATAAGAGCTTCCACTTACCCGCTTGTTCCGTATGGGTCTTTCGCGCACTCACAGCTCGGTACGCATTTGTCTTCTCTCTCATCCCCTGTTTCTGCGCCAAGTTCTAACATTGTGCCTCTATAGTAGCACTTCATCCTGTCTGCCGACAGAAGTGAACCTGGGAAAATAGTGATTTTTTGTAAATATTAAGCGTCACAGAATAATATATGAAATTTTTTGGAAACAGTTAAGGGATCTTGGGCAGAACGGGACAGCGTGGCACAAAAGAATTGTGCTGTTTCCTAAGCTGACTATTTCGAATAAGATGATGTTACGTCTCTGAATGGTAGCGAAGGTGCGACAGCCATTTCGACTTAAAGTGAATTGTTGCCCTTCACGTTTTCAGCTGCGATTTTATAACTTACGGCACATTTCACTGCAAGATAAAGATAAACTGGTAATTGTTAACTGTACGCCCTTAAATGAGTTGTAATCTCAAAGTACTCCCCATTTGCTATACGTTAGTTAGACATCATGTTTAAATGCGTCAGTTAATATGCTGCATAAAACGTAACTGAAATGAGCTTTCGGAGTGTAACGGGACTGGCAGTATGGGATAGAGTGCAGTTCTACGCAATGATTTCTTGATGCAAGTAGTTTCCAAACTACTTATCTCTTTCATCTCTTGCTTTTTCAGATGGTGTGAACTTACAGTAAAAATACTGTCACCAGTGGGATAATATGTCAACTGAAGTGGTAGTTCGAACTCTTTTTATCTTCTGAAACAGGGCTTTTAGAAGAACGAGTTTAACATATCAAAATCAACGTTGGAGATGCTGTCGTAGAGCTAAGAATATTACCAACTACACAGTTGACGTTTTAGTGCAACGATGAAACATCTCACTGTGTGATACCAACCGATCAACTAGCAGAAAAAATTGGCTTACCACAGAGACTTTACAAAGGAACTCGTGTAGCTGGGCAGACTGGGTTATAGCACTTATTACTAGGCATCCTATGTTGTCTGTCCGCAATACATATGGGGAACGAGAGATGGAATGCAACAACATACGAGTAAAAGTAGCAGTAAGCACTAAAAATAATTCTGCATTTTTCAATATGACATTACAGTGTTTTCTTATTGTTGACGATATTTTTGAAGATTCCATATTTCTTAGTCTAAACTGATCACTAAAGAATTTTATGTCCAAGTTTCAAGATTATATTCTTAATAATTTAAAGGTATATGCAGTGATTTCGCAACAAAATTGCCTTTTCTCATTCTGCTTCGCGAGCAGGACAGAATGGGAACTAAGCAAGCATTTGATTGAAAAAATGTCAGACGTACATAACATACAGTTTGAAGTCCTTTTCATTTAAGGTATGGAAGGTTATACTACAAGCAGTTATTTTTATACCTTTAAGAAGCATTTTACAAAAAATATTAAACGTAAAGTATCCCATATCCGAATGTAGTCTTCCCTGTCGAATCTAGATGATGAAATCTTCTCAGGTTGTCAGCCGAGTGAAGGAAATATTTCAACAAGTTTCCTCCTTGTCATCTTCAGGTAAAGCGTCGGGTTCGTGTCCTGTCTGGCTCTTTATAGCCGCAGGACCGCCGGCTCCTCTGCCTTCTCTGCGTGGACAGAACCAATCGCCCGCCTGCGGAAGAGGTGTTGTGGCCCGTGCTAGGGGGCGGGGCAGTTGCGGCCGATGGTGGATGGGAGCTCCCTGCATGCTGGCGGGTCCGGGCGTCGTGTTCTGGTGGGGCCCGTCCATCCCATCCGTTGCCTTCAGCGGTTTTGCACTGGAACAATCTTGTTGCATTTTTGTTACCGCTGCTTCCCATGCTGTACTAAGTTAGAAAGTGTTACCACAGTTGAGCCGGCCGGTGTGGCCGAGCGGTTCCAGGCACTTCAGTCTGGAACCGCGCTGCTGCTACGGTCGCAGGTTCGAATCCTGCCTCGGGCATGGATGTGTGTGATGTCCTTAGGTTAGTTAGGTTTAAGTAGTTCTAAGTTCTAGGGGATTGATGACCTCAGATGTTAAGTCCCATAGTGCTCAGAGCCATTTTGTTACCACAGTTGACAAGGTCATCATGGACTCGTATCTCCACAGCCTTAAAGATCGAATCCCACAACCTGTTCGCCCTGCACAGCAGCTGTGTTTTTTCAAAATCAAATATATGGTTCTCGTAGGACTGTGTTCTGACGCTGCAGATTTCTCCATTTGGTTCAAATGGTTCAAATTGCTCTGAGCGCTATGGGACTTAACTTCTAAGGTCATCAGTCCCCTAGAACTTAGAACTACTTAAACCTAACTAACCTAAGGACATCATACACATCCATGCCCGAGGCAGGATTCGAACCTGCGACTGTAGCGGTCACACGGTTCCAGACTGTAGCGCCTAGAACCGCTCGGCCACTCCGGCCGGCTCTCCATTTGGCCTAGACGATGTGAAACCGGCAGAAGTAGTGGATGGATGGGTCGGTCTACATCTACATCTACATCTACATTGATACTCCGCAAGCCACCCAACGGTGTGTGGCGGAGGGCACTTTACGTGCCACTGTCATTACCTCCCTTTCCTGTTCCAGTCGCGTATGGTTCGCGGGAAGAACGACTGTCTGAAAGCCTCCGCAAGCGCTCGAATCTCTCTGATTTTACATTCGTGATCTCCTCGGGAGGTATAAGTAGGGGGAAGCAATATATTCGATACCTCATCCAGAAACGCACCCTCCCGAAACCTGGCCAGCAAGCTACACCGCGATGCAGAGCGCCTCTCTTGCAGAGTCTGCCACTTGAGTTTATTAAACATCTCCGTAACGCTATCACGGTTACCAAATAACCCTGTGACGAAACGCGCCGCTCTTCTTTGGATCTTCTCTATCTCCTCCGTCAGACCGATCTGGTACGGATCCCACACTGATGAGAAATACTCAAGTACAGGTCGAACGAGTGTTATGTAAGCCACCTCCTTTGTTGATGGACTACATTTTCTAAGCACTCTCCCAATGAATCTCAACCTGGTACCCGCCTTACCAACAATTAATTTTATATGATCATTCCACTTCAAATCGTTCCGCACGCATACTCCCAGATATTTTGCAGAAGTAACTACTACCAGTGTTTGTTCCGCTATCATATAATCATACAATAAAGGATCCTTCTTTCTATGTATTCGCAATACATTACATTTGTCTATGTTAAGGGTCAGTCCCCACCAGGATGGGACACCCGGACTCCTCAGCATGCAGAGAGCCCCCTCCACCACTGACCATGCCCCCCCCCCCCCCCCCACATACACACACGGGCCTCTTCTGGAGGCGCGTCGCTATTGGCGCTGCCGACGCAGACGAGACAGAGGAGCCTGCGGTCCAGCGGCTATAAAGAACAGGACAGCTTACGATCCTGCCCCTTCACCTGAAAATTAAAGTAGGTAAGTTGTTGAAACATTGCCACATAAAGAGTCTTGACTCGGCTGATGACCCGAGGAGACTACATCATTAACCGTCCCATTTCCCTCCCAGTTCCCTACATTTTTCAAACTGAAACTTTTTCGGTTTTCGTGAAATGGATGCTCCTCCAGCTGATTTGGTTACGATTTGGTGCGAATTTTCTCCCAGCAACCACACTGTGTAAGGAATTCTCATTAGTGCACACTCTGTTTCAAAAGTACACCTCTTGGCTTAGATCTGCCACCTATTTGGAAGGGCTTTCTTTTTTCCTGGACAATGGCATCTTTATTCACGAAGTGTGTAGCTTGTGGCTTCAGTGGATCTGGCTTTAGAGGTGACTCTGAGGAGCGTGTGTACGGTTTTAGTGACGTGTTTATGTCGGCGATAGCAAGGAAAGAAGGAAAGGACAAAGTCGGTGCTGGCACATCGGCTACACCTTTCTAATGCAAGCAGGATGTCCACAATGCTTAACGTCTTTATCTGAGTGCTGGATCACAATCGAAAGGAAGCGAAATTACACACTACAAGGAGGGTTTGAATTTCGTCAAGGGCTGGCAACTTTTCGCTGCCAGCGAAATACGAGGGCTCAAAATTTATTTCACCAAGTAGGATTCGAACCATTTCCTCCAAGTTAAAAGGCAGGACACAGTCGTGAACCTATAATCTGTTCTTACTGTCTTACATTTTCATATAGACATAAATAGTGACAGTTGATCATCACAGAATGAGCAACAACATATGAGTTTCGCGGCCCTAATTACGATACTCGTATATAAATTTGCATTTCTGTAACAGTAATGTTGCCATTTTTTACGACAGCCAAGACTGTTAGTACCTTTTTCCATTTGTAAATAGAAATCCGAAATCCGATACACACGAAAGAGGAAAAGTTAACTGGGATAGCTGTTGAAAAAAAGTCCTGAAATCCCAAATAGACTGTCTGACAAAAGAACAGAAATACCCAGAAGGGGAAGAGGAAGCGAAATTACACTTCCCGTATTGAAATAAAATGTACCGTTACATCACTGATTGCAAAATGATGTCAAATTCACCAAGATTTTGCTGATGAACCCACTTAACAGAATACACCCCATTCGCCTGGATACATCACTGATTAGTTTAGGAAGGGTGTCGGAAAGCCCGTCTATCTTCTCCTGAGGCACACTTCATCACAAATGTTGTAATTGGTCCTTGACATCCTGGATACTGGCGCTGGGACACAGGTGACGTCCAAGCTGGTCCCATGCATGCTCTGTTGGGAAGTCATCTGGGGTTTTAGATGTCCACTGGAGTAGCTCAGCGACATGCACAATGTTCACAGAGACAGACACCATGAATGGAGCGTCATCCTGTTGAAAAGCGGCACCACGATACTGTCGCAGTATAGATAAGAACATGAGAACACTGGATGCTAGTGAGCTATTATTGTGCCAATGGAGTTCCCTCAATCTCCATCATGCGTGACGTAAAATCATAGCTGATTTTTCTCCACACCATGGCGACTCTCTGAAACACTGGAAGAATGGAACGTTTCCCCAGGTCGCCACCAATTCGCCAATGATGCTCATCAGGGGAAGTAGTGAATCGTGATTCATCGCTAAACACAATGCGACGCCATTTATCAGTAGTCCATGCTTTCCGTTCATGGAACCGATCCTACAGCAGCTGTTTGTCCTACACAATGGACGGCAGTTCTCTAGTCCGGAAGGTGCTAGTCTTGAGCCAATGGTGGTATGACACAGAATGTTCTAGGGAGTCCTTGACTTCTTGTTGGATGACAGGTATAGGCGTGCCTGGTGCACAACAACACGATCCTCCCTGGTGGTGGTCAGACATGGTAGGCCAGAACTTTGACAACGAGGATGCCTGCCCTCAGTATACCATGCAGGCCAACATCGGGCCACTCTCACGTGCGAATAATCCATAAAACTGGATATTGCGTGATTGGATCAGTTGGCCAAATGGAAGCCGAAAATGAGGCCTCTTTCAAATTGCGTCAGGTGCTGATAGTGCTGTCTCACGTGAGTACTCAATGTCACCGTGCCCTTCCCAATGATCACTCAATATCTGACGTTGATCGAGCCACTTATGTGCTTTACTAGGACTGGTAACAAAACCAAGCACGAATAACACTAATTCACTCAGGTGACCATTCCAGCCGCCGATGTTGCACACGTGCACGAAGCTACATTGGTATTCGACCATGTTTTCGTGCAGTTCACTTTCTTGTCAAGACAGATAAAATAATTTGGTAATATACCGCTCGTAGCCTGACTAGCATGTTGAAATGTGTTTGAGCTCACTTACTATTACTATAATGCGAGTGGCAACGACATTAGCGTTTTATCACTTTGCGTTGGCTAATTTAACTCGGTTTAAAAAAAATTGTGTCAGGACATTGCTACTCCATGCGGCTTGAAGTGTGTGGTATTGTTGAATGTAGGGAAGTTGCAGCACCCAAAAACTGTTCTGAAATGCAGAATAAACTGTAGAGTATCGATGCTTACTGCGGGCACAGCCTAAATAAATGTGACGTAGTTACGTACGTAAATGGGAAGTATGGCTCATTGATTGAATTCATCATTGACGGTCAGTACTGAGAACTGTCACAGCTATTAAATGAGTCACTTTGCGTACAGAACATTCTCTAGAAGTGGTTGAAGGAAGGGCAGATAACACACTGGCCTTCGTTGGAATTCTGTGCACGTACGAAGGGATCAACACGTAACACTGTCTTTAGAAAAGCCCTTAGGTATTGCTCGTATCTCTAAGATTAAGACAAGACATCAAAATAACAGCCGAGATTTCTTTCACGTGATTCTTTAGAAAGCGCGAGAGCCTTAAGGAGATGGTCACTCAACTCCTGTGGCAGACGTTAAAAGAGAAGTGTGCATCACGACGAGATTTAATGTTGGAAGTTCCGAGAGCGTATGGTTCGAGAAGAGTCAAGCCACATCTAACTTCAAACAAATATCGCGAAAATGGAGCTCATATGGAGGCTTAAGGACAGAAGGGAAAACAAAGAACAGTTTCGGTAGGATTTCTGGAGCGGTCTTTGTGATACTGACTGCGCACAACTGAAGACTAGAAAACAGTTTGTTCTGCTTTTCAAGAAAATGACATATTCCTGGCTCACGCGGTAAGTATCTTCTTTAAGGGCTGAAGCCTTCACTTCCAGTGCGATACTTACTGCAGTTGAAGCTCGTAGAGCAGCACTCGCTGGGGTCATCACTGCGTACGCAGCCCAACTCCTCGTGGTACCGTATGGCTCTAAAGTTGGGGCACTCCTCTACTCTACATTTCGTAGCCGTGGCATCTGTAACAGTAAAGATACGTACATTAATCTGAAACAGTGGTTGCTTTCCCCACTGAACGCCAACAAGGAAGTCAAATGTAGGTTGCGTAACAGTACATGCCACCATGTTGCTATTAAAATTATTCCCAGGTCCTGTTTAGCATGAAGCTTTACCTTTAAATAATATTCAGTTTTTCGTGTTTCGTAAAATAATTAAATTATAAATTACTGAAGACTAGAAAACAGTTAGTTCTGCTTTTCAAGAAAACAATCACAGTGGTATTTTAAAAACTGTTGTAACGGTGCTTGCTGGGTGGTATAGCACTCAATAAGTCCCACTGGCAACCGATCGAAGTAATGGAAAATAAAGGTACCACCGCTGCAGCACGTAAATATTTGATACCTGGGTGAATGTGTTTTGTTGATTTATGTCGTTAACGCCAGTCGTAACAGAGTACACTCGCTCGAAGTGCAGCCCATACTTTGTTTGGTGGTGACTGTATTGTTGAGGGGAATCTCGGTTTGGCTACGTCAAGCACGACGCGACACCAGAAGATTGTCATCTGGCCGGAAATGTTCGTACTGCTCTCATGTGAATATTTCAACCACGGACTCGTACGTAATGTGTTGTACTCAGAATACTGATAACGTCAGATCGCCCGCACAGTAATTCATAGCCTGACCTCGCGGCTTCCAGGTTCATCGTAGCTGTGTTCTGGGGACACACTTTGCAGGCACTACGATTAGTGTTTCATCCCACCTCAGTCAGCCTGGAGACAAAATCACCAGAAACGTTTCTAGTACGCTGATACGAGATCTCAGGCAAAAATAGGTAATGCAGACAAAAAGAACCGGCTACAGGTATACTGCATCATATGCGGTGTTTCATTTTGTTCTTGTAATAACAGATGTATGTTTAAATCTTATTTATAATTTTCGATATTATTGGTTTTCTAACAGCAATGCCCCTCAGGTAAAACATCAATTGTTACCTGATGAAGTATCAAAGCTTCCGAAGCGGGGCGTAACGTATGAGTAGTGAGATTTGACGATTAGCTACGGAATGCTTACCTCTCGTAGTTTACCCACACAACAGCGGAACCCCCCTGCGCTTTGTTGATGTGTAAAGTAACAGTACAATTTGCTATGAAATCTCTGACTCAGCTCTTTCCTTCTTAGTATTTCTTGAAGTGGTATTCACGAAATAAGTAGGTGATCATCTTGTAGAGACATAGTGCATATATGCAATAAATTCCTGTCTCGCAGTAAACAATTTAGCTTCTCTGTCGAGACAGACAGCGCATTGTTCCAATGATTCGACCCACATTCGAAAACGGTGGAGATCGAGTTACTGATCACTCATTTCGGTGGGGTCCCAGATGGTACCAGGCGAACGCTGGTATAGTTCCTTCAGTGTGGACACACAGTTGATATTTATCCCTCGTTCTCGTTCATTGATTTCGTCCCTAACGATCGCCATATTAACACGGTGTGCTTCTGACACAACTGGATACGATACCACACTGCCGCACTCGGATGTTACTTTAAAAGTATGCCACTCATCTTGACGTGACATGCTTGTTTTAGCTGTTTGTGATTGAGAAATATACAAGCTCCTTAGGAAGAACTTCACGACATGGTTTCACTCCTTTTTGTGTGTACCTGATGGCACAGAACTCTTTAATGATAATATTTGTTGAGCTTCTTGTTAGTTTGTTTCTAGCGTACACCTGACCACAATTAGCAGTCAACACCTGTGGAGTAATCGACCACTGCAGCGTCTGACATTTCATGGTTTATCCTTTTTTACCGGTAGTAATTCCAGCTTTGTTTACAAGGTCTTCATGCTATGAAAGCCATCTCCCATTTTCCTGTCGGGTTACGTGATGTTCTTGCAGCTCTTGTATTAGCTTTTCTTATACACATCGTCCATCCATGTACAGTCTTATTGTGTCAATATCTTTATGTCACAAACCGTTGGATCAGCTAACTGAAAATCTCTCAATCACCTATTCAGGAAATTCTCTAGAAAGTTTTCAAGAAGAGAAAAATGTGTGCAAAGTTTTCCCCTCACACTTTGTCTCCGGAAGAAAACCAGCGGCGAGTGGACTCCTGCCGCAACTTGATTCAAATGTAAAACGCTGGCACCTCTTTTCTGGAAAATATCGTCATGAGTGTTATCAATATCGTTCCACCACACAACAAAAAGGTGCGGAATGGGTCTCTGGTATTTCGCCAAGACCGAAAAAGGTGCGAATGTGTGTAATTGAACAACATTCCAAAGCAGGCCTTTGCTGTCAGGTCCCCTTGGCTTTATGAACGCTCTGTGTGTAGTACTCAAGCCGAGGGAGCCTGTGCAGAACGCTTGAACCATTACAACAACCGTCTCAGCTTTTCTATGTTTTTTTTATTAATACAGCCTTGAAATGTTTTGGACTGACGCGGAATGCCACTGAACACCAGCTTTCCTGTATTAAAGCTATGTTCCTTACTCTAGGCGTGTATGTCTTAATAAATTATATGGTGAAACATTTGTTGCGATATCGACAAACTGTGTATCGGGTGATTGATGATAAAACTGAGTCGACACGTATTAATACAGCCTTGAAATGTTTTGGACTGACGCGGTATGCCACTGAACACCAGCTTTCCTGTATTAAAGCTATGTTCCTTACTCTAGGCGTGTATGTCTTAATAAATTATATGGTGAAACATTTGTTGCGCTATCGACAAACTGTGTATCGGGTGATTGATGATAAAACTGAGTCGACACGTAAATCTACTGCCTTTTTGCCTTACGTAGGAAGCACTTACAACAAGATCGGTCGTATTTTACAGAAGTACTATGTGAAATGTGTTTTCCGTCCTCCATCTAAAATTAGAGTACTTTTGGGTTCGGTTAAGGATGAGCTTGGTTTGCGTAAGGTGGGTGTATATCGCATTCCTTGTAGCTGTGCGTAGCATATATTGTGTTGAGTGGTACTTAAGTAAATAAATTAGTGAAATCAAAGTGAACTAGAAATTAGAATATAAATGGAAAACTTGGTTTAGTTTGGAGAGTTACATACTGGCACACAGCGGGCACAACAGCAGAGCAGAAGAGACAATGACCGTGAAGTCAGCAAGTTCCACATAAGCGGGCGCTGTCGATTCAGCCGTCAGGGCATCGCCCGACCGGCTCACGTGTTTCTCAGTTGTCGCATGTGAGCAAAGGCCCTCGCCTACATTCCAAGAGCCAATGACCGACGTTAAGAAGATTCTTCGAGAAGCTTTTCAACGTGACGGAAGAGGCAATGACCGGCTCACGTGTTTCTCAGTCGTCACATGCGATCAGAGGCCCCCGCCTACATTCCAAGAGCCAATGACCGAGGTCAAGAAGATTCTTCGAGAAGCTTTTCAACGTGACAGAAGAGGCAATGGCCGTGAAGTCGTTCACCTCCAGTGAACTGAAGTGAATAAATACGCGAGACGCGGTGGGCCCGACGGATGAAGACGGGGACGAAGACGAAGACGGAGACGGGGACGGAGACGAAGACGAGAGACGAAGGAAGAAAAGAAGAGTAGCAGTAGTTTTCAGTCAGTTTCGGTGCTGAAGATCGTCATGCAAGAAGAGACTGCATCATGCACAGACGCACCAAGTCCGCCGCTGTAATGGAATAGCAAGCAGCAGCCGCGGCGCCAGAAGACAGAGGTTAAAAGGTATTTGAAGTCTGATTTTTACGTACCCGGGTGACTCGTGAGGACGGGAAGGAGACGGCCTCACCTCATCAGTCACCTGTGAGCTGGGATGAAGACCTGACAGCCGAAGACTGGCAAGCGGGAGTCCGTGGTTCGAGTTCGGGACACTGGCCTTGCCCCGCCGCGCCGCGCCGCTCCGCTGGTCGACGCACAACACACGCGGCCGCTTAGAGAAGAGAAACACTGGGACGCCACGTCCAAGGTATCACCATCCGATGCACGACTTCGCTCGCAATAATTAAACGGGCCACCTCGCGCTGCGCGTCTCCAGTCAACTGGGCGAGACGGCGACACGAGATACACACCGCTACGCGTAATCAGACGCCGCCGCCGCCGCCGCCGCCGCCGCCGCTGCCGCAGCAGAAGACGTCACAAACGACACAGCTGCCGCTCTCCGAACCAGAACATCACGTAAGATACAGTTGTACAAATCTTCAATAAAAGTTATCTTTTGTAAAAATGATGTTTCATTCGACCTCATACCCGAGCCAAGGAAGAACCCACCCTGCCCACATGTTGTTAAGAGAGAAAAGTTAATTTATTTAATATTTTCACCCTGACAGAATGCTTTAGAATGCTCAGCCTGACAATTGACAGCATCAAAAGAGAAAACCCAGTTACATTGAGTGACGGAAGTGTCACATTTAGTAACACAACTTTTACAATTGGTCACACTATCAGGACCGTGGAGGACCGATGTACTGAGCATCAACGGCACACACGATTACAGCAGCCAAGTAGATCTGCTATTGCCGAACGTTGCTTGGCTAGTGGTCACCCTGTGTTATATAACAATACCGAGATATTGGCGTGCACGTCCAGCTGTTGGGACAGTGTTATTAAGGAGGCAGTTGAGATTAAATTAGCGAGCAACCTTGCAAACAGTTATGGAGGTTTTTGTTTGAACTCTGCTAGGAATGCTGCTCTCTCCGTTGTCAAAAAACAGAGGGGAAGAGTCAATGTTACCCCATCTGCTAGTTCGTAGTGTCACTATCGATATCTCTGAGTTTGGTCATCTTTGGCGGCATTAGTGCTCAGTGTGAGTGTATTACCTTTCCTGAATTACTTCAAGAACCGAGGTTTTTAATTTGCCTGTCCGTTGCAGTTTGTGCGTTGAAAACGGCGGGATGCAATCCCGCCGAAATATCGACGGTCGCTGTAAATTTTACCTGGCTGAAGTCTCGTAAGTTGTTCGAAAAGTGTATCCGCCAGGAGAAACTTTTGTTCGTTCCATTGACAGAAGTACTTACCAATATTTCCATGGTGATACAATGTCTGTACTACCTTTCAGTATATACAATGCCGCATTTTAATCACAAATGATGTGACAGGTAGTTCATCATTTTAGGAGAGTATGACCACAAATTTACACAAAATGATACAGACTTGTCGCAGAAAAGATTGCCCAAACAGTCGCTCAATACACGGCGCACGTCACTCTTGCGGCAATGCACGCGCGTATTTTCGCATGTAAACAATCGGATAGGTGCCAAATGGCATCTTGCGATAGCGTGTCCTCCCAAGCATTTTGCGCCTTTTGTTGCAATTAGGCAATCGTTCTTGGAGGCTCTGGAGAACGGAGAGGTTCCCACTTAGTCACGCCCCATGCGTGCTCAACTGGCGAGGGATCTGGTGAACTTGTTGGCCAGCGCAGTTGTTTTACACAACGAAGAGCAGATTGGCTCTTCTGCTGAAGAAGCATGTCACCTTTCTATCGAAGATACACAACAACCTGTGAAATGTAGCGGGTACTTGTTACTTTATCCCGCAGGCTCGTCAAATGTGACTGCTAGTTGTTGTAGCAGGATCTAATAAGAAATCTAATTATACTATTAAAAATGAGTAATGAACAGATGTTATTTGATTATGTAAATGAGAGTATACGCCTATATTTGTAAGTTGTGATACCTGTGGATACAGTCTTACAGAAGTGTTACCTATTGTTTTAAGTTCTGCTCATCAGTTACGACAGTACCTTGATCTCTTACTTTGCCTAAGAGACGACGACGTATGAGATTTTCGGTGGCCGTGCAGTTATATGGACTTCATTTCCTTGTTGCAGAATTCCTTTTCTGTAAGAGTCTTTTTGGACACAACTTGACTTAACTTCTGATACGGTTTTTTCTCTTCTGTAACTCGCTTGTTATTAACTCTAATGAGAACGCACAATTGCATTTGTACGTAATACGATGCAACGTTGCCTACCATTCCCATAATGCTTCACCAACTGACAACTCACGACTGGCTGTCCATGACGTCTGCCTGATCTCAACAACAACAAGAATAGCTGCTCAGGGATGTACCCATCTTATTCAAACACTTCTCGTAACTCGTTCTTAATCCGTGACAGTACGGTTTTCTCAGGCGTCCTCACACTCCAGTTAAATATTTCTGTATACTGTTTCAGATTATTTAATTTAATTACATTTCCTTGAGAAAATAAACGTAAATAAAAGATGAATTGCGTACATAATTTGTCCTTCAGGTCCAGATAATTATTTCTTGTCATTAAGACCTGACGTGCGTCTTCGTTGTGACCGATGACACCCGACACCATGAAGCCTGGGATGGGACCTGGTTGTCGTTGGCGGACGCACTCTGCAGTAGGCCGCTAACTAGGCTCGTCCCAGGTACGTGTACGCCCATCACTCTCACACAGACAGGAAGTACTCTCATTACTCTAGATAACAGAGCGCCATTCCACTCTCTTTAACGACGCCAAACCATTCATTCTTGGCGGTGTCGTGGTATCAGTAATAGCCTGTCGAAAGGCACACGTGATCTTAATCTTGCTGCAAGCAGACGATTCCCAGTGGCTCATGGTAACTCAGGAGATGCAGCATGTGCCCGGCTTTCTTCCATGGACGACGTTTCTTCAGCCAACGTTGCTCACACAATGCTTTGTTCGTGAAGTGCTTCTGTTCTGGGGGGGACGCCCAGAACCTGTTATAACTGCATGGAAATGGTACACAAATCATCTACATCTACGTGATTACTCTGCTATTCACAATAAAGTGCCTGGCAGAGGGTTCAATGAACCACTTTCAAGCTGTCTCTCTACCGTTCCACTAGGCATAGGTGTGACTTCAGCAATTTTCCAGTCTTTAGGTACGGATCTTTCTGTGAGCAAGTGGTTGTATATAATTGCTAAATATGGAGCTATTTTATCAGCCTGCTCTGAGAGGAACCTGACTGGTATACAATCTGTACTGGAGGCCTTGCCTTTTTTAAGTGATTTAAGCTGCTTCGTCACTCCGAGGATATCTGCTTCTATGTTTCTAGTCTTGGCAGTTGTTTTTTATTGGAATTCAGGAATATTTACTTCGTCTTCTTTGGTGAAGGAGTTTCGGAAAACCGTGTTTAATAACTCTGCTTTGGTGGCACTGTTAAAATGGTTTAAGTGGCTCTGAGCACTATGGGACTTAACGACTGAGGTCATCAGTCCCCTAGAACTTAGAACTACTTAAACCTAACTAACCTAAGGACATCACACACATCCATGCCCGAGGCAGGATTCGAACCTGCGACCGTAGCGGTCACGTGGTTCCAAACTGACGCGCTTAGAACCGCACGGCCACACCGGCCGGCCGGTGGCACTGTCATCAATGATTCACCGTTGTTATCGAGCAGTGAAGGTACTGATTGCGTCTTGCCACTGGTGTGCTTTATGTATGACCAGAATTTCTTTGGGTTTACTGCCAGATTTCGAGACAGAATTTCGTTATGGAAATTATTAAAAGCATGTCGAATTGAAGGACGTGACTTATTTCGAACTTCTGTAAAACTTTGCCAATCTTGGGGATTTTGCGTTCTTTTCCCTGGTGAAAGCAGCAAAGCACCACCGATACGTTCCTCCCAACTAATGCAGCAATCCGACGATATGTCCATCCAGCTCCCACCGGGCACGCGACGTGACCCCGTTTAAAGGGCTGAAACTGTTCAACCGGACTGCATACTCGTTAGCGGGGTGTGATTGTACCCTAGAATGAATGTTGCAAACACTGTTCTCCTCGAAACTCAGCACAGTCACTGCCTTCAGAGCCAAAACAGGGGGCCCACAGACTGGCCTCCTGAGCCCTATCTGATCGCCAAGGCATTATAACAGAGAGACTAAAATATGCCGTTGTTAAACCCCTATGTAAGAAATGTGACAAGAGAGACGTCAGTAACTACCGACCTATTTCAATGCTGACATCATTTTCCAAAATTTTTGAGAAACTACAGTTCTAGAAGTACAGTTCTAGAATAGTACCTCACCTTGGCAACAATAATATCCTCAGTAACTCACAGATTGAGTTTCAGAAGTGTTGCTCTACTGAGAATGATGTTTACATGTTCACACAGCAGGTATTACAAACATTAAATAACTAAATAGCACCGATAGGTATTTCTCTGACATATCCAAGGCATTTGATTGTGTGAATCATAGTATAATCCTAGATAAATAGGATTTTTATGGGATTTGTGGTATTGCCAAGCAAGGGTCATGTCATATCTCACCAAAAGAATCCAGGGAGTTGTACTTAATAGTAATTCAACCAACAAAATCCAGGACATAATTCTGACTGGGCAGAAATCACCTATGGGGTTCCCCAAGGCTCAATCGTAGGTCCACTACTGTTTCTCATATATGTAAATCAGCTATCGTATAATGTACAATAAGCAGAATCGTTCGTTTTACTGATGTCACCAGTATTGAAATCACTCCCAGTATACATACAGAAATGGAAGAAATGTTGAACAAAGTTCTCAAAAGTATCATTGACTGGTTTTCTGCGAATGGTCTCACCCTGAATTTCACGAAGACACATCATATTCATTTCTGCGCCTCTAGGGGTAATGCACCAGTGATATGTGTAACACATGGCCATGAAATAATACATAGCTTGGAAAATTCAAAATTCTTAGGTGTCCAAATCGATGAGAACTAAAATTGGAGAAAACACATTTTGGAACTCCGAAAACGACTTAGTTTGGCCACATTTGCACTTAGTATCATAGCAAATTTTAGGGAGAGAGAAATCAGTAAGTTGACATATTTTGCTTATTTTCATTCAGTAAGGTGCTATGTTCTGGGGTAACTCATCTTTAAGAAAGAAGGTCTTCATTGCCCAAAAACGTGCTGTAAGAATAATATGTGGTGCTCACCCGCGATCATCTTGTAGCCATCTGTTTAAGGAGTTTGGCATTCTGACTACTGCTTCACAGTGTTTTTATTCCCTCACGAAGTTTGTTGTAAATACTCCACTACAGTTCAAAAGGAACAACGAGGTATACAGTTATAATACTAGAAGAAAAAAAAGACATTCATTACTCAACATAAAGGTTGTCTTTAGCACAGAAAGGAGTGAACAACGCTGGAACAAAAATGTTTGGCCACTTACCCAGCGATATAAACGTCTCCCCTTGACAACTGCTTCTATTCCGTAGAACAATTTCTATGTTTGTAATGTCTAAAAGGTGGTGGCTAGGAATATATATATATATATATATATATATATATATATATATATATATATATATATATATGTGTGTGTGTGTGTGTGTGTGTATGTGTGTATGTATATGGTGATGTTTAGAGTACAAATAAATGTACAAATTAATTTCCAATATGAATGGACAATGAATCGTTCCATATCATAACGATTTATCACGCAAAATGATCCATGGAACATGAAAGTAACAAACTAAGAAGGATAGTGACAAACAAACCACTAACACTATAACCCTCTGTCGTATCGTTGCTTCTTGCACTCTGTTTTCATGTGACAGCTATCTTTATTTGTTTTCGTTGATTCTGTGTTGCTCTCTGTCTACTCTTTCTCTTGGTTTTCTCGGGATCTGCGCAAGTCGGCATCTGGACTGAATATGTGTACCACAGTTGTCTGTGTGTAGTTTAATTAATGTGAAAGTGAGCGAATGTCTTTCAATATTTGCAAATCGTGTAACTGAGATGAGAATTGAGTATTAGACCGTTATTCACCTAGCGGGACTTTGCAAACCGCCTAAAAACCACAACCAGGCTGGACGGGACACCAACCCTACTTGTTAATTCGATACAAGGTCGAAGTCCATCCCCGTCCCGGAAGCGGCGCTTTAATACGTCCAGCTACCCGGTAAGTTATGAGTTCTCTGTTCCTAGTCGAAATTTTGTGCAGAAATCAGTTTTTCTCCTCTCCCATTCCTGGTATCATGGGCATATTCTCCGGTAAACCTTCCTACTATTCCTTCCCCCACAACCGCGTTCCAATCTCCTATGATCATTCGATTATCATCTCCCTTTGTACGCTGAATTACTCGTTCAACATCCTTATGTACTTCCTCTACCTCTTCATTTTCTACTTGCGATTTCGTCATGTATACGTGAAACAGTGGTGCCGCCTTGCGTTTGCTGTCGAATCTGATGAGACTAAACTGTCACCCAGATACTGACAGTAGATCACTCTCTTTCTTGCCTTCCTATTCATGACGAATTCTACTCCAGTTATATCATTTATTGCCGCTGTTTATGTTATCCTATATTCGTCGGACTTAAAACCTTCATCTTACTTCCATTTCACTTCACTATGCCCCACTATATCTGGAATGAGCCTTTCCATTTTCATTTATAGTTTTCCTAAAAGGTTCAAATTTCTGGCATGAGACTCTTCGTCTCGTAGAATGTTACACTTTCGTTGGTAATCCCATCTCTCGCCCTTTGGCAGTCCCCTTCCGAAGATCCGAATGGCGGACGAATCAGGACTCTTTTGTAGATGGAGAGATCATCATGATACTTTCCAATTACAGATCACTAGTCCTGCGGTACACATTATTTCCTTTTAATGCACGGTTTCCGTTGGCTTCTGCATCCTCATATCGCTGATCACTTTCGTTTCTTGCACCTTTGTGATATAGTTTCCCACCCCAGGGGTAACAAAGTGCTCTGAACCTCTGTCTGGTCCTTTCCCTCACAGAGGGGAGAATGAAATAATTAATAAGGACGAAGAGTACATCCATCACATGCGTTCCTGCTCTAACGTACCTCACTGTCTCAAAACGTACCGGCCAGATCACTTGGCTGGCCATCTCATATATATCACATCCTGCACCGGTCTAATCAGCTAAATAATCTGCACATAAACTGTTGGGTGGAATATACCACTCAACATGACAGGGCTCTCATCTATATCTTTCACAATAAGTTGGAATACTATGTGACGGCAACTGCATTATATTTTCAGTTACTAGGTGAGCAAATTGTGATAGTGGCAAGGTATTAAGGAAACAATGTATCACTATAAGAATCGTTCTTCAGGTAGGCAAAAGAAAGCTTTAGAACAGGAGTGAAAGACAGTGTTTCTAAAAGTATCAAAGCACCTGTACCCATAGTTCTAAATTCTGACACAGAGTTAAGCAAATGTATCGGGATAAATTATTAGTGTTTTTGGTCTTGTAGAGATGCCTGGAAAAAAGGAGAAATACAAGACGTTGTTGTGGAAAGATAAACGATTAAATTCATCATTGCAACGCATTCTTCAGAGAATGTATCCGTTCCATACATATTTCGGCAGTCAGTATCGTGCAAGTGAAAAAGAAACTTTTTATAATTTTGTTTCCTATTTTAAAGGAGTTAAAAAATGTTAGGTTTATGTATTGGAAGGACGCTTAAAGAACCAAAGACATATGTACTAAAACATAAGGAATGTCCAGTGCAAAACGACGTTTAACAAAACAAGTATTAGCATTGAGTTTTCAAAATGTGTGAATCAAGTTACGGGTTTTCGAAGAGATCTCAGACAGCGAGAGGCGTACAAAGGTTCCCTAAGAAATTTTGGAGCCTGGACTGTAGAGTATGGTAATGGCTATCTTGTGCTGAATGTATCAATGGCTGTGCTGTAATAAAAAGCCACATTTGTAGACTGCCGGGACTAAAGACGCAGCACTCTCAGGGACTGTGTTCAGTGGCACCGGAGAGTAAAATATGCGCATACGGAGGGATTGTGGTGTTAGTGAATCATTTGTCTTTGTCATCGGCGATCAGATGGCGCACAGAATCTTGTCTGTGCACCCTCTGTTTCTACTCTATAGACAGTAACTGTGCTGACTTTACGGGTGAACAGTGTTTGCAGCATTCATTGAAGGGTAAAAATCATGCCTACCAGCAAGTGCATACGCCTGTTGAATAGCTTCAGCCATTTGAACAGGGTAGCATTGTGGGCGTGCAGGAAGCTGGAGAGACGTACTGACGGATTGCTGATATGTTGGGCACAGTGTATTGATGGTGGGTCGCTGCCTTCTACAGCCGTCTGTAGAACATTACCACATATGTGTACGACGTAGTACAGACACACGTCAAGATCTAACGTCACTCACTGAAGAAATCTGACACACGTTCCACCTGCTGTGCCATCAGGGGCTATCGGGAATCGTCTGCTTGGAATAGGACTAAGAACACCTGTGAATCTGCTCAGGCTACCATTCCCACCATGAACCGCCAACCACATGTACTCTGGCGTCGTAAAAGGCTTGATAGGAGAGTAGAATAGCACTCTGCTGCCTTCAGTGATGAGAGTGGATTCTCTCTGTATCCGGGTGATGGATATTCAGCTATGTAGCAAAACTGGAGAGCTGCCTATTCCAGTATACATTACATCACCACCGACAAATCACCTACTAGACTTCATGGAGGGGCGTGGGGCCACCTTTCGCGAGTCCGGTCATGTCTGGTGCTTCTGCAGGGTAAAATAACAAGTCCCCGCTACATTGCATAGGCTATTATCCCATAACTACGGCCGTTTCTGTGCTTTTTCAGCAGGACACTGCACATCCTCACACAACTGCTGCGACACAACGCGCTCTTGGTGGAGTACACCAAGTGCACTGATCAAAAAAATCACCAGTTGAACATGTACTTACTCGCTCTCCAGGTCCTGCAAGAACCACTGCCGAATTGCAAGAAAAGTCGCAAGTTGCTAGTGAAATTCCATCGCAGGATGACATTCGGTACATGTGTGATCGTTTGCATGCAAGAATACACACCTTCGTGGCCCCAGAGATGGACCGAGGGCGAGGGGGGAAGGGAGGGGGGGGGGGGTTATGCAGAGTGTAATGGCGCGGCTTTTCAGGTACCCTTTACTATGATGGTGTTTTTCACTTGGTCTTGTTATGATGTTCTCCTATAGCGTCACCTCAATCGACAATACAACGAACTTTTCGTGGTTGTACTTTTTTCTGGTAATGTGTTTACTGATTATTTTTGTCTTAGTATACAACAATCTCCCCAAATATGACACAGTACTCACCGGCAGTAGCAGTGACGACAACCACCAGCAGCAGCAGGGAGACGCCAGATACACAGCGGGCGCCGTCCATGTTGGTGTAGAGTCGCTACTGGAGTGGACACCAGACGCCGTACGTGCTGTTTATAATGGCACCAGGGAAGCGAGATGAGCGGAAATAACTGTGACATTAGGTGGGTGGTAGGGGGTGGGGGGGGGGAGGTAGGAGGGAGGGAGGGAGGATTCCAAGGTCAACAGCTGCGCGACGACGCCTCCTACCATTACTTAATGCTGCCGCTCGCAAAAGTTGTAATTAACGCTGTTGAGCTCTGTCTGTTTGTCCACGAACTACTGATGAAAATCTCACACAGTTTGTACCGGGTGCAACGGCCACAAAGTGACACGCTTTGTGACTGCAGTACTGTCCTATCGGGTCGTTGCTACGGATGCGCGATGTTGGCACATCATCGATGTTGATTTCGATTACATAATCGACATCTCATGATCACTGGCTGATAATAATCGACACTAAAACATCGATATTTTTAACATCAGTGTTATATGATGAAACATAGAAACAAACAAATATATACAATATCTTGTTTACTAATCAGTAAATATAGTAACATTAACTTTACACACCCATAACGTTGTATCTTCAGACTGTAAAAACAATATTTATCACAGAAACAGCTGAAGCATTGTTGGCGGAAATGCTGGAGATCAGACTCTACAACTCAAATATTGAATTACAGTTCTGGTAGATATGGATAGGATGTACAGACGACGTAATTACATATTTCTAATTCATCTTATTTTAGATCTAGGAACCACTCTATCAGATAATTACTCAACTGTGATGGGAATTCCATCCCAGTTCCACTTTGCGTTTACTCTTTTCTCGCCCTATTTTATAATGTCCGTTCCATAAACTGTTTGTGATTAAATACTCTGTTTTCCAACAATGTATATTTCCACGGATAGTTATTTGCACTTTATGGTTTTCATTGCCTTCGAACATGGTAAACCATCTTGAATCTAGGATCTAGCAATCTTGAGATGGCTGTTATGTTAACGCGTTCAGCTGACTGTAATCGCTTTATGGTTACTGTTATGATTTTAATCTTCAGACTCTCTCCAAAAGTCATAATTGATTCTGTGCTTGGCATTTAGATATTCCGCGTACTAGTTACTGGTATTACTTTACTGCTTTCAACGTACTTTTCTACGCAAGTTTCACGAGCACACCGCAGAATGTCACAGCCATGCCCCAGACCTGTAACATTTGCGGCTGTTAGCATAGATGGTGCTATATAACGCCAATTAACAATATTACTAATCAATAAATGGACCTATAACAATCTGTCAGTTATGTCGAACGCTGAATTCGATTTAGTGGATACTTCTTGAATTAGTTTGAGACCAGGTTCTTTTCTTAGCTTATCTTTCTCTACTGCACTTTGTTTAAACCACATTACAGTCATTTTCTCTCAGCAAATTTATCAGGCTTTGCAGTAAAATATTTTGCTGCCGAATTGAGTATGGTGTCCAAATTCGACTTACGATTTTTTCTTCCAAATTCCTTTTCTGTCACTATAACCTAATGTAGTTATTAGACATGTCCATAAAAAGACGTAACATCTCCTGTCGTTCCACATACATTTACATTTAGTGTATTCGCAATTTTGAATATGGACAACCGTCAGCTGTTTAATGGAATGGCGACAAAGAAAATTTGTCGAAAACTGGGACTCGAACCCCGAGCTCCAGCTCATCGCAAGCACTTACCCTGGCTATCCGTGCACGACTCACCGCCAGTCCCAAACTTCCATATGTAGTCAACCATGCGTCTACAGCCTGTACTCGTACATCCACTATGTATATTCACGTACATGGGAGACATTTCACTTGACAGTCGTTTGCTCGGTGTCTTCGGATAAATACGATATTGCGGTGCCGGTGTTTTTCTGTATTACGAATCAGTGCCTGTTCCTTTGGACATGCACACTGCTTCAAAGGAAGTTTGCATCGTGATTCAGAATAACACAGGCACTGCAATATCGTATTCCGCATACGTAGACCACGTTCCATGCTTTTTTATTCCAGTCTCTGATCCCAATATGAATTCTTTAGGCGATGACCGGTTTCAGTCTGTAATGACCATCCACAGATCTAAAATATATCATGTCATATCGATATTTTATCTTTCATAAGCAATTTATAGGTTGCCACAGGCAATGTATTACGCTATATTAATTGTTGACCGTAAATTCACCATAAAAAGGCTCGGACCTATACTCTGCATATATTTCCTTTTAATAATTTTACATGGGTAACAGCATTCATCTTTTAATATATCACAATTGGTTTCTATGATAGTCATCAATTTTAATAAGTCTGCTACATGCATTTTATCTAATGTGCTTTTATCAGATTATGTTTTTGCGTAAATGACGACTACATATAAGCAAGCCCACATTAGCGACATGTAGGGAGGGTGTAGGCAAACAGGTTTCTGGTTGCTACTGTACTTCAGGAGATAGTTCCAATAATCACTATGTGGACGATGTGGCCTATTCTACACCTTATTTTAGATCTATGTGACGATGCTATGCTGATTGTATTTATATGTTTTGACAATGCTATTATGGCCGTATCACTTTAGGACATGGTGTAAATAAGGTACGTTATACCATATTTTAGTTGTACATTTCACTGGTTGTATGACAATATATTGTGATACATATTGCTGTTTTATGTTAAAAGACACACTGCTCACTAGGTGTATATATTTATATATTTTAGATCTGAGGATGGTCATTACAGACTCAAACCGGTCATCGTCTAAAGAATTCCTATTGTGATCAGAGACTGGAATAAAAAAGCATTTTACACTATTGGATCAATGTTTGTATACGCGATTATGTCGCAGTTAGTGAGACCACGTTCAGTTGGTGTCAAAGAAAGATCCCGTGTACTGTGTCTCACTTGACCTTTAAGGACTCATCTGTTGAATACAACAGGAGGTACTATGATACAAATAGTCGCACAGTTGCATAACGCGTGCCACTAAACAACTGCTTCAAGTTCCTCTAAACAACTGCTCAAGAGGAATGTAATTTTCATACTAATATTTAGACGGCTTAGTGTTAAACATAATCCATTCGGCCTTACTAGTGTTGGGAATGGTATAAACTAGTAATGAGGAATTCATTCCTTTTAAAAATACAGCACGGTGGAATAATGTCTTTCATCAGATTTGTCGAGACCCGCGAGGTTTGGCGAGGGCGCTAACGCGCTGCTTCCTGGACTCGGGTAGGAGCACCGGTTTCGGATCGAATCGGCGCGGCGGATTAACGACGAGGGCTGGTGTGCTGGCCAGCCTGATTAGGTTTTTAGGCGGTTTTCCACATCCCACTAAGTGGATACCGGGCTGGTCCCCACGTCCCGCCTCAGTTACACGACTCGCAGACATTTGCAAAACGTCCCCACTATTCCATGGCTTACACTAGATGCAGACAGCTGGGGTACACTGATTCCGTCCCTGGGGGTCACGTGGTGTCAGCAGGAAGGGCATCCGGTCACCCTCGAACACTGACATCGCCACATCCACAGTAACAAGGCAGGCCTCGCGTTGAAGTGGGACAAAGGCCCAAAGCAAATGATGATCGGATTTATCGAGGCTGTGGTGGCCACATAGAAATATGTGATTCACAAGGAGCAGGATACAGAGGGTGATTCTAACATGTGTGAGCCAGTACAACAGTCGCCATGACATCATACCACAGAGAGCGATTAAAAATGACAGGTTTCACCCTCATATTCGTTCACTCAGCAAGTTACTTCCTACACTGTTGATACAAATAAATGTGCGCCTTCAACCGAGTTGTTGTTTCCAGTTAACTGAACTAAGCTAAACACACAGAAGCACATCATTAACCTCCCTTTTTCTTTGTTTAGCTGTAGTCTTCCTTTCTTTTCTATAGCCGTAATGAACCTAGAAATGAACCTAGATTACTGGAGAAATTCTTTATCAGAAAGGAAATTTGATCAGAAACTCGAAATACATCATCAGCTTCGTCCATTACCATTACGGCCTGTTACGTAGCGTTCTATGATTACACAACTGCTCACTGTATCGACTGTGCCAACTGTTGTTACGATTTTCTTTCGTTTAAAGGTGAACGGATAAGCTCAAATGAATGCATTCCGAGAAAATTAGTAATAAACAATTAGTATCTCAAATTTGAGGTAGTATTACAACGGACAGAAGAACATTTCAATCAAGCCGAGTTTCAGAATAATACGTCAAACTTCAACAAACATTTAGTTAACATATCAGCTAGCAACTCTAAGGGCACCAGAAAACAACCATTGAGCAAATATAGAAACGACGTATGAAGATTGTTTAAACTGTCTTTAAAGTGCCCGAGATTAGGAACAAGTACCCATACAAAGCATTGGGTAGAATACAAATCTAAGTCAAGAGAAATGTACAAATGTACGTAGGTTGACTTTAAATTGTGTTAGCTCAGTACAGTTGCATGAAAGAACAGATAAATAAAATTTAAACAACAACGGCCACATGTATTAAAGTAAAACTGTAGGTAGTAAATTTGAACTCTATCAATCCTGGATACAAAACAAATTTCGCATAAGCAGCACGTATAATTTTCATTAATTACCATCATGGACTCAAACGTTACGGCTAGGAAGCTAGGAGCTAGATGGCCTACACAGAATCACTCTGACACAAAAAAATTTTAGCAATGTAAGCTAGCCAACCTTCTTTTTTTTTTCCTTGGTCATCAGTCTGCTGACTGGTTTGATGCGGCCCGAATTCCGTTCCTGTGCTAACCTCTTCATCTCAGAATAGCACTTGCAACCTACGTCCTCAATTATTTGCTTCACGTATTCCAATCTCTGTCTTCCTCTACAGTTTTTGCCCTCTACAGTTCCATCTAGTACCATGGAAGTCATTCCCTCATGTCTTAGCAGATGTCCTATCATCCTGTCCCTTCTCCTTATTAGTGTTTTCCACATATTCCTTTCCTCTCCGATTCTGCGTAGACCCTCCTCATTCCTTGTCTTATCAGTCCACCTAATTTTCAACATTCGTCTATAGCACCACATCTCAAATGCTTCGATTCTCTTCTGTTCCGGTTTTCCCACAGTCCATGTTTCACTACCATACAATGCTGTACTCCAGACGTACATCCTCAGAAATTTCTTCCTCAAATTAAGGCCGGTATTTGATATTAGTAGACTTCTCTTGGCCAGAAATGCCTTTTTTGCCATAGCGAGTCTGCTTTTTATGTCCTCCTTGCTCCGTCCGTCACTGGTTATTTTACTGCCTAGGTAGCAGAATTCCTTCATTGACTTCGTGACCATCAATCCTGATGTTAAGTTTCTCGCTGTTCTCATTTCTACTACTTCTCATTATCTTCGTCTTTCTCCGATTTACTCTCAAACCATACTGCGTGCTCATTAGACTGTTCATTCCGTTCAGCAGATCATTTACTTCTTCTTCACTCTCACTCAGGATAGCAATGTCATCAGCGAATCGTATCATTGATATCCTTTCACCTTGTATTTTAATTCCACTCCTGAACCTTTCTTTTATTTCCATCATTGCTTCCTCGATGTACAGATTGAAGAGTAGGGGCGAAAGGCTACAGCCTTGTCTTAACACCCTTCTTAATACGAGCACTTCGTTCTTGATCGTCCACTCTTATTATTCCCTCTTGGTTGTTGTACATATTGTATATGACCCGTCTCTCCCTATAGCTTACCCCAACTTTTTTCAGAATCTCGAACAGCTTGCACCATTTTATATTGTCGAACGCTTTTTCCAGGTCGACAAATCCTATGAAAGTGTCTTCATTTTTCTTTAGCCTTGCTTCCATTATTAGCCGTAACGTCAGAATTGCCTCTCTCGTCCCTTTACTTTTCCTAAAGCCAAACTGATCGTCACCTAACGCATTCTCAATTTTCTTTTCCATTTTTCTGCATATTATTCTTGTAAGCAGCTTCGATGCATGAGCTGTTAAGCTGATTGTGCGATAATTCTCGCACTTGTCAGCTCTTGCCGTCTTCGGAATTGTGTGGATGATGCTTTTCCGAAAGTCAGACGGTATGTCGCCAGACTCATATATTCTACACACCAACGTGAATAGTCGTTTTGTTGCCACTTCCTCCAATGATTTTAGAAATTCTGATGGAATGTTATCTATCCCTTCTGCCTTATTTGACCGTAAGTCCTCCAAAGCTCTTTTAAATTCCGATTCTAATACTGGATCCCCTATCTCTTCTAAATCGACTCCTGTTTCTTCTTCTATCACATCAGATAAATCTTCACCCTCATAGAGGCTTTCAATGTATCCTTTCCACCTATCTGCTCTCTCCTCTGCATTTATCTGTGGAATTCCCGTTGCACTCTTAATGTTACCACCGTTGCTTTTAATGTCACCAAAGGTTGTTTTGACTTTCCTGTATGCTGAGTTTGTCCTTCCGACAATCTTATCTTTTTCGATGTCTTCACATTTTTCCTGCAGCCATTTCGTCTTAGCTTCCCTGCACTTCCTATTTATTTCATTCCTCAGCGACTTGTATTTCTGTATTCCTCATTTTCCTGGAACATGTTTGTACTTCCTCCTTTCATCAATCAACTGAAGTATTTCTTCTGTTACCCATGGTTTCTTCGCAGCTACCTTCTTTGTACCTATGTTTTCCTTCCCAACTTCTGTGATGGCCCTTTTTAGATATGTCCATTCCTCTTCAACTGTACTGCCTACTGCGCTATTCCTTATTGCTGTATCTATAGCGTTAGAGAACTTCAAACGTATCTCGTCATTCCTTAGTACTTCCGTATCCCACTTCTTTGTATATTTATTCTTCCTGACTAATGTCTTGAACTTCAGCCTACTCTTCATCACTGCTATATTGTGGTCTGAGTCTATATCTGCTCCTGGGTACGCCTTACAATCCAGTATCAGATTTCGGAATCTCTGTCTGACCATGATGTAATCTGATTGAAGTCTTCCCGTATCTCCCGGAGTTTTCCAAGTATACCTCCTCCTCTTGTGATTCTTGAACAGTGTATTCGCTATTACTAGCTGAAACTTGTTACAGAACTCAATTAGTCTTTCTCCTCTTTCATTCCTTGTCCCAAGCCCATATTCTCCTGTAACCTTTTCTTCTACTCCTTCCCCTACAAATGCATTCCAGTCGCCCGTGACTATTAGATTTTCGTCTCCCTTTACATACTGCATTACCCTTTCAATATCCTCTTACACTTTCTCTATCTGTTCATCTTCAGCTTGCGACGTCGGCATGTATACCTGAACTATCGTTGTCGGTGTTGGTCTGCTGTTGATTCTGATTAGAACAACCCGGTCACTGAACTGTTCACAGTAACACACCCTCTGCCCTACCTTCCCATTCATAACGAATCCTACACCTGTTATACCATTTTCTGCTGCTGTTGATATTACCCGATAGTCATCTGACCAGAAATCCTTGTCTTCCTTCCACTTCACTTCACTGACCCCCACTATATCTAGATTGAGCCTTTGCATTTCCCGTTTCAGATTTTCCCTACACGTTCAAGCTTCTGACATTCCACGCCCCGGCTCGTAGAACGTTATCCTTTCATAGATTACTCAATCTTTTTCTCATGGTAACCTCCCCCTTGGCAGTCCCCTCCCGGAGATCCGAATGGAGGACTATTCCAGAATCTTTTGCCAATGGAGAGATCATCATGACACTTCTTCAATTACAGGCCACATGTCCTGTGGATACACGTTACGTGCCTTTAACGTAGTGGTTTCCATTGCCTTTTGCATCCTCATGTCGTTGATCATTGCTGGTTCTTCCACCTTTAGGGGCAATTTCCCACCCCTAGGACAAGAGAGTGCCCTGAACCTCTATCAGCTCTGCCGCCCTCTTTGACAAGGCCGTTGGCAGAATGAGGCTGACTTCTTATGCCGGAAGTCTTCGGCCGCCAATGCTGATTATTTATCAACATTTAGGCAGTGGCGGGGATCGAACACGGGACCGAAGACGTTTTGATTATGATATTAGACCACGGGTACATCCTAGCCAACCTAGGAACCAGTAAACTCTTTCAATAAAATCGGGGTAGCTCAAACCTAAAACAACATAACACACATATGGTAACCAACATTACGGCACAGAATGTAACAATGAATAACTATTCCGACAATCTACAGATATGATTGTTTTGTAGTTTGATATGACACACGGCGTAAGGCACCTACCGAACACACCAACAAACACCGATGACTACGGGTACTAATCATACTTTTCCAGCGGATGTTGCAGGCACCAATAGCAGACAAATTTCCAAGACCGTCTTCCACAAAATTGGAGTGATGTGCTTCCCACGAATGTACATTTGTAGGATGGATAATTACATACCAGCTCAACGTCAAACTGAACTTCGCATAATGATCATAGCAGTTCACGTGCCACATAACTGGTATATCTTGTCCTTGGTAACGACAGTGTGCCCATGTGAAATGTCGGTCAGTCAGTGCAGTGGAGAGCGCGAATGCCCCCGGCGGGACACAAAGCCACACCACGCTTTTGAGTTTATATCGAAGGAGCGTACGTTTCAGTATTCAGATTCAGTTGTAAATACTAATTATGTGTCCACAACAGTTATTTCGAAAAATAAACTTACAAATAAATAAGCTCAAAATGCAAATTTCAAGCTAATGGACTGGAAATGCCTAGAAGTGAAGACGTAAGACAAATATTTCCTTGAAGAAGTGTCAATCAGATATTTTGCGTACAAATGTAGTGGCAACAAGGAAAATAATAACTGCAGTCAGATGTATGAATCAATAGAGAATTCAAGAAGGAAACAAAGTGATCTACAGAAAATAGACCGTCGCAAGGTTGTTGTCATCAACAGAAGGAGCAAGAGCCATTTTACAACGGCTCATAGATAGGCGGGAAGACCTATAACTGTTTCATAACACTAATGTTACATAACATTGCTGAACAATCACTGGAAAGAGTCACATCTATTAAGTATTTGGGAATATGCATTGGAACGATTTTAAGTGGAATGGGCACGAAAACGAAGCGTGGGAAAGGCAGCTGCTAGACTGAAATTTATTGAAAGAAACCTCAGGAAATGTAGTTCACATATGAAGGAGTTAGGTCGTTCTACTGAAACTTCAGTAACGCCATAGTCTGTAACCCTTACAGGAATGAATTGATGGAACAAATTGGAAAGTTCCAAAGAAGAGAAGCGCATTCGTAACGTATTCAATTAGTAAGAGTAAAAACGCCATCAAAAACTACAGCCAGGCATTATCTTTGAGGCGTTTGGCTTAACAGAGTGGTTTAGTTGAAAAATAATAAGAAATTTCGGCCCAAAGAGAGTTAACCAACATACTCTTTCTTCCTACATATATTTCGTCAAGAGGCTATGAAGGCAACATTACATTCGATGTCCCACGGAGGCTGACCACAGCATCGCTTGATGATGATGGGTACGAAACTCTTCGAAACGCTGCGACGAGACGAATCCACCATTCCGGAGATCACCCAATACGATTTCATCGTTGACCAATAGCCGTTTCTCCCCAGTACCACTCACGAATGGAACAGAAAAGGAGGAAGTAACTGGCAGAGAAATGTCCCAGTGCCACACACGCATACCGCAGCGTCACAGTTTCTAGTGTAATCGACCAGTTCTCCAGTTGCATTTTGACAAGTCGACTATCTCTAAAACCCTGGAGGTATTTTTCTCAATAGACTGGAGAAACCTGTGAAGAACAGGTTAACGGTGAACGCCACAGTATGCTAAGTATTGAATGAAGAAGAGTATTAATTAAAATCCGTATTTTGGGACATATGTCAGTTCTTCAACGTGTTGAAAACAAAGAACGGGCCAGGTATCTTTAATTAGTGTACAAGGTTAATTTAAAAATAATAATAATACGTTCGTTACTACATTAAGTTCTTCGACCACATGACACGGGTGTAACATTTGCCAGTATGTTCACCTCAGTCTCATATGAGTTAAGGGGTAACGACAGTGCCAAGAAAACGAAAGAGTGTAACTGACCAACTGTCACGTGAATCAAATATATGTTTTGGCTACATGCAATTTATGCTGTTTCCAGTGTAATGATTTAATATCAAATGTCTAACCACGGATCGAAAACAAGTATTTTAACTCTATAAAGTCCGGTAGCACTACGTTGATGTTATGCGAAAACTATCGGACAAAAGCCAGTGTCAAAACGTTTGTGTCGTGTGCATAACTATGGGGCAGACGCCGCTGACGCCATGTTTGTGTCGTGTGCAGAACAACCGGGAAAGCGCTTCGACATCACTGTGGTGCCGTGGACAAAGCTATCGACCGCCAATGTTGCGTCTGTTCTGTATTAAGGAACAATAAGGTGCAGACATATTAGCAAGTTGCTTGTTTTCACAAAATCTCGTGCCCTTTGATAGTGGTAAACGAAGTAGAAGACACCGTTATACGTGATGAATGCGAGAACAGATTGTCTGATTATTTGCATTGCGAATAAATAGAGCCCATTATATCACCAGAAAAATAAAGTGAAGCAGAATCTTCGGATGACTTTGAAACACGTACACGGAGAATTCGGCGAACGCTACTGTTGCCAAGTGATATGGAAGAATTAGACAAAGATTACACAGTAAAATGGTTCAAATGGCTCTAAGTATTATGGGACTTAACATCTGAAGTCATCAGTCCCCTCAACTTAGAATTAATTAAACCTAACTAACCTATGGACATCACACACATCCATTCCCGTGGCAGGTTCGAACCGGCGACCGTAGCAGCAGCGTGGCTCGGGACTGAAGCGCCTAAATCCGCTCGGCCACAGCGGCCTGTGATAACACAGAGTGTAGAGTGGTCAGATGTTGATTAGATCGAGGACCCATAATAAATCTGAAAGATCTCCAGGCCCTAACGTATTTACCAGAGATGTATCGAATGTCGAGGATATCGTTGAACTATTTATAGTGAACAATTTGTCTGAACTTATAAGTACCGAAACGAGTAAATACTACAGGATGGGGCAAACAACAGTGGCCCAGAGAACAGAGTTCGAGGGTCCAAAGAAACACAGCAGAGGAAAGGAAACACAGCACTAACTCGACGATAAAAGAAGTAGAAAGTAACCACCATTCATCTCTTGGTACTTCTGGACCGTGGTCAGCGAGTTGCTGAAAGCGAACCGAAGCCGAACTGTTGGAATTGCTGCAATCTCATCCAAAATGTTCTACAGAAGTTCTTGAAGACAATGAGGGTTGATGCGATACAACTAAGACCTGAGAGCTTCCCTCACAAAGTAATCGCAAAATGACAGATCAGGTGAATTTGGTGGCCAGCTACGGCCGCGAGCAAACTGACCTCTGCTAAGAACTCTGTCAGGCGTAAATATTGCGTAAATGTGCACCAAGCATCGCCCGTCTGTATGGGGAGTTGCTCCATCCTGTCGGAAGTCAGCGTGGGTCTTGTCCTCCTCCATTAATCCTGCCAAAAACTCACATCCAATCGCAACCACTCGTCCGGGTCACTTTCATTTGCCCCACACTGTACAATCAGTATCCAAACAGGAGTCAGCGAGACATTTGGAAAATTTTTCGACGTGAAAGTAGTGGAACTTAGATAATGGATTTGTCTTGTATTTTAGAGGAATCGTTAAAATAAGGATGGACGATTGTTGGTCAACGAATCCCTTATTGGAAACACCAATATTTCGTAAAACAATCTCTCGTAGTAAATTTCGACTAATATATATCTTTCGATAGCAATAATTAACTGTATAACGCTGACCGACTCTTTTAGATGCAAGCTGTATTTCATTATTTCTCCAAAAAGTTTCAAGTAAATTTTAATCTTGGTAAAAATATTTCGATCGATGAAGGAATGAAACCATGGCGTGGATGATTACGTTTTAAAGCTTATAAACTATCGAAAATTGCAAAATATGGTATACTCGTCTGGTTTCTGTGCGTTTCCTTAACAGGTTATATTTCCTCTTTCAAAATACACTCTGGCGTTGGACAGCGTCTGAAGGATACAGTAATAGAACTAGTGACACATGTTTGTGGAAAATGGAAAAATATAAAAATGAATTATTACTACATCGGTGTAGAACTTGTGGGGAATTTGCTTACAAAGAAATTTCGGCTTGTGGGACGCTGCGACAAAGTTAAGAAACGCAAAGTTAAGAAACGCAAAAGTAAATGTATTGGAAACAGGAAAAGGTGAAGTACTCCAAAAATTATAGAGAGCATCGAAGACTAAAATAATACGAACAATTTCTACCACACATAATGCCAATTTAGTTAACACACGAAAAATATATGGAGAAACCAATTGCACGATTCAAAAACCTGAAAGTGTGTTGGATTATAATAAACACATGAAGGGAGATCAGGTTCACCAATTCCTTAATTACTACCCTATAGGCAGGAAAACTATAAAATGATCGTGAAAAGTGGTGTTATAACTGTTTAATTACGTTTTGTATAATGTGTCCATACTGCGTCAACATTACAATACGGGATGCAAAGATCTCCGCTTTCAGTTTTTTATTGAAAATATGCAAAGCTTGGATCAAGGATCATTTACCTGACACCGAAGAGAATTTGGAGGTCCCTACTATATCGCGTGTTTACAGTGATTCAATCAACAGAGTTTCCGGGCAGTTAACGCTACACTAGGTAACACACATTTCCGAAACCGACAAGCGACAACGACAAAGATGCCATGTATGTTAAAAAACAAAAAATATAGAGCAACAATTTAATATGTAAGTCTTGTGGAGTCGCTTTACACCACGCAGATTGTCTTCTTTCCTATCATTTAAAGGAAACGTCAAAAAACAAATATATAAAGGAAACCAATCTTTGATTTGATTGTATGCAGTCATACCGGTTTCCATGCGGTAGATTGGAATTCCATAAACAACAACCGG
This sequence comes from Schistocerca serialis cubense, assembly GCF_023864345.2. Classification (NCBI taxonomy): domain Eukaryota; kingdom Metazoa; phylum Arthropoda; class Insecta; order Orthoptera; family Acrididae; genus Schistocerca; species Schistocerca serialis. The sequence continues at coordinate 879,202,100 of NC_064639.1, forward strand.
TAAAAAATCTGTATAAACAGATACAACCAATAATTATTTACAATACATTAAGGGAATTTGTAATGCGCTGGAGAGAGATGGCATAAAAACTGCACAACATAAGTAGCGCAAAGGAACGTAGAAAAGAACATCTGTAAAAAGGGGTTGATTGTATATCCTCCAAATTTCAGCACAACAGAGGACAGGACTGAGATCTCATCGTAACGGACGACGAGAATAGTAAGACTGAAGGATGTATGATCTCCCGAGGACCTCGACGAACCGCTGGGGACAAGCGACATGATCAGAGAAAGTCCCAACAGCGCAAAACAAAAGAATCCCGATTAGACGTGCGGACCACATAGTGTTACGACTAAAAATTCATATGGTGTATAATATCATAATATATATTAATGGAACGTGTAATAAATCTGCAGTACAGGACACCCATCGTGCTAATCAGAATCGGAGCAGGATTAAAGTGTAGAATGGGGCAAGAGACTAGAGAATCTGTGCTCTAACATTATCAAAAAATAAAAAAAGGGGCAAGAGGACCATCGGGTGAGAGAAATGTAGCGAGTACAGCTCAGCATATTTGAATAAACGACGTATGCTGTCTAGGTGAAGTAAAATCTTGTTTCGGGAACGAAACGCTAATATCAGAAGCGCTAAGAGGGTATCAGTGTTATGTACCTAGAACAAAGCAAGCAGGTTATATCGACAAGTAGTGAAATGTAGATGAGCATATTGTCGACAAAGGAGACGTGATCCAATGCGGGAAGAGTTTGCACCAGAGTGAAGATACTGAGGGTTATCCCTATGCAGTATTTCTGGAGCCATACGTATCAGGAGAAACACAACTGGCTTTCTAAGGAAACGAGAATGGAATATTAGATCTCATAATCAGGCAGGTAGGCTAGAAAATATACACTCCTGGAAATGGAAAAAGGAACACATTGACACCGGTGTGTCAGACCCACCATACTTGCTCCGGACACTGCGAGAGGGCTGTACAAGCAATGATCACACGCACGGCACAGCGGACACACCAGGAACCGCGGTGTTGGCCGTCGAATGGCGCTAGCTGCGCAGCATTTGTGCACCGCCGCCGTCAGTGTCAGCCAGTTTGCCGTGGCATACGGAGCTCCATCGCAGTCTTTAACACTGGTAGCATGCCGCGACAGCGTGGACGTGAACCGTATGTGCAGTTGACGGACTTTGAGCGAGGGCGTATAGTGGGCATGCGGGAGGCCGGGTGGACGTACCGCCGAATTGCTCAACACGTGGAGCGTGAGGTCTCCACAGTACATCGATGTTGTCGCCAGTGGTCGGCGGAAGGTGCACGTGCCCGTCGACCTGGGACCGGACCGCAGCGACGCATGGATGCACGCCAAGACCGTAGGATCCTACGCAGTGCCGTAGGGGACCGCACCGCCACTTCCCAGCAAATTAGGGACACTGTTGCTCCTGGGGTATCGGCGAGGACCATTCGCAACCGTCTCCATGAAGCTGGGCTACGGTCCCGCACACCGTTAGGCCGTCTTCCGCTCACGCCCCAACATCGTGCAGCCCGCCTCCAGTGGTGTCGCGACAGGCGTGAATGGAGGGACGAATGGAGACGTGTCGTCGTCAGCGATGAGAGTCGCTTCTGCCTTGGTGCCAATAATGGTCGTATGCGTGTTTGGCACCGTGCAGGTGAGCGCCACAATCAGGACTGCATACGACCGAGGCACACAGGGCCAACACCCGGCATCATGGTGTGGGGAGCGATCTCCTACACTGGCCGTACACCACTGGTGATCGTCGAGGGGACACTGAATAGTGCACGGTACATCCAAACCGTCATCGAACCCATCGTTCTACCATTCCTAGACCGGCAAGGGAACTTGCTGTTCCAACAGGACAATGCACGTCCGCATGTATCCCGTGCCACCCAACGTGCTCTAGAAGGTGTAAGTCAACTACCCTGGCCAGCAAGATCTCCGGATCTGTCCCCCATTGAGCATGTTTGGGACTGGATGAAGCGTCGTCTCACGCGGTCTGCACGTCCAGCACGAACGCTGGTCCAACTGAGGCGCCAGGTGGAAATGGCATGGCAAGCCGTTCCACAGGACTACATCCAGCATCTCTACGATCGTCTCCATGGGAGAATAGCAGCCTGCATTGCTGCGAAAGGTGGATATACACTGTACTGGTGCCGACATTGTGCATGCTCTGTTGCCTGTGTCTATGTGCCTGTGGTTCTGTCAGTGTGATCATGTGATGTATCTGACCCCAGGAATGTGTCAATAAAGTTTCCCCTTCCTGGGACAATGAATTCACGGTGTTCTTATTTCAATTTCCAGGAGTGTAGAAAGGGAAGTGGATAAGTCAAATATGGATATAGTGGGAATTATTGAAGTTGGATAATAGGAGGAACGAGACTTCTGGTCGGGTGAATACAGGTTTAGAAATACAAAGTCAAATAGGGGTAATGCAGGAGTGGGTTTAATAATGAATAAGAAAATAGGTATGTGGTTAATCTACTATTAACAGTATAATGAACACATTAACGTAGCCAAGAGGAAGACGAAGCCCACGTGTCCCACAGTAGTCTTTATGCCAACCAGGCCCGCATAAGATGAAGAGATTGAAGAAAGGTACGATCAGATTCAAGAAATTACTGAGATAGTTAAAGGAGACGAAAATTTAAATCTGACGGCGGACTGGAATTCGATAGTAGAAAAGGAAGAGAAAGAAGAGCATTAGGTGATAATGGATTTGGGGGAAAGGAATAAAAGAGGTAGCCAATGAAAGAGTCAATCAACGGGTATAATTTTGCGCAGAGCGTAAGTTAGTCATCGCTAACTCCTGGTTTAATAATCATAAAGGAAGACTGTATGCGTGGAAGAGATATGGAGACACTGGAAGGTTTCAAATTGGTTATGTAATGGTTAGACACGTGAAATATCTTGAGACTTCAAGAAGAATGTAGCAATTCCAGTTTCAAAGAAAGCGTTTGCTGATAAAAGTGAAAATTACCAAACAATAAGTTTAACAAGTCATGGTTGCAAACTACTGGCATGAAGAATGGATAAAAAGGTAGAAGCCGATCTCGGGGAACATCACTTTGGATTCCGGAGACATGAGGGAACACGCGAGGCGATACTGACCCCATGAATTCTCTTAGAAGACTGGTTAAGGAAAGACAAACCTACTCTTACAACGTTTGTAGATTTAAAGAAAGCTTTTGACAGCGTTGAACACAATACTCTCTTTGAAATTCTTAAGGTTTCAGGGGTAAAATACATGGAGCAAAAGTCTATTTACAAATTATGCGAAAACCAGACGGCAGTTATAAGAATCGAGGGACATGAAAGGGAAGCAGTGGTTGAGAAGGGCGTGAAACAGGGTTGTGACCTATCCCCGATGTTATTCAATATCCACATTGATCAAGCTGTAAAGAAAATCTAAGAAAAATTTGGAGTAGGTATTAAATTTCAAGGAGGAGAAATAAAGACATTAAGGTTTGCCGATGACACTGCAATTCCCTCAGAGACAACAAACGACTTGGAAGAGCAGTTGAACGAAATGGCCAGAGTCTTGACAGGAAGACACAAGACGAACATAAACGAAAGCAAAACAAGAATAATCGAATGTAGTCGAATTAAATCAGGTTATGCTAAGTGAATTAGATTAGGAAACGAGACACTTAAAATAGTAGGTAAGTTTTGCCATTTGAGCATCAAAATAACTGATGATGGTCGAAGTAGAGAGGATATAAAATGTAGACTGGCAATCGAAAGGAAAGCGTTTCTGAAGAAGAAAAGTTCTTTAACGTAGGATATATATTTCAGCGTTGGAAAGCTTTTTCTGAAGGTACCTGTCTGCAGTGTAGCCATGGACGATAAACAGTTTAGGCAGAAAGAGAATAGAAACTTCCGAAATGTGGTGCTAGAGAAGAACGTTGAAGATTAGATGGGTCGATCTCGAAACTAATGGAGAGGTCCTGAAAAGAATTGGGGATACAAGAAATTTGTGTCACAACTTGACCAAAAGAAGGGATCGGCTGGTAGGACACTTTTTGAGACACCAAGGGATCACCGATTTAGTATAGGCGGGAAGCACAGGGGTAAAAATCGTACAGGGAGACCAAGAGGTGAATACACTTAGCAGCTTGAGAAGGATGTAGGTTGCAGTAGTTACTCGGAGACGAAGAGGCTCGCACTGGTTAGAGCAGCATGGAGAGCTGCATCAAATCGGACTGAAGACCGCAACAGCAACATATCAGGGCGAAGCGGGGATTTACCCAGATTCCGGAGTGAACGAATGGGTTTGCAGATGTAGGTCGGAGGAAAAGAGTGTACACTAGAGCAGTAGACAGCAGTAGCGTGACAATAAATAAAAAAACAACAACAAGAATTGTAAGTAGGATTCAGAGAGTATAAAAGGTACTATTTGCAGCAGGAAACCAGAGAAAATGGGATAGAGGTGCAGAGTAAAGAAAAGTAGAGGAACGCACAAAACCCCGGAAGACAGCTGGCGTGAAAGAAAAGGAAAAAAAGAGTATCGAGAGTTCCAATGCAATTATAAAACGTCCTGGAATCCTCTCAAGCGCCGCGATCTTTTTTATTTTCCTCTCCTCAGTGGAGACGTGTCGGACAATAAAATTCTGACGAGGCGTCGTAATCCTCGCTTTTCACATGGAGTACTTTTCGCAAAAGTTTTCGTCGGCTCTGCTGTCGGAATTTTAATCTCTTTCGACCGCTTTATGTGACAGTTCGTTTCACTGGATTCTTTGCATACCGCTCTCACGGTCATCTGTGACACACATTTTGATCATTTATTTATGACTCCACCAGCTGTATGGCTTTCCAACACATTTTTTGCCGATTGTCATTTGCTTCTTAAGCGTGAGCGAAGCTCTCTGATAACTATTAGAATGAATATTGTTAATCAACTGCAGTATTCCAAGTCCTTTGACAGTTATTGCCGCTTGTGTCTCTAATTGTAGAAGTTATTTTCGATTGTGAAATACATCTCATTCACGTTTCAAGATAGGTTTAAATCGTTTTCTTTCCGACGTATAGTTTATTTCATCAGTTTCGCGTAGATAGCGTGGGCGAATGGAGATACTGGGGTCCTCAGAGTTATTACGTCTGGCACTGCACAAAGATACAACTAAATGTTTGCAGTGGTGCTTTTGTTACGTTCGACGGCAGGAAGTTCTTTTATCGCCAAGCTAGAAACTGTTTATATAGCTCTGTTCCTATGCTAGTTCATTACAAATTTAATTTCGCTATAAACGATTCAGATCGTTTCTAGGACTACGATTCTGTTAGTATCTAATATTAGAGAATAATATTTTTTACGACATGCATCCTACCGACGAGAATAATAATAATAATAATAATAATAATAATATACATTTATTCTCTCTTTCCGAGTCTGCATCTGCTTCCCATATTCAGCATGCCACATGACACTGCGGGATGAAAGTACTTGTGGTACCAATATCCCATTCTCCCTTACATTTTCTATTCGCTAGTGGCTCATTGTAAGAATGTCGGTAAACCTCCGTATTCGCTTCAGTTACTTGAAATTTGTCCTTGTGATCATTTCACGAGACTTATGAAGGTGGAAATAATATGTCGCCAGGCTGTTTCCGGAACCTCATCTCTTGGGAATTCGATACTAAACGTCTCTGTGATAAAACGAATCTCTTTTTAAACGCTGCCGATGGAGTTTTTTGAGCAATTCTATAACGACCTCGCACCGTCTAAACGATACCGTAATGAAACGAACCCCTCTTTGTTGTATCTTCTTAACTCTTCTATTAATTCGACCTGGTAAAATCCGAAGACTCTATGAAGAATCAGTCGGACGAGTGACACTAGATTACAGGAAGAACTTCAATGCCTTAAGATTCTTCCTAAGACTTACTACCTGGCAATTGTCTTTCTAGCCATTTGTTTCGAGTGTTCATTCCACTTAAGTTTGCTTTGCATGCTTAAGACTAGATAGTTTACAGTAATTTCTGTTTCTAACAGTTTGACGTCAATTGCCTAGTCGTGCAGTGGTGGATTTCTTCTCTTAAGTATGCACGTTATGTTACATTCATTCACGTTCCGAGTCAACTGCGAGAGTCTCTGCAGGTCTTCGCACAGATCGTTAGTGTCTCCTGACGATGTTGCTTTCTTACAAACAACCGCGTCACCTGCAGACACCATCATCGTTATTCACTAGATCATTTGTGTGGGGAGCCTAGTATCAATGTAGGACATATGCCACCGTGATCGAAAATTAGCTAAAAGCTGATTCTAGTACAGTTTTCGATGAGCTAATTGCCTCTTAAGGTAGTATGTGTCTAAAACGGCCAGAAAGCACTCATTTTAGCATACGAAATGTTATATCTGTATCATAAGCGGACATTTCTTATACCGTTTCGTTTCAGTTGCGACATAGACTTTACAGCCGATCAGGAGCTTCGTCAGAATTTTCAATAAGGCTACGGATGTGTTGATGCTATAGCTGTTGAAACCGCGTTCTACGTTGTTTTTTTCAATGTTGTTAGTCGTCGATTCTCGATCGTACACTCTCTCTTGTTCATTCTCCACCTGCCTCAGTACGGCTTCCTTAACTATCACACAGGGGCCGCGTAGCTCAGGTTGAGAATCAGTTCCTGTAAATTCATTTAAATAAATTTCGGGTCGTGGGTAAATGCAGTTTACCTGCAATAAGCCTTCGGTAATTTTAGTAAACTGGTTTTATTCTTTAGGAAGCACATAAATTTGTTATCAATTTCGAATTTATTATTTTAACTGCTCTACTATTCCCATCTCACAATGTTTACAAAATGTTCTCACATGAAAAAAAAGCAGCCAGAATATCTACCAATCTGACCCAATTAATGTTCCACCCGGCATTTACTGACCCGCTAATATAGCCACCGGGCTACACGGCTGCGTGCTATACTGCACTGAATGTTAGCCCGTAATAACTTGCTACGTTACATAGGCTCCTCATATGTAGAGCCTATTGTAATCAGTAATGGTCCTATCACGCCTCTATGGAATAGTCCTGAAACTAGTTTAACATCTGTCGCTTTCGTTCCGCTAAAAGTAACTTTTGAGTTCTGCTTTCAAGGAAGTCTTGAATCCAGTCAGAAATCACGTCCGATACTCGGAATGGTAGTGTTTTTTCACCAAACGACAGTGTGGGACCGTATCAAGCCATGTTTAGAGCGCTGCGAGTCTCATAGAGGGAAAAAGTGAGCTGAGTTTCGGAAGATGTCAGTTTGCGGATTCCATGTTGATTTTTATAAAGGAGATCTGCGTTCTCCTACAGCGTCGTAGTACATGAGCTTAAAACTTGTTCCACAGATCGGCAACAGATTGGCGTCAGCGATGTGGGCATATTATTATGTGCATCGGTTCTAAGACCCTTCTTGAAAACAACAATGTTCTGCGTATTGTTTTCCTCATTGACTAGGTACCCTTTATTCCTCCAGTGACCCACTACGAACTGCTACTAGAAGGGTATTAATTTCTTTCGCGTAATCTCTGTTGGACTTTACGGCTGTTTCATATGGTTCAAATGATACACAACTAAGCGAATGTGGTTGCTATAGTACTGTACGATGACTTACTTCAACAGCTGCCATTTCGGCGTACGTGTGATAATTGGAAGGAGACATCGTATTACGATTTTTCGTGGTTAAGCGGTTTCGGAAAACTGAATTTAGCACTTTCTCTGTAACATGTTCCGTTTTGGTGCCAGTAGAGTAGCTGGGGGACTCATTAGTGATCTTGATAAGCTTACTGATTTTTCATAACACCATAATTTCTTAGGACCTTTCATCAGATGGGTTGGCACAATTTTACTTTCAGGGGTATAGAACACTCCTACCACTACTCTCCTTATTCTCTTTCTCTCTTTTTTGAGCTTTTGTTTGTCATATCCTAATAAGAGAGCGCAGTCGTCGCTGCAGTTTCAAATATTTAGCATGGAAACTAAGTCTGCCAGAGGCTGTTTCAACGAGCTTTTGTACACGACAGCACAGAAACGGAATTGGTACTCTCCTCCTCTGCCAATTCTTGGCATACATCATACTGAACTTCACGCGCCGGCAGTTTTACGCTAATATATGTGTAAGGTTGTGAAGAAGGGTGTACTGTGGATAACAATGAATTGTATATTTAGTATTGAAAATCCAAGATTTTGAATATTTAGATAACAATTTTTTAAATGTAGCTTTAGTGAGAACGTCTGTGCTATCTATAACATTTAGTGAGTAAAATTTATTGTTTCCAGAGAAACGTATATTCGAATCAGGTTAATTATAGGCTAGCAGCATAGTGTCTTCAGTTTATCCAGTGCACATTTAGAGGATTTGATACACATACTTTTGTCTTACTTTCCCGGCGCTGGGTCACTCATTTGGTAACACACAAAGCAAAAAATCTAGCGCATTTTCGAAATTCATAATTCTCTTACACTGCACTCCATACGTTTCAAATTTGGCTCGAAGTAGCCAACAGCCTTCCTCTGTAATTGTGCAAACCGTGGCGCCGTGCGACCATAGAGGTTAATATGAGGGTAAGTTGGGTTAATTGGCAACTCTTTCGAAACCCCTTAGGTGGGATTGCCTGGTCTCAGCCGCTAGAGCACCCACGAGGCCGCACTTAGTTGAATGGGAGTCGAAGTCTGCGGCAGGTACATTTGTAACGTTCTGAACGAAGGTGCGTGGATGACACACAGCATGTTGCCGAGCTGGGGTGACATCAGAGGAACCCTTCACCGTTTTATTCAAGCACACATCAATGCTGCACCCCCACTTCCCGTGATCACGCCAGTGGAGGGCCCGAAACAGAAGCGCTGAAAAAAAAAGGATAACACTCTTTGCTACTTTAGATCACATTCGAATTTGGTCAAATGGTTTTGAACCTGTCCCTAGTCGTTCTATCCCATGTACTAGAGCTAAACTATGGTCGCACTCCACTCCAAAACTTCCTGTAATTCCATCTTCCATAAATGGAAGACCCGGATTGCGGCACTTGCAGAAAACCGCTCTCCAGCGGCCGTAAATATAAGGAATAATTGTATTATGCTACTAGTTGCGATGCGTTATTACTACTATCTTCAAGTTTCTATACACGAAATGGAGTGAACCATCCAGTCGTTTGTGCCTACTATAGGAGTCACTAAATAACACTGGTTTCCGCACGTATCTCCACAGCAGACGTAAACGCTGCACACATCTAGCGACAACTGTTGTCACTGTGTTGTCAATAGTACAGAATGCAGCCTTAAATATGACGTACTGGATTTGTTCTGTGTCGTGCAGCAGTCTCTATGTGTAGTGAGCCTCTGTTTCCCGACGCAGGATTTGTGGGCCACTAACGTGACTATCGCCGCAACAAACCACGCTGCAGTACTAAGATAAACTCTCCGCTGTAGCAAAACTCTAGATCCGACTCTTACTCCTCCCATGCTTAACTGTGTTCAGTACGTCCTCCGTGTCACAGCTTACGCATTGACTCGTTCAGAGCATAGTATTTATTTTTAGCAGGATTTGTACGTCTGTAAATTATTTTGCATGACTAACCCAGACAGATTGATTGTTTGTTACCGTCCTCACGTATGTTGCTGCTCAGGGGATCGATCCGCGGTCACAGTATTGCTGTTCAACCACGCCAGTAGATGGGGCCCACGCCTTTTCACCATTTCTTGTTCGGTCAATGTGAACCATTGCTCTTTCAAAGGAATCGATAAATAACACTAATCTGCCGACGGCAGCAGATTCTTTTTTTTCAACTAGCCGTATAGGCACGATCTGTAGAAGTAATCAGTGAAAAAATGGGAATTAATCAATATCAGGCTGAGACCTAGAGAGGTAGTAGTCTTGAGTCCTTCATGGCTCATTGGGGTCCGATGAGGGCACGTATGTTTCTTGAGCCAGGTAGACACCGGAGCTTCGATTCCCGGCGGGGTCAGGGATTTTCTCTGCCTCGTAATGACTGGGTGTTGTGTGATGTCCTTAGGTTAGTTGGGTTTAAGTAGTTCTAAGTTCTAGGGGACTGGTGACCATAGCTGTTAAGTGTCATAGTGCTCAGAGCCATTTGAACACCGGAGCTAACACAAGTGAACGTGCTTCAGCGAGCGAGCGTTCTGTCGGGTGCAAACGGCAGCCAAGCGCGACTGGACAGCATTCGCTCGTGTTGGGTTGGCATTTCCGAGAAAATCACAAGAGAAGTTTTATGCGTGTGTTCTATAACTGCCGTATCTGTACGTAGGTGCCTGACGATGGAGGTCGTGGAGGAGAAGTGATAGCCGGCACGGTAACTCAGCGTGTTCGGTCAGAGAGTTGGCTGCCCTCATAAAAAACTGAGTGAATGGATCAGCGATGAACTTGAACGGATCATATGGGACGTCTGCCTCGAACAAATTCAACGAATAATAAGGTACAAAATGAGATTAAAAAAAGAAAAGTGTTTAGCGTCAGAGATTCTTAAGACGAATGTCTAAGAGACGATTGTTCGACTCCCGCTCTAACCGCAACTTTTTTGGTACAACTGTCGTACTGTGATATTCAAGAAATTTCCACGTACACTATTCTTTCTTGCTACATTAGCAATGTCTCACCGCTACGCGGGTTAACTGCCATCCGGAGCCCGCCTCTGTGCCTGCAGGTGCAACGTAGTTCCGGATACCTTACCAGGTTCCAAGTGTTGCATTTCTTCATTTACTTGTCCATACTTATAAACATGTATACGTTTATTAGATTTTACTGTAAACAGTAAGTAGTCAAATAATATAAAATTAATTAAAACTTCATGCAAATACAAGTAACTTTTAAAATTATATTACGTCTCAAATATCATATAAATGAAATTATATGACCAGTGATGAAAAAAATATAGATTAAAAATCAAGTTTGAGTAGGAGTTGAACCACCGCCTTTTACGCGGTCTTCTTACGAAGCTCGAACGCTAACTACGTGACCAGCATGTACTCTGAAGTCATTCACCTATGCACAGATCCATCAGTTACTTAATGTACGCGTAAACCTGCTCCTGCGACTTTCTCGGAATTGCCAGAGCAGTGCACTTTACTACTTGCACATTGTGCTGTTTTAATAGCCTACTAAAGAGGTTACTAAGTCTGAAGTAAATCTATGATCCCAACGTCGTGGCCACGTCGTGTGAGCTCATCTCTCTCCTTGTAGAGGGTGCTGACTCAGTCTTTCAGGCTGGAAAAAGGGAAGTTGCGGTACACAAATCTGTCCTGAAGTCAGCTGGTAGTGTGTGTAGTGTTATGAACCAATGTGTGTGTAGTGTGTTCTGGGATTGAGAGTGAAAATTGAATGGAAACTGTAGCATCACCCTTTAATGAGGGCGTTTTGAAAAGTAATGCCTTCAAAATTTTTGTGTGAAAAGTCTTAACTATTTTTAAATAAAACAAACGTTATCAACAGTTTACATGTTTATTCTTCGTGTCTGCATATTTATTTCTGAATGTGGTCACCATGGCGACAAATACTGTTCTCTCAACAAGAGTCCAGTTTCTTGGTTTTATTCACGAAGCCACAACGTCACCTCTGCCTGCACCGCTTCATCACAATGAAAGTGAAGTCCTCTAAAGTGTTCTTTAAGTTTTGGGAATAGATGATAACTGGTGGGGCCAACTCGGAACTGGAGGACGATCTACGACGGCGAACCCAAAGCGTCGGATTGCTGCAGATGTCGCAGCGCTCATGTGGAGTACGACGCTGCCATGCTGAAGGACAGGGTGCTCCATGTCTGGACGAATTCTTGGAATTTGCGCTTTCAGTTTTTTTCTGAGGGTCTCGCAGTACTCCAACCTCTGTTACACAATATGAGGTTTGTACCACTGTTTGCTTCACTACGATCCCAAACAACCAAGCCCCACGCATCAGTGATGTCGATACAGTCATCACCATACACAGTTTTCGTTCTTCTGTGCATTTCAATACAAGGCACATTTTTTGCTGTTAGAAACTCTATTAGAGCAGGCTGTTTATCATGCACCGACCATACAAACCGCCTTGTCTGCAGAGGGTTGCAACTTGCCTCATCGAAGCAGGAAGTCGAGCGAGTAATGTGCATGACATGTGATACCCCAACCGATATTGAGAACGGAATAAAATGAGTGTGGCATTACTTTCCAGCATGTCCTCATCGATATCATGCGTACTTCTTTGACCCGAGTGATCCACTGCAGAAATGCCAAGTAAAAAGAAATATGTTTATCAGGTTACCTTCCATTCAGAAGGCTGGCAGTATTCAATGAACTGAGGATGAAGCCCGACCAGCAAGCATTACATGCACTGATCACAAATGATAGTGCATTGGGAATGGCTAGTTTCTAGCCGAAATTTAGAACTGCAAATAAAAAATTTAAAAAGGACTACTGATAGTTGAAATCTGTTATTTACAAGAAATATATTTGATAGAAAATTGCTGAAGCATCTGAAGGTCGTTTTGGGGGATGGGGGTTGTAATAAAGGCGATAAATTCATTAGGTAGGAGTAAGGTGAATAAACAGTGCTTTCTATTTCGCTTCATTAAACAGGAAAAGTACAATAAATTTCCGTGAAAGTAAAGAATCGCGAATATATATATGTTACGCTGATTAAAATGTTGAAAACGTACTGAAGACTTGAATAATAGTGGTCGATAGCTAATGTTGTGCTTTTAAATTTTGTCCACAACTGTAATGAGAAATCAGCGAAAATTGTCAAGCGACAGCGTAATTTTGAATAATGCTATTGAGAGCTGCAGCAGAAATTCAGGGTTCCGTGCACTACCTTCCAATAATTTCACGCATACGGTGAAATCCAGACACCTACAACCTCCTTTCCCACGTCATTTCACCTCCTTTGTCAAAAATAATGAGCTCGCGATGCAAAATATTCCTCTTTGAATAAATGATAATTGATCGAAACCGTCAGCTGCCAACAGGTGCTGTTGATATGCCTCAATGGGGACAGCTGAAAATATGTGCCCCGACCGGGTCTCGAACCCGGGATCTCGTGCTTACATGGCAGACACTCTATCCATCTGTGCCACTTTTCTTATCTCATTTTGTTCCATATCGTTCGTTGTATTTGTTCGGGGCGGACGTCCGATGAAACCTGTTCAGGTTCATCGTTGATCCGTTCACTCAGGTTTTTTTTTTTTTATTTTTAATTACAGAGGATAGCTCTGACAGAACAGACAGCTACCGTGCCAGCTCACCGAGGGCACACAGGATAGCGCGACTGCAGGGACTTATCCCATTGCACGCTTCCCGCGAGACCCACATTCCCAACTGTCCACAAACTACATTTTCAATGTTCCTAAAGGATATTTGCCCATTCACTCATTACCCTTTTGAATAGTATCTACTTCGATTCGCTCTGTTGTAAGATGGCCTTGGAGGCGTGGTGACTGCCTGCCTACAGCGAGGTGCGGCCTAGCAAGTACATGCCGCCCGCAGCACACGACACTCGTCAGTCTTCCTGTACTCCTGCGTCATGAAGAGGTCGTTGCTCACGAAACGCTTCCGCGAACCAGTGCGCCCTACTGCCTGGCGCAGTGGCTGTGCGTCACGACACCAGATCTCTTTCTCTCTCTCTCACTCTTTTTTTTTTTAATTGTGACATAAGGGCAGCCGCTGGCTGGTAACTGCTCCTGGCAACGGACAGTGGCCTGCTCTGCTCCACACGGTTTTAAATAGCCTTCCAGCCTCCCTCCCTCAGACCCCCATTTGCTGAATAGCCATCTTCTTATGGGCGTCAAACATTTTCCTGCAATCTGTAATCGAACAGGTCGGTGGTACACGGTCACTCTGTAGTAGCGAAGACGATACACTCGTATAACTCACATAGCAATTCAATAAAATTTCTCACACACTATCAATATTTTTATAATCCAGATATTATTCCCGTGACATTTACATATGTACCAATATACTAAAAAATGCATACAACGAGAAGATGAATGAAACTTGCGACATACCCTCACACTTCGAGAAGAATGTACTAATTCCAATACCAAAGTAAGCGAGTGCTGATAGGTATGTATATTACCGAACTATTTATTCAATGAGTCATTGTTGCAAAATACTAACACTAATTCTTTACAGAAGAATGTAAAAACTGGCAGATGGATGCAGGAACGCGTGAGGCAATACTGACCGTAAAAATATCTTCAGAAAAGACAAGGACACGTTAAGGAAAGGCAAACATACGTTTATAGCATATGTAGACACAGAGAAAGTTTTTGACTATGTTGACTGGATTACACTCTTAAATTCTATGGGTGACAGGCATCAAATACAAGGACCGAAGGGCTATCTCACCTTGTACAGAAACTAGAGTGGAGGGACATGAAAGGGAAGCAGTGGTTGAGAAGGAAGTCAGAGGGTTGTAGCCTATCGCCGATGTGATTCAATCTGTACATTGAGCAGACAGGCAAGGAAACAGATGAATAATTGGAGAAAATATTAAAGTTGAAAGAGACAAATAAGAACATTGAGGTTTGCCGTTAACACTGTAATTCTGTCAGAGATAGCAAAGCACTTGGAAGAGGAGTTGAACGGCATTGTTAGTATCTTGAAAGGAGGACAAGGGTGGAGATCAAGAAAATAAAAACAAAATGAAAAGCATTTCTGAAGAAGAGAAATCAGTTGACATCCAACATAAATTTCAATGTTACTAAATATTTTCTGAAGGTAGTGAAACATGGACGATAAACAGTTTAGACGGATAGATCACGTAACGTATGAGGAGGTACTGAATAGAATAGGGTGACATGAAATTTGTTGGATAATTTGACTAAAAGAAGGGATCGATTTATAGAATACATTCTGAGATATCAAGGGAGGACCAATTTAGTATTTCGGGGTAGTGTGGAAGGTGAAAATCGCACAGGGGGAGCAAAAGATGGATACAGTAAGCAGATTCAGAACGATGAAAGTAGCCGTAGTTATTCGGAGATGAAGAGGCATGCACAGGATAGATATTTTGTATGTTCGACTAACTAGAAACCTTCAATATTACTGTTATTATTATTATGACTATTAATATCATCCGTTGAAATATTAAACAAAAAATAAGTTGTAAGTACAGACTTATGAGTGGCTTTTGTTTACAGCTTAATTGTAGCATATGAGATATAAGACCGTTGGACGTTACTAGCACTTTGGAGGGAAGTCGTTAGTTACAATCAGGCATGTTTTGGGAGTAGCTATTTGTGCAACATAATAGTGTGATGCGTTATTGTGACTGCGATTATGAGTGATGATCATCTTACTGCGTCTAGTCCTTAAGTGGAAACGAGAGAGAAACGCACTGTTAAATTTCATAGTGTTTATAGAACAACATTTTTGCCATAAATCGTACTTGGGAAAGAGAAAAATACCACTAGATGCGCTATGCCAACAACAGCAACGAACTGGGGATAATGAATAAGAGGTAGAAGTATAATAAAACTTTTCTTTTTATTACCTGAGTTTGTGATGTCCTATCTGGTAAGGATCTCAGATTGAGGAGCAGTGGTTCTATATCGGTCGGCAGTAGCTTGTGTGAGCTGTTCATGGGTGGACCATACGTCCTGAGGATTTCCCCCAGCTGAGAATCAGCCATCTGCCATACACAAGATTAGTTTTACATGTTACTTATATTTTAAATATCGCCGTAAACATACTACCAGACATTTAATACATGATTTATGTGGTAATTAATGTGTGCTAAAGTAGGACTGAAAGTGAAACATTTGAAGTGAAAATAAAAAATTAACTTGAAGAAGAGTAATCGTTATAGTTACGCCCTTGGCACACACAACCTCTACTTTCTTAACACTGTGGTGGAAATACGTCTCATATGCGAACCACTTTTTATTTGACGGTCCAAAACGGTTTATTCATAGATTTATGGTTATGTATCTCAGTTTAAAGTCGTTGGTTACTATACCCTGTTAGTTATAATTCCCATTTACCAAAACGGATAACTAGTTTTCATTATTTTCATAATTCCCAAGCAAGGAAAAGTCCCTTCAGGTCACACTTCCAGATACTAAGCTGACAGGGAGTCCTTATCTGCTTTTCTTAAAATTTTTTGATACTTCCCATGATTTGAGATCCGCCAAACTGCAGAGGTCTGTTCTTTCCAGCCAAATCGAAGTGGACTCTGAGAGGGGTGGAGGTGAAACCAAGTGGAGTGTTAAAAATGCAATTTCCAGGTCCAGTATTTGTCTTACATTTAAGGGAAACCTCTCAGAAACATTGGTTAGAACGGGGAGGTAATATTTGAATTTATTTTACTTCTGGTATAATATGTCTAATTAAAAAGTACCAACCCCTAATGCAGTTTGGAGCATCAGATTAAACGCATGACCAGTCTTCGTCCTAAACTCTTTGGGACACACGTCCACGAAGCTCTCATTAAGTTGAGTGATTAATATTGAAATAACAGCTAATTTAGTTAATATTACATTTTGGGCTAGTGCATTTACTTCTTCTCTAAGCTACCTATTAAGATGTCGCTTTTCTGAGCGTATTTAGATCGAAAATAATTTCGTAAAAGCTGGTAGTCGTTAGAACATTCATGCCAATCTCCCAGAATTAGGATAGGTTGTTAAACGTTATAATGCTCTGATAGTGTAAGGAACAGAAAGCTGCTTGAAACCAGAAGTGAACAGCAACGAAATCCTAAAATCAGATTACAACATTTATCTTAAGGATGGGTTGGACGTCAAAGATGATGACGTATATATTGCAGCATGGAATTCGATAATATCTGTTAAGAGATTATCATGGATTCCGAGTGTGAACTGATCTGGGTGAATTTAAGCGCCATAGGTGGGTCAAAAGTGGTAATCGGTCTATATGTTGTTCGCTTCGCAGAGAGCTTGCAGAGTTTCGTGAAGCAGTTTCCTGATCATCCTGATCATGCCATTGTAATAAGGAGTGACAGGTGTTGAATGTGAGAGTCATGCCAGTAGACGTAGAAGAAACTCGTCAAGATGACGTATTAAACCCCCTAGTTACGAAGATATCTGAAAATTTCGAACCAGTTAACGCAGAGAGAGGTATCAGTGATGATAAGGCAGCGACAGTTTCTGTCCGTCTGTGATCAGAAAGGTAGGAAAATATTTTTGCTTTGTAGGAGTGTCAAGATAGTAATTTCTAAATATCTGAGAAGTCAACATCATTTATTGAGTGCTGAGGTCGAAGATGTAGAGCACAAATGGAAAAAAACCTCAATCGTATTGTTCAGTATTTCTTAGATGAGTATATACTCTGCAAGATCTTAAGGGAAGGGAAAGACTCACCGCGTTTTGAATGACCGTTCCAGAAAACTACGGAAATGAAGGGAGTTACATCCCAGACTCGAGAGAAGCCAAAGCCAAACTGGTAAAACAAAATCGGCGGAAGCGAAAAAAAGCGCAAGAAGAACAGTCAGAGAGAACCGTTCAATCACTCTGAACATTTTCCTCAACCGTTCCGACTAAAAACCGTAAGAGGTGTTTGTCTTAGGTAAAATCAGTAAGTAGCCTGTCTCACTCAGTGACTATACTGGCACCAAACGAGGATGATGAAGGCCGATATACTGAATTCGTTTTTCTGAAATCGTTTCACGGCGGAAAACTGGAAAATCGGAACACGATCCCTTCTTCGTATCGACATACGATCATCGAAACGGCAGGTACTGAGATAAATGTGTGGTAACTGATATCGGAATTGGATTGCAACTGCAATCGCTGAGTAGTGGAAAGGCATCAGGACCCGACAAGACACCTATAAGATTCTACGGGGTTTGTGCAAAAAAACTCGCTCCCCTACTTGCAGCGGTTTATCGTAGTTCATTGGGAGAACGAAGGGTACCTAGCGATTGGAAAAACAACGCGGGTCACTCCCGTTCTCAAGAAGGGTTATATCGCTTACGTCAGTCTGTTGTAAAATACTGGAAAATGTTTCATGCTCACGTGTCACGACGGTTTTGAAGAACGAAAATCTCCTCCGTCCATTAGAGCCAAGTGCTGTAGCATCAACGCTCTAGCTGATGTCGTCTTTTCCGTGTTCCTAGTTTCACTCCTGTCTAGTGAGAAAAATACGAGCTATCGTACTAGATCTGCGATTGGATTCAAGGCTTTCTTGGAGAGAGATCTGAACATGTCGCTCTTAGGTTGGTGTGCTGATTCGGGGGAGGGGACCAAAAAGCGAGGTCATTCGTCCTATCTGATTAGAGACGGATGGGGAAGAAAGTAGGCCGTGTCCTTTCATAGGAACCATCCCGGGGTTTATCTACAGCGATTTAGGGAAATTACAGAAAACCTAAATGAGGAAGGCCGGACGCGGGCTTGAGCCATTGTCCTCCTGAACGCGAGTTCAGTGTGATAACCACTGCGCCATCTCGCTCGGTGCCGCTCTTAAACGAAACTAAATCGACAGACATAGAGGTAATATCCGGAGTACTACAGGGAAGTGAGATGAGACCATTACTCTTTACAGTACATTTGAATGATACAATAGAAAATACTGTAAACACCATAGGGCTATTCGGTAGTCTAAAAGAAGGGGGCAACGGCAGAAGATTGTTGCGATTTTAAAAAAAGACCTGGAGATGATTGATAAATAATGCAGGAATTGGCAGCTGATCCTGAACGTAGATAAATGAAACAAATTGCGCATACATAGGAGGAGAAATTCACTACTTTACATTATTGATGAAGAATTGGTGGCAACACGATCTGTTGTAAAGAATGTAGGAGTGAGCCTTCTGGAGCGACCTTAGGTAGAATGACCAAATAAAACAAAATCAGGAAGAGTAGATGGTAGATTGAGATTCATAAGAAGAATCATAAGGAAGTGCAACTCATCGACGAAAGAAGTGTCTTACGAAACACTGCGACCTTTATCAGGTAGGATAGTCAAGCACCCAGGTTGTCCGTAACAAATACAAAAGCAGTGTAATTGATGCTTTTGTCCGAGTAGCACTATGTAATTCATGCTTTTGTCCGAGTAGCACATATCATCGGGCATGTCAACAAGAAAGAATCTCGACGTGCGTGAGGACTGCTCTTGTTCTGAGGTTTCTGTACGAACTTAATTATGTATAAAATGTATCATCTGTAGGTTTTGATGAGTGACGTAACTGGTCGTATGTTTAGATTGAATTAACTTCGAAAGTTAAATTCCTTACAACACCAAGGCACTGTTGACCTTAGTAGTTGATATAGATTACACCACGATACTCTATACGTTCCTGAGAAAATTGGGTCTTAACAGACGAAAACAAAGAGTAAGAAAGTTAAACACTTACAGACGTCATTACAATGTTATTTATTGTGTAGCTACCAGTTTCGGCGCTTCAGTGTACCATTTTCAGTGTTGATACTGATGGGATTATCACGATCCATATACACGATGTACCAGTCGCGAACATAAATGGTTTACGCAGACTACCTGTAACAGTGAGCCGGCCGCGGTGGTCTCGCGGTTCTAGGCGCGCAGTCCGGAACCGCGCGACTGCTACGGTCGCAGGTTCGAATCCTGCCTCGGGCATGGATGTGTGTGATGTCCTTAGGTTAGTTAGGTTTAAGTAGTTCTAAGTTCTAGGGGACTGATGACCACAGCTGTTAAGTCCCATAGTGCTCAGAGCCATTTTGTAACAGTGATGTTTCTCCAACTATCCACCACACATGGACCGTCATAACCCTCTCAGCGTCAACTAAGGCCTGAAGATACTACATTTAAGAGCCGAAACCGGTTGTTACACAATAAATAATATCGTAAGGATGGGTTTAGGTATTTCATATTCAATCAGTGAACAGCCGTGGTCTCCTAGACCTCCGGTCAAATGAATGGACATATAGAAATAAAGTGATCCTGTTTCTACTGATTGACATACGGAACGCTAAAAAGACAGATTTTCAGTTGGTAATAAACAAAAAACAGGAAACATGTGTAACTTTGACAGACGTGCAGCGTTTACTGCACTAATATTTACGTAATCAACTGATTTTTCACTGGTTGATCGACAACGACGCAAGGTACCATGGCGTAAAGGCACTGTTTAGGGAGAAAACAGATGCATAATAATATGTAATTAAAAACGTGTTGAATACTGTAAGACAAGTTTTGTGAAATCTGAGTGTCTTGGTGTGAAGCTGCACGTATTCGCGTACAACCCTTCCAAGGGAAGCCAGAGGTAGCACAGTTTTCAAGGCTTGTCCTTGACATTCACCTCCGCGAGTAATGTACTGTGATTGACGGCAGAGGTCCACGTCCCGGCCTCATGCCAACCCAGCTGCCAGAACCAGCAGTCACCTGTTAGTCACAGCAGATTTCAGAGCTGCCGCCAGGGAGCGGGTAGCCCTTACTGAGGCTCGCAGTTCACTCAGTGTGTGAGCCGAGGCGCTCCACCAGAGTGCTGCTATTTGCAGCTCGGCCTTGAGGTTCAGCGGCCTTCCAATGACGCCGGCGCAACACCGCACACATGTGAGTTCTCGGAAACTGTGTGGTCTATAAAACCAACCGCAGCTCTCGCTGACCTTGTCACACCGCAAGAGGCAGACCCGGAGGGCTGGCGGAACAACGACCTTTCTACTTTTTCACCTAATATTTCTTGCTCGAACACAACTACTCGAGGCAAGAGTCGCAAGCCACACTAAACGTCAAATTATCAGAGCGCAGTTTGAATGTGTCTGTAGATTCCTCATTGTCACCAGCATTGGTTTACATACAAAATCTGGTAAGACAAGAGCTATGAAACTCCATCACTTGGTTATGGAATCGGACTACTTCAGTACTGAAGAATTCCGTTCTTACGTCGGATCGATCCACTGCATAAAAATCTATCTTTTTTATATTTTTCTTCCCAGCCATCACAATTCTGGCTGATTTCTCTTGTGGCAAACACATCTCAATGTAGCAATTACAGCCATCGTCCTCAATTATTTGTTGGATGTATTTAGATGTCTGCGTTCCTTTACAGGTTTTCCCCCTGCAGCTTCCAGTAGTACCCAGGACCTTATAGCATGATGCCTCCTGTCCTTCTTTGGGTCACTGTTGTATTACGTCTCCTTAACAACCGCTTCTGCTGAGAATCTCCTCATTCCTTGTCAATCCACCTAATTTTTAACATTCTTCTACAGAATCACATTTAAAATGCTTCGTTGCTCTTTTCCGGTTTTCCAACAGCCCATTATTCACTACAAGACAATGCTGTGCTCCAAACATACATTCTCAGAACCTTCTTCCTCAAAATGAAGGCTATGTTTGATACTGGTAGACTTCTCTTAACCAGGAACACGCTTTTTGCCTGTGGCAGCCTGCTTTTTGTATCCTTCCTGTATCGCCCATTATATGTAATTTTGGTTCTAAGATAACAGAATTCCTTAACTTCCTCTACTTGACGATGCCCAATTTTAAGGTTAATAGTACAGCTAATAACTCCGCCATTGCCGGTCCCAAGCCCGGATGAGAAAGGAGGAGGGTTAGAGGATGGGCCAACCCCCCATCCTCTGTAAAAAAAGATTCTGGTTAAAGAAAAAGACAAAAGGAAAAACTGGACGGATCAAAATGGTGACGAAACTGGATACGTAAATGGATTTTCTGGATTTAGAATTGGAACATGGAATGTAAGGTCAATCATGACGGGGGGAATGAAACAACTTGGAGGAGAACTGAGTAAATATCAATGCATAGTGGCAGCAATTCAAGAAACAAGACTTCCTCAGGGTGTTATGAAGATTGGAGATACTCACACGCTCTTTAACAGCAATGAGCTAAGCCCAGCCTGGACTTCTGGAGTTGGTTTTGCTGTACACAATAAAATGATATCGGCTGTCAACAAATGGTCTCCTGTAAACGACCGAATCTGTTGGATGATTTTACACGCTAAACCATATAAGATCTGCCTAGTCAACTGTCATGCCCCATCAGAGGATGCCGATGAAGAAACAAAGAATAACTTCTATCTAGAACTAGAGAATGTAGTAGACAAACTCCCAAGACACTCAATTCAGTTGATAATGGGAGACTTCAATGCCCAAGTGGGAAGAGAAGTGCAGTATCGTCCAACGATAGGGCCTGATAGTATCCATGAAACAAGCAACGAGAATGGTATCAAATTAATTAACCTTGCCGATACAAGGAGAATGATCGTTAGAAGCACATACTTCCCCCGCAAAGCAGTGCATAAAGTAACCTGGATATCCCCAGATGGAAGTACGATGAACCAGATCGATCACGTTCTTGTTGACCGAAGACATCATTGTAGTGTCGAGCATGTAAGATCCTTTCGCGGGGCAGATATGAATTCAGACCATTTCTTAGTGGTAGTCAAACTACGTCTGAAACTTTCAACCATGTGGAGAAGAAATTCTGAAATGATGGTCCGCTTCGACAAGAATAAGTTGAAAGATGTAGAAGTGAGACAGCGCTATCAAGAAAAAATTGCAGAACATCTCACAATAACAGAGAACCCTACCAGTGTGGAGAACGCATGGATGCTGCTGAGGAATGCAGTGTTAGAAAGTGCAAATGAAGAACTAGTTTGCGATGCAAAACGAAGAAGTAAACCTTGGTTCGATGAACAATGTCGAGAATCTGTTGAGATTAGATCAGCGAAGAGGATAAAATGGCTACAGCAACTCTCGGAAGAAGCAAGGGTAGCTTACTACGAAGCGAGGCGTAACACGGACCAACTCATGAGAAAGAAGAAACGGGACCACCACAAAAGTCTGTTGATTGCAGTCGAAGAAGCAAAGTCGTCACGCTCGTTTTTCCAGGCCTCAAGATTCGCCAGAGGCGCATACAGACAACGTACATTGGTCCTAACGAATGAGACGGGTGAAGTTGTACCGCCAGAAGAGCAAGCAACCCTATTTAAAAAACATTTTGAAAACCTATTGAATCCCGACAACCCACCAGTAGGGACAACACAGACGGATGCCCGTTTTGACAGAGTTGAAGTCCCTGAACCATCTGAGGAAGAAATCAGTGTTGCCCTAAAAGCACTCAAGAACAACAAGGCTCCAGGAGGTAGTGGTATCACAGCTGAGATGCTTCGCTTGGGAGGGGAAACACTGGTGGGTGCTTTGAAACGATTAATTTCTACCATCTGGGAAGCAGAAGTTATTCCTGAGGAATGGAAGGGAGCAATCATATGTCCCATATTCAAGAAGGGAGATGCTACTCATGTATCCAACTACCGAGGGATTTCGTTACTTGAAATTGGCTACAAAGTTTTTACAACACTGCTACTAAACCGCATGAAACCACTGGCTGAAGGAATTGTAGGGACCTATCAATGTGGGTTCGTTGCTGGACGATCGACAATTGATCACATATTTACTCTGAGGCAGTTGATAGAAAAATTCTACGAATTCAATAAGGATCTACACCTCATCTTCATCGATTTTCGACAAGCTTATGACAGCATTGACCGCGCCACGTTATGGGAAACGTTAGAGGAACTTGGCATCCCATCAAAATACATCCGCTTAATTGCTGCTTGCTACTCTCAGTCTACGGCCCAAGTGCGGTTTGGTAATCAACTATCACCATCATTCAGTATACAAAATGGATTGAGACAAGGAGATCCATTGGCGCCAATATTATTCAATTTGGCCCTGGAAAAAGTAAGCCGTGACACTTGTCGAACCAGAGAGATGGAGATGGTGGGAGCAGACACAATCTTGGCATTTGCTGATGATGTTGTGATCCTTGGCGACACTCTAGAGCAAGTACGCAGGGATACTTCCCGATTCCTCCACAATGCAGAGAAAATTGGGCTGGTGGTGAACGAGGAAAAAACTAAATATCTTGTTGTATCACGCCGCCGAGATCTCCCTCCTTCCATTGATGTCGACAGGCATACCTTCGAACGAGTTGAAGAGTTCAAGTACCTGGGCTCTATACTAACAAATAGAAGTGAAGTAACGAAAGAAGTACAGCAACGTATAACAAATGCTAATCGCATGTTCTTTAGCCTGAACAATCTTTTCAGATCTCGGCTGATATCGCAGAAGAACAAGATCCACCTATACACGACACTGGTGAGACCAGTACTTTTATACGGCTGTGAAACTTGGGCAACATCAGCAACAGCAGAAGAAGCAATATGTGCATTTGAAAGGAAGGTACTTCGGAAGATATATGGACCCATCTACAATGCCATGGAAGGTAAATGGGAACGAAGAAAAAAAGAAGATTTATACCAGCGGTATGGAAAGCCACACATTGGACGAATATTGGCGCAGAAGAGACTCCAATGGTTTGGCCACATCCTACGGGCAGACGGATCCCTTCCAAACAGAGTCCTCCACTCTCAACCCACAGGAAAACGCCCTAGAGGACGCCCAAGAACTCGATGGAAGGATAGGATAACAACGATCCTGAAAGAAGTGGAACCAGCAGCCGTGGAGGAGGACGCCAACGACCGGATGAGATGGACTGCCATCTGCAACAGCTCCCTCCTCTCGTGTAATTGACAGACACTGCGTGTGTGTTTTTTTTGTGTTTTTTTGTTTCTGTAATGTATCCCTCGTGCCTTTTAAACCTTTGATTGAATGCCCTGTTTATTTTTTCGTTTTTCTTTAAGCTGTAATGTACATATGTAACTTTTACTACTGTATAGAGTACTTTTGTAAGTCTTTTTGTCTTTACTTTTCCTTTTGTTCTTCTTGCTGTAGGCCTTAAAGGCCCGATAAGGCAATAAATGATGATGATGATGATAGTACAGCTAATATCACTTTAGTATGTCACTGCTTTCGCCTTTCTTGGCTTTATTCTCAATACATATTTGGTACTAATCAGAATGTTTCTTCATTTCAACATGTCCTGTAGTTTCACTTTCATTGAGGAGTAAAGTTTTATGTGCCATTGTTCTCATTAATACTACTCGTGACCTTTTTTTCTGTTATTGCTTCTCTGCTGTACGGATTGAATCGTAGAAGCGAAAGGCTATAGGAGTCTTACAACTTTTCAATACGAACACTTCGTTCTTCGTCTTCCATTTTTATTATTCACCCTTGGTTCTTGTACAAGTTATGTATTATGAGCTTTTGCCTTTAACTTGCTCCTATTTTTCTCAGAACTGTAAACATGTTTCAACAGTTTACATTGTCGAACGCTGTTTGCAGTTCGACAAATCCTATGAATATGTCTTGACCTGTCTTCAGCCTTGCAATAAAATAACGGTAATTTAGTTGACCAAGACATTGATTCCGTACTACCCAATTCGTAAAATATTGTTACGTTTAAATATGCTAACACAGCACTAGAAAATAATTTAAGAAGTAATGCTTCCTTATCAAGTCTGCCATCGAAAGCCTTGAAGCCTGCTGTTCGCTTCCTTATTTCTCACAGAGAACTTCACTTAAAACATTCACCTAATGTATATGGAAAGATACAATTATTTCCTCTTTCAGAAGTCGCATGACGGACTGCTGTCCAAGAGTACACGAATCCAGCACTGTACCCGAGGCATCTCTGATTGCATCGCTGTCCGCCCACTCATATACAACCACACACACCCACACACAAACACACACACACTCCCACAGTCACATTAAGTGTCTCGTCCAAATCTGAATTTTGTCCCCCATCCATTATGTTTCATATGTGGCGTAATTTCTTGCAGACATGTCCGAATAACAGACACCGCATGTACAGGCACTACGTTAGTAGTGTGTGGATAAGGTGAGAAATTGGGTGATATAGGAGGCGTGCTAGGATAGTCCATCCAGTCGCACAGTATTTATCTAGAGAGCAGGAGGCCCAGGATCGAATCCCGATCTGGCATAAATGCCCACTAGCAGCTAAAATGTCAATAATTCCTTTTTGTATTGATTACGTTTTCTCCCATTTCCCAGTCAGTACATGTTTATCTTTAGACTACGCTTATTCGAAATGGTCTGGAATTAACTTGCAGTTTTCATGCTATCGAGGCTACCTGTCCATTGTCAGAGCTGCCAGGACGCCTCTTCACTGGGCCTGTTGGAATTTCTACAAGCCCTCTATCTGCCAGACAGTGTCGGAACAGCCGCCACTTACCCATTTCAGTTCGTTTCCTCATCCCCCCGACATATCTGTTTAGAATTCTAAAGCCCCCAAATACTTCATGTCTGATACATAAAACGCAAAATTACAGCTGGTTCCGAAAATGTCCATTACAGGTTGGCTCTCCTGAATTCAGAAGAAAAGTGCGCTTCTTTTTTCTTTGGGGGCTCACCCACGGCCGTCTTAGTAATATCACTTACGCACAAGTACTCAAAGTAGATACGAAATATCAAAATCTAGACAATCGTAAACTGTGAATATATACCGGGAGTCAAATGATAACGACCCAGATGGAAGAAACGTAAGAAAACTATTTATTATTTCAAAAATAATAGCAAATAGTTGTTAATAAATTTATCCAGCAGTGATACAAGATGGTCAATGTCTTCATGGAACAATGCTTGCGGCGGCCTACTAAAACATGACTGCGCCCATGAGCTCACCATTTCTACCGAAGCAAATCTACGGTCGCGAATGTCTTTCTTGAGGGCTACATAAATATGGAAACAGCATCACCAGAATCGGAACTATACGGGAAACTTGTCCACGTGGACTAGCCATCAAGGCCAAACACCCACGAATGTTAACAGACACCATCATTCTTTTGCAGGAGAATGACCTTCCACATGTCGTCAAGGTTCTTTCAACAACGCCCGAGAATTTCCGCTGGATACCCCTTACACATACCAATGTAGTCCCAACCTCTTTCCAAGTTATTTTCATACTTTTGCATCCCTGAAGAAAAACATTCGTGGGCGCCGATTTGCTTCGCACGAAGAAATGCTTTCGTAGGCAAAAGCCAACAGATGTGCATGAAGGCAAAAGTAATAACAGTATTGGCTATTACTTACTTTCTTCCATATCTCTCTTTCCCATTTGACTGCCCGTCATAAATGATCGGCAGCCTTATGTCACGGAAAGTGGAAGTTACATCCAATTTCAGTTGCTATCTTAATGGACGATTTTAGCACAGTGTAATTTAGCACAGACTTTTATCTCAATTAAGATACTTCAAAACTAATAGTTACTTCATTCGCAAAACGTTGATCAAGATCGACAGATGAGGAATTTCGTGCCACTTCTTTTGCACACATTTCAGTATCACCGCTTTGAGAGAACTGGAAGTTCAGAGGAAATAGATCCACATTACATATGTCGTCGCTGTTAAAACGTGACTGCAGTGTAGCTCTTTTTCTGTTACCGTCTCGTATTACGAAGCTGACCGTCTAAGTAATCTCAATAGGGAAAATGTTAGTCATCCCTGTGCGCACGCGCAGATGAATCGTTAAGCCTTTACAGATGGCGCAGTGGTCGAGTCACGTGCTCAAGCGCGCGCCTCTACGTGAACATAAAGCAGTAGGAACCAGGGAGACATTTGTGTTTCCAGCGGACGTTGCTCGTAAACTTGGGTAAATGTAAGGCCGTGACAGAGTAGCAAAAAGGGAGAATCGTGTTTGGCCGTGCTCAGTGTGAAGTTGCTGAGTTTGTCGGTGCCTTGCGGCGGACTATTCAATGTGTCTACAAACAGTGGTGTACCACACATTGCCACGTTTGGTTGGGAGCTGATCTTGAAGTAACCGATTTGTAACAGTTTGTTGCGTAACAGGGACGCCAGCTTCTGCTCATATTGCCTGCTGCAGATGCTGTACGATGCACCAGAGCCATACGCCGAACACAACGGTCTACCCTCTCGGTAGTGCCACGTGGCCGTCCAGAGCCCGGTCTTCTTGAGAGAGTACAGTACTGTGTCCACTGCTGCCAGCAGTCATGCGCAGTGACTACGTACTTGCCAGATCTGCAGTATCGTAGAGGGAACCTCCAGCTTCTCATAGCCCTATTGCACGACCTCGATCAAACTCTGTTTAGGTGTTGATAGTGGTGTCTTTGCCGCCTTGAAGGCGTTCTTGGCTAGCATCAGTTCACCACGTCCAGTATTTACATTTACATCGTACTCCGTAAGCCAGACGAAACTAACGCTCACAACCGTTAAAGAGTGTATTTAAAGCAACCTTGACTTGCTCTAACAGCCCCACACTTACGCAACTGGCGTGAAATTTGACGTTATCTTTCTGATGTAGAAACATTCCAACCAACTTTCGTTTATGTCCGCACAATTCCGTTTTGGTTTTGCGATTTTTTTCTTTCATTGGATTTATTTCTCAGCATAGCAACCCTGGCGGCGAACTCATTTCTGTCAACGAGAAACCAGTTTGTTGATACCGTCACTGTAGAATGTTTGACTTTGTTGGCGGAGCCACAGTCTCACCTGTACAGCCTCACCACTATTAAAGTGAAGTCCTGAAAGGTGTTTTTAAGTTCTGGAAACAGATGAAAATTGGAAGGAACGAAGTCAGGACTGTGTAGGAAATGTTCTATGACAGTGAACCCAAGGCGCCGGCCGAGGTGGCCGAGCGGTTCTAGGCGCTACAGTCTGGAACCCCGCGATCGCTACGATCGCAGGTTCGAATACTGCCTCGGGCATGGATGTGTGTGATGTCCTTACGTTAGTTAGGTTTAAGTAGTTCTAAGTTCTCTGGGACTGATGACCTCAGAAGTTAAGTCCTATAGTGCTCAGAGCCATTTGAACCATTTTTCTAACCCAAGGCGTCGGATTGCTGCAGAAGGCGCAGCACTCGTGTGTGGTTTGGCACTGTCATGCCGAAGGAGATGGTGCTCCATGTTTGGAAGAACTCTTCTGGGATTAGAAACTCGATTACAGCACACTGTTTCTCACACATCGACACAGTTAAGTTAGACACTGCCGTGTTACATGCAACATTTCGGAACCTGTAATATACATGGTATGTAATACCTCAGTCGATATTGCTAAGAGAATAAAAAATTTAGGTCACTACTTTTCAGCACGTCCTCATATAAAAGAACATGAAATGTCGATACTGTCGCTGAGAACGAAACTCTTATTAGGGAATGATTACTCAACGAAATGGTGTCTCTCTCTCTCTCAAACACACGCACACACATGCACTGACGTACTAATGTTTTGGATTTCGCTTTGCATTGGAGGTGTAGTTAGTGATATCGGACAGCCGTGCCTTGCCTTCACTGCTAGCCAGGAGGACCTGACCGCGGGGCTTAGGACGAGGACCTAAGGGATTCACTGTGGTCTGGGAGGCGTAAATCAGCTAATCCCCTACTCTCAGCCCTTGCCTCAAGGGGGGCCGTGGATGCCTCTGACGGCCGGAGAGCGAAACACCCGCTGTAAGCTAAAGTCTCTACTCCGCCACGTACAGGCGACTCCCGGGGGAACTGAGACTTCACTGGTACCAATGTGAAAAGCTCGGCGAGGGTACTTTCCATTCGACGACGTATTAGGTACACTTCCCGTGCATTCACGTACAGAGCGTAGGAAAAATGCCTGCTTAAAAGACTCTGTGCGAGCGGCAGTTTCACTAATCTTGACTTTGCTACCCTTACAGGAGTGACACCCCTAAGGTTGTAGCATATTCTGCGAATTTCCGCGTAATACTGGTTTCTGAGGCTTCGCAATTACGGTTTCGGATAGCTGCAGTCTCCCAATTCAAGTGTCTGATAATGCTCGCTTTTGAACATTCTCATAACCCTATCTCGTGTGCAGTGGCGGCTGCTGTCTGCGAGTAAAAGAGCACGTGATCTCCCTGTTTCTTGACACCTTCAGTATTTATTGGTTATTTTTCTTTGAATACTATTAAATGTGACATAGAAGCGGTAGTCTTAAAGAAACGGCATTTAAATCTACGATGGTACGCTACATCGCTACTCCTCCAGAATCCGTGAAACTTCGTATCACGGACACGAGCACACCTTCAGTTGTGCACGTTTTAAGGAGCTTATGCGCATGCACAACTGGCGTGACGGAATTGCCTTACAGGCCAAATGCAAACGGTTTTGATAAACAACGTGCACGTATTCACGATGCGCACAGGAAGCCTTTGCCACTCAACTGCAAGTTTATGTCAGTACCACCAGGTGGTAGCACACTGCGGCAGATTTTTATCCCTCGTTGCTAGGCTTAATTCCCGCTAGATGACAGCACATTCCTCAGATAGGGCAATTCACTCACAATATAGTAAAATTAAATCAGATGTCAGTATATGAAATAGTCATACCGATTGAAATAACAAAATATATTTTGTGGGTTTCGTTATGTGTTATACTACACTAAGTTTTGGATTTAATCGTACAGTAATCCTGTTGTTTCTCAACAGTGAAAAGGATAAAACGGTTTCCTCGAACAACAGTGATGGAGAAAGGGCTATCGGCTTTGGCAATGTTTGCAATTCAGAAAAAGTTTGAGAATGATACTAAAGACATCAGTCATAGCGTGGTCGATATATGTGTGCGATTTAAAAACAGATGCATGGCTTCTCTTTGTGAGTAGGCAGTGTACATCATGCTGCAGTATAGTCTTCTCTACTTCATGTGTATCTGCAGTGCAGTATAACGTTTATTAACTTTAACATAGACTGCATGCTACATGAAAGGACAAGACATTTCATAAGAGGTAATTATGTGGTTTTACTGATTCAGACAATTAGAATTGAAGAGTTATAATACTTTAGTCTCACTGTATTGATATTTGGCGGACGAAATTGAGATTCGCTAAAGCATTCACATTATGTCGTTCTTGCTCTAAACTGTACTTAGTCATGTACGAGGGTAAGTCAATTATTATCCGCAGTTTAGTTATATTTTTATTTACTTTGGTAGTACTGTAGTTTTACGTTGATGGCGCATGCTTTGTTTCAAGCTGCTAGGTTAGTTTCGTTATCGCTACGGTGCTGTTAATCATGGCTGCTCCGCTGTCTATTTGCACCAAAGAAGAGCAACTTTCAGTAATCCGTTTTTTGTGGTCGGAAGGCGTATGAGGGGCCGAAATTCATCGAAGACTTTCGATACAGTACGGGAACAGTGTTTTGCCACAACAGACTGTCTACAAATGGATTGAAAAATTCCGAAATCTTGTCACAAGTGTTACTCATGATGAAGGAGCCGGACGTCTGTTTACCGCCACAAATGAAGAAACCATTGAGCGTTCACGTTATTCTTTCAGACAGACGATTAACTATTGACAAAGTGGCACATCGTTTGCAAATTAGTCACGGTTCTCCCTACGAAATCATCCACATCAGACTTGGGTTTCATAAAGTTTTATCAAGATGGGTGTAAAAACAACTCACACGGCTTCAAAAACAAACGCGCGTGGACAACTGTAAAAACATTTGGATCGCTGTTGTAACGAAGAGGACAACTTCTGAGACAGGATCACTACTGGTGACGAAGCATGGATCTATCATTACGAGCCGGAGAGTAAACGGCAGAGTATGGAATGGAAACCTCCTAATTTAGCGTGCAAGGAAAAGTTCGAGACCCAACCGTCCGCAGGAAAACTGATGCTTACGGTTCTTTGGGTCTCACAAGGTAGAGTGCTGGAACATTATGGGGAAATGAGCACAACAATAAACAGTGTATGTTACAGTGAGGTGCTTACTGCCAGGCTAAAGCCTGTAATTCGAAGCAAGCGCCCAGGTCTGCTGTCGAAAAGTTTTGTTGCACGATAATGCCCGTCCACATACTGCTGCCCACACTGCAGAAACGCTCCAGAAATTCAAATTTGAAATACTGGCCGGCCGGGGTGGCCAAGCGGTTAAAGGCGCTACAGTCTGGAACCGCGAGACCGCTACGGTCGCAGGTTCGAATCCTACCTCGGGCATGGATGTGTGTGATGTCCTTAGGTTAGTTAGGTTTAAGTAGTTCTAAGTTCTAGGGGACTGATGACCTTAGAAGTTAAGTCCCATAGTGCTCAGAGCCATTTGAACCAATTTTGAAATACTGGATCATCCTCCATACAGTCCCGTCGTTGCACCTTTTGACTATCATTTGTTTGGTCCACTCAAACAGACATTAAGGGGCCGTAGATTTGCCTCGGACGAAGCAGTGAAGGAAGCGGTGCATTCTTGGCTCGCAACTCAACCGAGAACGTTCTTTTATGAGGGCATCAGGAAGCTTGTACAACGATGGACCAAGTAAGTGCTTTGAAACGCAAGCAGTCTATGTCGAAAAATGATGTTCTTGTAAGATTCTTATGTGATTACAATGAAATTTTTTAACTACTTTGCGAATAATAACTGACTTACCCTCATAAAAACAACAAAATTCCACGAAAACAGAGCTTTTCTTTATCAGACAAGATATGCATATTATTATTATTACTGGTGGTTGATTTGTAAAAGAAAAAAAAAGAAAGAAAGGTTCCGACACTGTGACATTCCAAAGGCTTTTCAAAATGAGGACGCCTTTAAACGTTGCTTCAACACTTTTCTGTCAGAGGTGAAACTACGGCGTAGCGCCACATGCCGTCACAAATAAACACTGTTATTACTATTGCTATTGTCATCATTATTATTATTGTTATTGGCAGTGGCTGCAGTTGTAGAAAATTTTTCAAATCATAACTGTTATACAACAGATGCTATCTCACACTTTGAAGTTTATCTGGTTGTAAAACTTTGTGAACACCCATAATGTATAGTCATGAGACGCCGTAGTTTGTGAAGCAAACAGACCAGTCGTTGGTTGCGATCCTGAATATCACCTATACATCTGGTGCCGATCACATTCACGTGAACGATATTCTATGATGATAAGATCTAGCGTCTTCTGAGTTACCTTTTTTGTATCCTAAGTGGATTTTCCAACTGCCCTGACAATGAACCGATGTCTGCCAGCTGCTTTACACACGGCTGGGGCTACGTGATTGGCCTATTTCATATCCCATAATGCAGTGGCTATCAAACTTTTCTGCTCGAGAGCCAACACGACTGTGTAGGGCGGCACCTGATAGACTAGATTCAGGGCAAGAAATTTGGCGGCTGGTCCCATAGTTCAGATCGTCACCATTCGGGACACTGCGTGCCGACTGCTTTCTGCTGCAGACAGCCACCACTCTCAGCAACGTCAGACCTGTGATACTTTAAATGCCTGACGAAGTGGTGTTCTGTCGACTGTGTGAGCGGATGATTAATTGATTAATAACTTTAACTCTGCGTATATTGAAATCCATTCTGCAATATGATACAGGATCACAAATATTTAATAAATCTCATGACTTTTGAATGCAATTTTTCTTCTACTCATTCCGTTGTATTAGAACAGCTATAATTTCATGCAGCCATTTTGAAGGTGATTGTCTCTGTAATGAGCATGCAGCAATCCACGTTACTTCCTTGCCGAAATATATACCATGTCAGCTGATTGGTATGAGTCGTATACGACCGAGAGTTGCCAGTAGTGGAAGATAAACAGTACAACATTTCCCTTTCGTCGCCTCTGACGCCACAGTGGCCGAGTTACGAGTACTTACCCCTCTGATCCTTACACATTAAGCCACTTTACTTGGGCCTAGGCCGAATTCACCATAGTCAATCAAAATTAACCACATCTTAAAACATTGCTACCTCCGTTATAATTTTAGTTTGTTAATTGTTAGGAAAACTACACGCATCAGAAGCCCTTAACTTTAGTTGATGTTTTTGGATTCGTCTGTGAGTTGCCGTACGCACGTTGTTATAAAACACGGCTGAGAACCGCTGGCTGCAGTGTGACGACCACTGCCACACAGGCATTTATATCAGTTGACCGATATCATCCGTGATTATCCTGGTACCGGTAAGAAAGAACCAGCTTTCAGATTACCTCAGCAGTCAACATCATTCATCTGTAAATGTCGCGTGTAAATGGTGTAAGTTCAAGAGAAGTGTGCAGCAGGCCTTACACGGGTATGTGCCGAGGAAAGCAGCACTCACTCGCGGCAGCACTCACTCGCCATAGGTCGACCGCCTTGTTAGGCAGCCGCACCGAAAGCAAAAGGAACTTCACTGCAGATAAAAGAGCTGTCAAATCCTCGTGGCCAAAAACTGCAAAAAGTCGAAATTAGCATGAAGTGTTTAACGAATTGGAATGTACAGTTCTGTTTACTGAATTGAGAGAAA
Source organism: Schistocerca serialis cubense (assembly GCF_023864345.2). NCBI lineage: Eukaryota > Metazoa > Arthropoda > Insecta > Orthoptera > Acrididae > Schistocerca > Schistocerca serialis. The sequence continues at coordinate 879,236,119 of NC_064639.1, forward strand.
ACCGAATATCTTTTGGTCGATCAGTAAACGGATCGAAATCAAATATCCAGACATTACGCAACCAACAGTGGCATCGAAGCGAAGGATTTCCGAAGGGAAGAAGAAATATTAATTTCCATTTTCTAAAACTGTTTCACTGATGAAGATCATACTGAGGTTTCTCTCCCAAATTGTCGATAGAATATCAGAATAACAGTTACCGAAATAAGTGGCCACAAAAATCAACTTAACTTGATCAAGAGACGAAAGGCCAGTGAACTTGAAGGGATGCTTATTTTTTACACAAAGTAATCCAAAAAAATGCTCCATTAGCAGTGTACCGTAGATCACGGGAAAACGTCATTGTCATTCTCCTTCCCAAAAAAAAGTCGTCGGCACACGCACATAACTACAGAACGTGCCCATAAAGATGACGTCAGTCTACTGTACTCCTGTACTATTGGCATATGTTTTACGCTCACGCCTTACTATCTTTCTGGAGACCGACCTTCTCTGTATTAATCAACATGGATTTCACAAATAACGAACGTTTGAAATTCAGCTCGCTTTGTTTATTCAGTAGGTCTTAAGACAGAGATACTGGCCCCCAGGAGCTCTTTTCACGAAATATCAACCACCAACTCTTCCCACCGAATGCCACAATATTTTGCTGACTTTCACATAAATAAGAAATAATGAGAAACATTCCGAAATAAGTGCAGGCAGAGCTCGGACGGTCATACATATTTATGTTCAAGCTTCCCACGTGATTTTCGAGAGTGGAACGGTTGCGTAATAGTACCAAAGGGGTTCTGTGAACCCTCTGCCACACGCTTAAGTGTGAATTGCAGAGTAATCGTGGATATGTGTATACAGATAAAATAAGAACCCCTAACGAATAGAATGTAGCAAGACACTATTAACAGAGACAAATCTTCACAAGCAGAAGTATATAGCTCAGTGTATAGCGTCCGACCCTCCATGTGGCTGTTCGCAGATGACTATATTATATAAATTATGCCGCAAACCTGAAAAATAGTAGCGAAATGCAGAAAGACCAGAAGAGGATCGCTGCTTGGTGCAGGGATTGGCAATTGACCATCAGCATACACAGAGACAGCCTACAGCGTATAAATGTAGGGAAAGACCCATTACTGCATGCTACACCGTGTGTAAATTTTAATCTGACAAAACAGAATAACTCGAAAAATAAGCTTGACACGAAAAATTGTGTAGAATATTTGCGTCAACATATGTAACACTCTAATTCCTCTCTCTCAAACCCCACCCTATGGGGAGAGAGGCACAGTTTTAGTTTTAGCGAATCAAAATTTACGAAGTAAATAAGTATTTTTTATTTATCCGTAACCATTTTCCACTCAAAAATGAGAACATGGATTTTCTTGAATTACAGAGCCAACTACCAAGAGTCAAAACAAATGTTAAAGACAAATTGTACATAGTTCTTTATGTAGAATTTGATTCTGCAATAAAAACGGGGCTTCCCATTTGAAATTTTATCGTTGCCTCCCGCCCCATCCCCAGGGGCTGGGGTGGCGGGCTAATTTTAGCACCAGCAGATGTCCCCCTTGAAAATAATCAACTTTGGATTCCATACATTTTTTCGTGTGAAGCTTATTTTTCGGGTTATTCTGGTTTGTCAACTGAAAATTTACACCCTGTATAACTGCCAAACAAGCACTGGAAGCAATCACATGCATTAAATCTCTGTCAGTATGCATATAGAGCTACTTAATGTGGAACGACAACATAAAACTATCATGACTTAACAATTGAAACTGCATCAATATAACACTCGTATTGGGTAATGTCAAGCAATAAACTTTCCAACACTTTTAAAAATATGACAAATGTTCCGACGTCCAGGGATATAGGATCCTCGAAAAATGTAATTCTGCCGTTTGTAAAAATATAGGAACGTCACTACAACATATCAAACTGTTTGTTACACTTTCATCTCGTCAGACGTGAAAACGATAATCATTGGATTATTATTGAGTATTCCGTAGAAAGTATGTTAACTGCACTACTACATGTGTAATCCTAATACGAACAGTCGAGTTGTAAAACTGGTGTTTGATTTGAGCTATAAACGAAGTGAGAGGGGGAACATGGGACTACAACTGCAGTGTGGAGTCCAAGTGTGTATATGAAGTATAATACAAGAGTAGCCTCTGTTTGAGTTACGGTTCTTTGCACCTGTTGGAAATTTTGTAAATTCTCTGCCCCTAGTTAATCTCCTTGTTGTATTTAGGATCTTTATCTATTGCGGACAACGTATGTTTTACCAAAATTATTTTCTTTAGGTGTTTTTGCCTAATAAGGAGTAACTGTTCCATGCCAAATAATGTGTAAACATTATTAGATTCTCGTGAATATGCCATGGTTAGTACACATTTTCCTTCTCTGGTGTTACATTTCATTAGTTGACACTGACGCTGCTTTGTGGCTGCAGTCCCATATTCCCCTCCCCCGTCTGTTTCTCCCTCCCCCCCTCAGCCATACAGCCTACACCCCCGCCCCCTTCACCCTCTTTTTCTACCCACCACATTTCTCTATCTTCTTTTCTCCTTTCTCTGCTTACACTTCGATGTGCATGTCTGCCAGTTTGCCTCATGTACCCTTCCCCCCACTTCCCACATGCCTATCTGCTATTATTACTAAACTAATCCAATCCAATGGATTACTCTCCTTGCTGCCCCGTTTCTTCAGCTCCCCATTCATCGTTCTCTTCTTCATAGCTTCTTGCCCCTCTCCCCACCCTCCCAAGCTTTATTCCACCTCCCTCACCACCATTCTGATATACCCAGTTTCAACACTTAATCAGATATCTTTTGCTGCAACCGTCTTCCACACCCCTTCTACCCCCCTCCTCCCTCTATACTTCCACCCCACCTCCACATACCTACTTCTGACACTGAATTTCCTATCATCCATTTCACTAACTGACCCCAACAGTTGCCTCTGTCCTCCACTTCCTAATGCCTCCATACCCCCTCTCATCTTTACAGCCACATTCTAAAGCTCATTTTTAAAAAAATCTTGTAGGGCCTTCACATAACAATATCTTCTACAGATCTTCTCCCCCCATTACCCACAGCTTCCCCCGCCACCACCTCTTTTTTAGGTCCTATTTAGGTTCTTTACATTACTAAAGGAGCTTACTATACCGTTAAGTGTGATTCAATGACTTCTGTATTTTATTTTGACTGTTCCTTACTGACTTCGGTTTCTTCATTCTACGTAACATGTGTTAACTTCATATTTTTAATGGCCTGATGTTTACATGTTAATGCAAAGACAATGCTTTACAGTGCCACCTCCAAAGGTATCGCATATGGTCCGACGACATCTTAGTAAGCTTATATCTGTGATAGTTCTACTTTTTAGTGCGCCATGTCTTCTAAGGTGTACATTCCTTGAAATCACTTTCATACTTATGCCTTAAATGGATGTGCTATTCTTGTGATCAGTTGCTTTGAGCTGTTTTCCTCAGATGCGGTGTGCTTGTACAATATTGTGCTGCATTCCTACAAGACGTTAATTTTGTATTCGTTGTGTCGTGTTCAGCAAACGTGTTCAACAGTGTATATACATGTCGTCTTGCACAGCACATATCAAAACGATGTTACTGGTCTAAGAAGTAAGCGCATCTTTCGTAATAGTTTACATGCAACATTTTTTACTTTATGGCCTATTTTTTTCGTGTTTTGCTTTCAGTACTGTACTAGACAGTGGTGTGAAGTAACATGTTGTCCTGCAATACAGATAGCAATATACGTTAATGATCTAAGATGTAAGTGCATATGGTCGCAGGTTCGAATCCTGCCTCGGGCATGGATGTGTGTAATGTCCTTAGGTTACTTAGGTTTAAGTAGTTATAAGTTCTAGGGGACTGATGAACTTAGAAGTTGATTCCCATAGTGCTCAGAGAAATGTGAACCATGTTTTTTGTAAGTGCATATGTCGTAATTTTATACCAGTCTCCACCTAATATTTTTAATGTTACTTAAATTTTTCATTTTTTTTTACTTTACGTGTTAGTATTTGATTATTCTCTTTTTTTTTTTTTTTTTTTTTGAGCATTCTTCTCGATAATGGTGTGAAAATCTAAATCGAAATTGCATATAGGAAATATGCAAAAATATACTGTCAAATGGCTGTGTATTCCTTCGATAACTACAGTATGACTGCGGTGCAGCACCGCCGAAAACATTTTTAATCTGCCCTTCGTCGAAATGGCTTCTGTCAGTGGATTTCCCCATTTGTGGTCCGTAATGTACCAGGGCGATACCCATTTACCAGTGCTCCACTTACGCACATTTCCTAACCACGTCACGTGTATGCAACGACACAAGACAGCACTGAGTATCGCGGTGGACTGTGATCACAATGTTTAGTTAATCACTGTTAGTAGAATAATCAGCTGTTCGCATTTTTCTGACGAGCGTCATGGATAGCATTACAGGTACTCCTTCCGGGAAACGTCATCTTGTGTACGTGAGTCTCTGAATCCACTGAACGTCGTTTGTCTTTAGTCGTATCATGCTACACTACTGGCCATTAAAATTGCTACACCACGAAGATGACGTTCTACAGACGCGAAATTTAACCGACATAAAGAAGATGCTGTGATATGCAAATGAATAGCTTTTCAGAGCATTCACACAAGATCAGCGCCGATGGCGACACCTACAACGTGCTGACATGAGGGAAGTTTCCAACCGATTTCTCATATACAAACAGCAGTTGACCGGCGTTGCCTGGTGAAACGTTGTTGTGATGCCTAGTGTTAGAAGGAGAAATGCGTACCATCACGTTTCCGACTTTGATAAAGGTCGGATTGTAGCCTATCGCGATTGCGGTTTATCATATCGCGACATTGCTGCTCGCGTTGGTCGAGATCTAGCAGAATATGGAATCGGTGGGTTCAGGAGGTTAATACGGAACGCCGTGTTGGATCCCAACAGCCTCGTATCACAAGCAGTCGAGATGAAAGGCATCTTATCCGCACGGCTGTAACGGATCGTGTAACCACGTCTCGGATCCCTGAGTCAACAGATGGGGACGTTTGCAAGACAACCATCTGCACGAACAGTTCGACGACGTTTGCAGCAGCATGGACTATCAGTTCGGAGACCACGACTGCAGTTCCCTTGACGATGCATTACAGACAGGAGCGCCTGCGATGGTGTACTCAACGACGAACCTCGGTGCACGAATGGCAAAACGTCATTTTTTCGGATGAATCCAGGTTCTGTTTACAGCATCATGATGTTCGCATCCGTGTTTGACGACTTCGCGGTGAACGCACATTGGAAGCGTGTATTCGTCATCGGCATACGGCCGTATCACCCGGCGTGATGGTATGGGGTGCCATTGGTTACACGTCTCGGTCACCTCTTGTTCACATTGACGGCACTCTTAATAATGCACGTTACGTTTCAGATGTGATAGGACCCGTAACTCTACACTGGCTCGTCACAATACGCCAGTCACTACTCTTGATGAACTGGGGTATCGTGTTGAAGCTGCATGGGCAGCTGTACCTGTACACGCCATCGAAGCTCTGTTTGACTCAATCAGGCGTATCAAGGCCGTTATTACGGCAAGAGGTGGTTGTTCTGGGTACTGATTTCTCAGGATCTATGCACCCCAATTGCGTGAAAACGTAATCACATGTCAATTCTAGTATAATATATTAGTCCAATAAATATCCGTTTATCATCTGCATTTCTTCTTGGTGTAGCAATTTTAATGGCCCGTGGTGTAGTTACCTGCACCGCAGATCTAGATTAGAATGAGAACTAAAAGTCTGCACACAGTGAATCTAGTGTTTGTAAGGAGTGGGCAAATGAAAATGAGGCAGATGGGAAAAAAGTAAACTCTTTATTATTCCGAATGTAATCACCATAGTTGTTAATACACTGCTTGACAATAACCAAGGAACACCTGACGCTTTCTAAGTAATAACTGTCAATTGCTGTGGAACAACGGACGATCGCAACGGTACACCCGACCAGTGACAGCAAAAGTAAGTGATGAGGACGGGACGTGTTGAGTGCTGCGGAACCTATGCACGAACGCTTTTTATACATTCGACAGTTCGTGCAGTAGTGTGTCTGACGAAGATTGTTATCGAACTGAATAGTAATGCGTTATTCCATGTGCTACTCCGACATGCCTACAAGGCATCATTTGAATGCTTACGATCGTGGACGTGCGGCTGGACGGCTCGAAGCCGATAAAAGCGTCAGTACTGCGGCCACAGTAATGTGTAGGTCCGAAAGTGTCATCTCGTGATTAAAAAAGGACGCCGAAAGTGGGATTGCTACCCTAGAGCATGTGGGCGGTGGCGGACCACAACACCGCATGAGGATCGATAGCTAATGATAGCGATGAAAAGGAACACATATTTTACGCCTAGACAAATCGTTGCAGAGATTGATACCGCGGCCAGTACACGTGTCTCTACTAGAACCATTTCGCTGCCATTAAATCAGGATGGTTTGTACGCTCGAAGTATTGTCAAGTGCATCTGACCTCAACCTTGCCAATCTTGAGAATGTGTTCGTTGTTGTAGGGAGCATGTTGGTTGGGGTCGACGACAGTGGTCCAAAGTTATGTTCTCCGACGAATCCCACTTTACTGTGGCAAATGATTCTGGCCATCAGTTAGTGTGGAGAGGGAGGGTGACACGTTAAACACCCCAGAATGTTCAAGAACGTCACTGTCTTGACTTAGGTTTTATGGTGTGGCCAGGAAATGTGCACAACGCCCGAACATTATTGCTTATCTTTGCTCGAGATACCGCTAGAGCGCAGTAGTATTGGATGGACATTATTTTGAATCATACCCGTCTGTTTAGGGGTGCGGATGTTCCCGACTTCCTCTTAAAGGACGACAATGCCCGCCCACACCCAAGACCGTTGAAGTGTCTGACACCCTGGAAAGTGAATGTATTGAACACATGAAATGGCCTCCGTACTCGCCGGTTCTAAAAGGTATAGAGCATGCTTGGGATGCTGTTCGCAGACGTGTTACTCAACAAACTCCCCGACCATAACTACGTAAGAACTGAAAAATGCCTGGAGAGAGGAGTGGGACAATATCTCTCAAGCACTCCTCAAAAGTATGGTAGCCAGCATGAACAAAAGGTTCAAAATGCTTGTTAGTGCCCTATGAGATCATACATGTTGAGAGTCCGATATCGACCTTTCTGTTGCGAGGCTGACCTGAGCCAAACATAAAAGTTATTTGTGCCTTTTATCCTGCTTTCGCATGTTCTAAAATCTGTGCCATTTTTCCCTGCATATTTTGTTACTCCGCCCCTATTACGTATATACTAAGATTGTAGTCATCTATCATTGCATGTGATTATTCATGTCTAATAAAGCCTCTGTTCCTTAACAACTGTCTAGCTGTGTAATTTTATCCCACTGTGAGGAAAGACGGTAAATACCTTCATGAAAACGGAACCATGATTTTACCAAGGCGAGTACCTCTTCGTCCGAAGAAAATCAATGGCCACGAATGTCTTTTTCAGGGCTCCAAAGACAGGGAAATCGGATGGACTGTATGGAGGGTGTGTAACGGCTTCCCAGCTTAAATTCTGCAGCGTAGGTGGGGCCACATGTTGCCACGATTACGCTGCTGGCGATTCGTTTGGAAGTCCTTGCACATCCGCAGCATACTCCAGATCTCTATCCGTAACATATCCGTTGTTTGGAGCCCTGAAGACGGACTTTTGTGGCCGTCTTGTTTCTGTACGCAACCGTAAAGATTTTTCCATGAAGGCACTGACCGTATTGTCTCATAACGGAATAAACGTCTCAACGCTTATGCCGATTGCTTTTGGAACAATAAACAGTACTAACATTTTTTCCATCTGTCAAGATTTAATCTGACTGCCGGTTATGTGTGGTCCTGAAAAGCAGTGACTGGAAGGAAAGAGTGGTGACATACGTTCTACAACAAAACTGTACTATACGATACACACCGGGAGATGTCAGTCGACAGGTTCCAGAAGCAAGCATAATATGAACATTCCTTTTTGGGTAATGGAAATAAATCTTTGACATTTGTATAAGCACAACAGTGCCCGATGATATGAGTATCAATTTTAGTATCACCATTTTTATTTGACATTTACGCTTGTTTGGAGGTAAATGAATTGCGAGCTGGAGCGGCATAATTTAGGTTACGTGGTGGGGGGAACACATCGATCGTCCGCTCTTGCGGTCAACAACAGTACGAGAATTTAATTAATATAAACTCGTTCCATGATGCAGTTGGTACTTCGCTAACTGGAGGATTCACATACGAAATACGATTAGTTTTTAAATTCTGTTTAAAATTTTGTTGATTAAGCAGTACTGAAATGGTGCAGTTCATGAAAAGCTTTTTCCATGATTAGATGTGAGTTTCTCATTTTTACGTGTTTTTTACGTAGCCTCACCTGAGGACCACAGGCGAGAGGCCAGTGCAAACGTATTTAGAGCACGCAAAAATGTTGTATTAGTAAACAAATCAAGAATAGCAACGTTTGTTGGCACGCCCTTAGAGCTTTCGCTATAAAGACGCAATCCCCGCCACAACTATTTTACTATCCCACCATTCAAAATTTAGGACTCCCCATAACCTTCCATCTAATCCGACAGTAAGATCAATTGTAGTGAACATCAGGGTTGTGAAATTCAGGTCAGTGGAAACATTCATACAAGCAAACATGAACCAAATTGGGACCCATTCGATGCCTGTGTGCACAGAGACTCTTGAATATTCAAATTTAAAGACGAAAAGTAGGAAGTCACAAGAATCCGTAATTTATTGTAGACCTAGATTTCGAATATAACCTAGTTATCAGTGCTTTACCATAAGATTCTTTTGGTAATTCACCGATAATATAGTCGAAATGAAGATCTTCAATAAATTGCCAATTTTTGCAACTGACTGCAACCCTTCCTTAAATTTGAATAGATTTGAGCTCAGAAGTGCTCATAAAAGTGTGGACGCATGGAGTGTGGAAGACATAACAGTAAATAACGAATTTGTATATTTGATTGATAGCTGACGTGAAAGGTAACAATAGAGTGCTGCTATGGACCAGAACATACCTAAAGGCAAAAAAATATTTCTACAATTAGTTTAGAAAATAATAATGATTGTTATAGCTATCATTTCTTTTACATACCACTGAAGATGCCTAGGCTAAATAGGTAACAAACTTTTCTGTCAAAATAAAAGTAAAATGCAGTAGTAAAACACAAACCACCTACAGCCTGTCTAAGTAATTAACACCTGTTGATAGCCCATACGTTGGCAAGTGTGAACATCATGTTTACAATTCGGAGGAATTTTATTCGACGGCTGAAGTCTTTGATACTGAATCCTTCGGAATTACTTGTAGATTTTGGCGTGGTGTCTATCTTAATGCGAGACCCTCTGGAAGAGTCCTTGAGTTTTATTAGTGAGAAACTGTGTGAGGAGTTGTTCAAACCATATAGTCAAATGCCGACATCCACGTATTTTTCATTTAACGGCACCATTTTTGGCCGGAATGACACAACGGATATGGATAACCCTTTGTCATTCGTAGACACCTATTTTGGGATGGAGGATTTCTAGGTTAAAGCACTGAGGATTTCAACTTTGCAGCCAACGTAGTTCTGTAGATTAGCTGACGATACGCTTTTTGTTTGTCCTCGTGGATGTGACGCTTATAAACGGTTTGTGGACCTGTTTAGCTGTCTTCATCCCAGCATTAAATTTACTGTGGAGATCAAAAGTCATGGCAGGCTTTCATTTTTGGATGTTATAGTAAAAAAAACAACCTGATCATCCTTTTGATCATAACGTTCAACGAAAGTCTACACGTACCTGCCAGTAAGTGCATGGTAAGAATTGCCATCCACCGTATCAACGCAATGGTGTCGTAAGGATTCTGGTACGCTGTACATACTTCATTTCCGAAGCACTCAATTCAACCCAAGAACTTGCACAATAGAGGGCTGTGCTTAATTAAAATGGATACTCAGAAAAGCAGATTCGCGGTGCTATGGAGTTTGGACCATCCTGGAGGTACATGGAGAGGAGCATAGATGCCTCATTTTGGGGGCATATCATTTAAGACTGGAAGAATTTTAAGGAGTTTTAACATCAAGGGTGTGTTCCGCCTACGTTCCTAGATTATGGCATATCTTGGCTCTGTCCAAGATGATTTTGAAGCTAGGAAGCCTGGTATGCACAAAATTCCATTCGATTCTCACTGTTCGGGACAGATGTGCGAAACATCGCCATCGCAAGAGACTAACAGAGCCTGAAAAATCGTGGTTGCACAGCACTGTTTAAACGAGGTATACCGGATGCAATTGAAAGAGACTCATAATTGCAAGAAGTTCCGGTTTCTAGGACAGCGTAAGGCGGCAAATGAAAGTAGGCTGGCGGGGTATTTGATTAATAACGACAAGGGTTTTCCTCTTAGCAGGACGTGGAACCCTGTACTATCTCACATCTAAACACGACGTCCGTTGGTGGGGCTGTCCCGAGTATTTGAGAGCGATACATCGTTGGCGCCGGTTCCGTACAAGAGGCGGCAACAACTGCCTGTTCTTGGGGGCAGAAGCTGTGGTGAGCGGCATGCTCCGTATGCGGTAGGGAGGCCTATATAGAACGACGATTTGCAGCCTTGGCGCCACGTTTCAACACGACTCAGCAGCAGAAGCGTTCACTTGTACATGGCGGACAGATATATCGCCAAAATATTGAATCATGTCGATTTTAGGACCCGGGAGTAAACCCTAGCATACCTACCAACGACTATTACGCCGTGAAAGCCTATGAAGTCATAACTTAAAAGATTCCACAGACACTTACATTCTAGGCACAACAATATAAAATACACAAAGGAGTTTCAGAGTAATTCCATAAATTATTTACACTTACACTCAGAGATTCACACTTCCAAGATTTACAGGAATCCCACCACCAAGGACATTGCAATACTAGCTAATTCTCTACAGGGGATGACACATAAACACGCTGCCTTCTGTTCATTAATGCATTGTCAGATATCCATTCCAGTTAGTAATTGCAATTTTACGTCTGAACTAATTACAGTTAAACAAATAGCGTCTTACAGTGGTGACCCTCCTGCATCGGAGAACTTCATATTTAATAAAAAACAAAAGAAACATATCACCACACTTCATTAACCTATGCTCGGCCCACCACCTCAAGATCTCACAAAGTTTCGTATTTCAGAAACATCTGGGTAATTTAAAACAGTTTACGTGCACAACATGTGGCCATTCTCTGCTGCAAAGCATAGAAATATTTGTTTTCTAAATAAAAACTCCTTTTTCTTGCTGCTCTGTGTTTTATTTCTCATAGGCGCTTTTGGCTTTCTTTACTTAAAACCATGGTGCCCTAAAGTGACATATTCCGAAACGTGTCTGGGACTAATAAAACACAGTGCGCAAGAAAAGGCGGTTTTTGCTTACAAAACAAGTACTATTGAACAGAGCTTGCCTAATCGTATGGATAAATGGTTCAAATGGCTCTGAGCATTATGGGACTTAACATCTGAGGTCATCAGTCCCCTAAAACGTAGAACTACTTAAACCTAAGTACATCGATGCCCGAGGCAGGATTCGGACCTGCGACCGTAGCGGTCGCGTGGTTCCAAACTGGAGCGCCTAGAACCGTTTGGCCACACAGCCCGGCTAATACACTCCTGGAAATTGAAATAAGAACACCGTGAATTCATTGTCCCAGGAAGGGGAAACTTTATTGACACATTCCTGGGGTCAGATACATCACATGATCACACTGACAGAACCACAGGCACACAGACACAGGCAACAGAGCATGCACAATGTCGCCACTAGTACAGTGTATATCCACCTTTCGCAGCAATGCAGGCTGCTATTCTCCCATGGAGACGATCGTAGAGATGCTGGATGTAGTCCTGTGGAACGGCTTGCCATGCCATTTCCACCTGGCGCCTCAGTTGGACCAGCGTTCGTGCTGGACGTGCAGACCGCGTGAGACGACGCTTCATCCAGTCCCAAACATGCTCAATGGGGGACAGATCCGGAGATCTTGCTGGCCAGGGTAGTTGACTTACACCTTCTAGAGCACGTTGGGTGGCACGGGATACATGCGGACGTGCATTGTCCTGTTGGAACAGCAAGTTCCCTTGCCGGTCTAGGAATGGTAGAACGATGGGTTCGACGACGGTTTGGATGTACCGTGCACTATTCAGTGTCCCCTCGACGATCACCAGTGGTGTACGGCCAGTGTAGGAGATCGCTCCCCACACCATGATGCCGGGTGTTGGCCCTGTGTGCCTCGGTCGTATGCAGTCCTGATTGTGGCGCTCACCTGCACGGCGCCAAACACGCATACGACCATCATTGGCACCAAGGCAGAAGCGACTCTCATCGCTGAAGACGACACGTCTCCATTCGTCCCTCCATTCACGCCTGTCGCGACACCACTGGAGGCGGGCTGCACGATGTTGGGGCGTGAGCGGAAGACGGCCTAACGGTGTGCGGGAGCGTAGCCCAGCTTCATGGAGACGGTTGCGAATGGTCCTCGCCGATACCCCAGGAGCAACAGTGTCCCTAATTTGCTGGGGAGTGGCGGTGCGGTCCCCTACGGCACTGCGTAGGATCCTACGGTCTTGGCGTGCATCCGTGCGTCGCTGCGGTCCGGTCCCAGGTCGACGGGCACGTGCACCTTCCGCCGACCACTGGCGACAACATCGATGTACTGTGGAGAACTTACGCCCCACGTGTTGAGCAATTCGGCGGTACGTCCACCCGGCCTCCCGCATGCCCACTATACGCCCTCGCTCAAAGTCCGTCAACTGCACATACGGTTCACGTCCACGCTGTCGCGGCATGCTACCAGTGTTAAAGACTGCGATGGAGCTCCGTATGCCACGGCAAACTGGCTGACACTGACGGCGGCGGTGCACAAATGCTGCGCAGCTAGCGCCATTCGACGGCCAACACCGCGGTTCCTGGTGTGTCCGCTGTGCCGTGCGTGTGATCATTGCTTGTACAGCCCTCTCGCAGTGTCCGGAGCAAGTATGGTGGGTCTGACACACCGGTGTCAATGTGTTCTTTTTTCCATTTCCAGGAGTGTAGTATGGACAGCACATAAACTTTGGAAAAGAGTGGAATATACAAAATCAATAGTAATGGTGAAAATTTCGATATAGGGCCCGCTCTAAGGAACGATATAGAGATTGGCGACTTATAAGTACAGAACTCTGTTTGTGTGGCAGTTGGTCACACTGTTATGAAGGAGTGCTTCACGTGCTGTGTGTAAACACGTGCACGCCGCGCTGAGGCGCTCAGTCTCGGCTTGGTAGCCGTTGAGAATGGAGCTCCTGTTGGATGTTACCGCAAAGTGCGAATTGCGCGCAGTTATTCGGGTTTTGAACGCAAAGGGCACTGCGCCGACTGAAATCCATCGCCAATTGACGGAAGTGTATCGTGAGTCGTCCATGGATGTCAAAAATGTTCGTAAGTGGTGTAGAGAGTTTTCAGCTGGTCGGACCGAAATTCATGACGAAGAAAGGACCGGGAGACCGTCAATTTCTGAGGAGACAGTGTTGAAGGTTGACCAAAGCATGCGTGAGGATCAGCGGATCACCCTGGATGATCTCTGCACGTTGGTTCCTGAGGTTTCCCGAAGCACCGCTCACAGAATTTTAACGGAAACATTGAACTACCGGAAGATGTGCACAAGATGGGTGCCAAGCATGCTGACTGAGGACCACATGCGGCAATGAGTTGATGCTTCCCGCGTATTTCTTTACCGCCTTGCACCCGAACAGGACAACTTTCTGGACTCAATTGTCACGGGTGACGAAACCTGGGCACACCACTTTAGACCTGAGACCAAGCAACAAATACACCAGTTCATAACTTTCTGAACAGCATGGCGGCGAGCTGGTATGACATGGACATACCAAAATTGCCACATTTCTTCTTAGTCATTTACCATTGACCTAGACGGGGTACTATCCCAAGTGCTGCTGCAGTGAACCCGAGTATACTATTTTACTGAACTGAAAAGCAAAGTTCATAAACTTTGTGGAGATTAAAGTACATAATTATTTAGTGAGCATAAGTTTTGAAATACTCCACCCAGTTTTCATAAATGGGCAGTCAAGGTATTCAGTGTAAAGATTTTTTTCATTGAAATAACAGGTTTTGTAATTTCATGCGTTATGTAATTAACAGTTCCACCCATATTGTGTTGTGACTAAGGTTTTCAGCCACGATCACAATCTACTGATAAATTAGTTTGTGGATTCCCATGCTAACACTTGAGCCAAATTTAAATGTAATTTACAAAAACAGCAGTCAAGAGTAAGCAGCTACCTACACATATTCAAATTGTAGTAGATCCATGTGTCACGTTTCCACAATGATATATTCACTCTGCAGCGTAGTGTGCGCTGATATGAAACTTCCTGGCAGATTAAAACTGTGTGCCCGACCGAAACTCGAACTCGGGACCTTTGCCTTTCGCGGGCAAGTGCTCTACCTTCTGAGCTACCGAAGCACGACTCACGAAGAGAGTTTGGAAGGTAGGAGACGAGATACTGGCAGAAGTAAAGCTGTGAGGACCGGGCGTGAGTCGTGCTTCGGTAGCTTAGATGGTAGAGCACTTGCCCGCGAAAGGCAAAGGTCCCGAGTTCGAGTCTCAGTCGGGCACACAGTTTTAATCTTCCAGGAAGTTCCATGTGTCACGTGTTTCACTTGAGGTAAATAATATGAGGAAGTTAATGATACTTGAGAATTCAAATAATAATCAGTAATAAAGGTACAATTACTCCATAACTATTTCAGTAGTAGTAATTTCCGATAATTAAACTCACAAAAGAACCTCTCGTCCAAGTTACTAGCGATCCACCATAAGTAATCATTTCCCTAAAATTGTCATTATCTACCTACTGTAACGTACAGATGGTGTTACTGAGAACCAGTTGTTGCCTAAACGCATTAATATTCCTCCTGTGTAGTTTAAGTAAAATCACTAAAACACTACTTTCTAAGTTGTGCTACTATCTAGTATATAATCAGCAGTTCAGTATCCAGTAAAGTCAACCCCAGTACTTAACTTCCTTTATGAACCACGGTAGTACTGGATAGAACTTTGCCTAATTATTCTGGCAAACCTTTCTTTTAACGTAATTACATTTTATTACTTTATTAATGGAACGTTGGTTCGATTCACGTTTACCTTGCTACGACTTTCTTTCAATAGAAACCTTTAGAGAAACAGAATTATTCGGATACCTTATCACTATACACGGTCACGGTCACAGAATCAAAACTCTTTCACAGGAGTAACGTTATCTGAGTATACTGTTTAAACAGTAATCGGTAGTGTTATGAGGGGAATAGCGACTTCTAAGGGAACAGTGTCAGTAGGTTGTCCAAGTGAACTAGCGCAGAGCCATCACTGTGGGGTGACTAATGAATCGGTGTTAATTTTCTGCTGCAGTGAGCTGACATGCGTCCACTGCAGATTGGTCTGCCGAATACAGCCATCACGGAAGAACGAACTGCTAAACTGCAAAACAACGTCTGCAAAAAGAGCTCGGCGAGCAGTAGCATCCAATCAACTCGGAACAAAATGAGCTCGCCACGTTTTTAATTAAGCTGGTAACGCTTTTAACAAACTTTTAATGTGCATCATTTTTGTCTTATTTCGCACATTCCATATTTCGCTTTTGAAGTTACCCTTAGTACACTGTTTACTGGGTAACTCTTGAGTACTGTAGGGTAGATAACACCCCATTCGTAGTTTACCATCTGTTATTTCTCCATCGAATATCGCAGAACATTATTTCCGGACTACTGCAGTGTCCACCTCAAGACCTCAGTGCAGTATAACTTATTGGCAATAGATACTGTACTTCATGGTAGAATGATTATTGCAAGTTTTCAACTTATCTGACACGTTTACTTCTACGACTCTCAAATCAACTACGGCTCACCGATTATTTTTTTAGAGTGGTTAAAGCAAAGGGCCAGAGATGCTATGAAATATTAATCTGGAAAAGCTGGAACACGAATGGTTCTACTCGTCTGACGCACTTATCCGTTGAACTGCGTTTTTAATTTATATATCTTGCACAGGTGGTGATCGAAACAGTTTCGTTTCATTATTCATTTGAACTAAACATAGGAAACAGGCCAATCTCAGGCATGCGGGAGGCACGATTTTACAAGTATTCATGTGGACACGTCCCCACAGCAAATATTACAAAAACTTCATGGAAGCGCAGGTGAATTATCCCTCCCTCTCCCCTCCCCCAGCTCTTCTCACTGTTCGTTACACAACTGATCATGTGTTATTGCCTTTTGACTTAGCGAAGCCACGTTTTGGAAAGAGAAAGGGAAAATTGTCGTGGTTCACGGGACAAATACAACCTCTGAATCATGCGTCTACTTATCGAGAGCTGTGTGCCATAAACTGTCCTCAGGTGCACTAGAAGTGATACCAAATTATATACGAACGTTGCCCAGAAAGTATCGCAGCGCATTTTTTTTTTCGCAGCCGAAAACAATGCTACTAATGCGAAACGTTAAGTATGTATTATTTCAAGTCTCCTGAGTGAGCCCGCAAAGTTTTCGGTCCTTCCGACAGATAGTGTAGCTGTCAGTTTCAAAATGGCGTCTGTAGGAGATGTACGTTACAAGCAACGTGTCTTCATTGAATTTCTCAGTGCAGAGAAAGAAACTGTGGGGAGTATTTACAAACGCTTGTGCAAAGTCTATGGAGCATCTGCAGTCGACAGAAGTACAGTCAGTCGGTGGGCATGGAGGGTGAAAAGCGGTTCGGCGGAGCTCCACGATTAGCAGCGGTCGGGGAGACAATCCACGGCTGTCACATATGCCATGCTGCAGCGAGCTGATTTTGTCATACACGAGGACAGACGCTTTACGACATTTTGAGGACGATGAGGAGGTGATCCATACAGTGAAGCACTGGCTTTGCCACGAGGACAAGGATTGGTACCGAGAGGGCATACACGCCCTTGTTTCGCACTGGAGCAAGGCCATATAATGGGATGGAGATTACGTGGGAAAATAGGGTGTGTACATAAAACACCATTCTTTCCTGTGTGTGATTCTCATTGTGTTCAAGAAAGAACAGTTGAAGAAAAAAATGCGGTGCATTACTTTCTCGGCAAGCCTCGTAACTGTATTCACTAACAGTGTACTTTTGATTTATTAGGTTTTTTTACCACAGTTACCCTTGTTTCGGTGAAAATATCTTCACAGCGTTGAATAAGCCTATAATGTGCAATCGAAGTGTTGCACAGATTGGCAACTTTCTTTAAACGTTCAAAACTAAAAAGCTGAGGACTTCACAAAACTAATGAAACCTAGCAAGCGCTGACGACGGTACAACGATTCATATTTGGAATCAGTACACTGATACAGTTCTTTGTAGCGATATGAAATGGAAGGATCACATAGGCTCAGTCGTAAGTAGAGCAGATAGCAGACCGGTTCATTGGGAGAATTCTGGGAAAATGCAGTGTGTGCAGAGAGGAGACTGCCTACAAATAACTACAGCGACCCATCCTAGAATATTGCTCAACTCTTTTGTACTAAAAATAAATTATATGGGATACTAGATGTGTAGAAAGAACGGCATCGCGATTGGTTGAAGGTTTCTTCGACCTTTGTGTGAGTGCCACAGAGATGCCAAAGAAATTGAAATGTCAGAAACTTTAAGATGGACGTAAACTATCGAGAGAGGAGCTACTTACAAAGATTCAAGAATCAGTTCTATATGATTTCTATATGAGTAACCTATAACCCTTATGTATTACTCCAGTAGGGACTGTGATGACAAGAAATGATCAAGTACATCGTACACAGAGACATTCAGTGTGTCTTCCCGTGTTGCATACGTGCATGTAACGAGAAGAAGTCCTAACGACTGATACAATGTGACGTACCCTCTGCCATGCACTTCGGAGTAGTTTGTACAGTACGGCTGCAGTTGTACGTGTACGAAGCATTTGAAACGTCCCCTTTTTGAAAAATTTTACATGACTGTGCTTAAACTGACACACAATATTTTGTTAGCGCAACGCAATCTGACTTTCAAAATTCCCTACAAAAGAATGGCCCTGACTAACATTAAACTATACCTTTCACAAATCACTTACCTCACAAAAATCTTCGCTGCTCAAGCTACTGCAATACAGCGAGCGCCACTACTGCCAGCTAAATAAAAGATTCAAACTATGGAAGGCACTAACTACTGATAGGGATAGTTAGCAAATGAAAGATATTAATAGAGAACAAACAATGTATTTACCTTGATATCATCATATATAAATATAGCAGTTCATGACAAATTTCAAAACTCCGCCATCTCTCTCCCCACATCCACCACTGCTGGCGGCTCACCTCCAACTGCGCAACGCTACGCGCTGTTCACAGCCAGCTGCCTAACACTACAATGGCGAGTATTACAACAATGCAAAGCAGCCACAGACTGCACACAGCACAGCCAGTGATTTTCATATTGAGCGCTACGTGGCGTTACCAATAAGAAAACGTAAACAGCCTACTTACACATTTAGTACTGAACGCTGAGTAATGCAACACCTTACAAACATATGAAACAGCTCCCGACGTAGAGGGAACAGGTTACTATACATTTATACGTGGCGTCTGTTCTATCGGACATGTCTGCAATACCTTTGTGTCTTACATAGACAAACAGCGTTCGGTTGCATTCAGTAAAACCCTACAAGGCGCGCAGACTCAGTGTTCATCAGTAAAGCTATTCATATTCCTTTGTACCACGGTGTACGTACAGATAACACTGTCGGGAAATGTAACCGAAGACCTAGGCGAGCACTGATGAATGAAAGTTTGACAGTAAAGTGATAACTGGGCAATCTTTTTGTCAGTAGCAAATACCACAAGCGGATTGAACAAATTTGTTTCGAAACAAGAAACACACCACATACCGTCAACATTAACAGATTTACAGAGATTTTCAGTACAATACAGACGTAGACATAAGTGGGGGTGAGAAATCAAACAAAATGCAACGTCTCTGTAACGAGTTACCGGAGAGCATTGGTCCTTTATACCAAAATACTCAGAAAATATACATAAACAACGTCCGAAATTTGGTCGGAGGAGTTTTGGATCGCCCACTACTTCGTACCAACGTTACTTATTTTCTGTCCTACTCCAGTCGCTTATCGAGTTGAGAAAGAAGACTGTACAGCTCTGTTGTCCTAATCTCTGTTACAATATTCAAATAATTTGTACGCGATGTATACCAGATACCAGGACTCTCTTACAGTTATTCTCGAATACACGTCCTTTCAAATTTGCCCGTCAATCGTCTTCCTTCCGAGAATTCCCTATCAACTCTCCCAAGCATCTCTGTACGTCAGCGATCGTAGTAGGGCGTCTCTGAATTTTGTCGGTGTCTGTGGTCATGCCTGCTCGGTAAGGCCTTATAATACTTTCTAACTTGTTGTACTAGCCTAGTGTCTAATTTTTCCTTCACATGAGAACTACACGTTTCCAGAATTTTTTCAACAAGCACACTTTCTGATCAAAAGTAACCTGACGCCTAAAAGAGGTCGTTAATTTGGGGTGTGCACGCCCTCCGCCTTTATGATTGCTTGAGCTCCACCTCAAAGTATTTTAAGCGATTTTTAAATTTAATTCTTTTTGTGACAGTACATCAATATTAAGCTGATATGTAAGCGATTTGCGGAAGTACAGTCTTTACTCTACAGTACGTGAAGTCGATTCCCCTGCAGCTGTGAGGCCATCACAACTGGAACTATATCTCAGAGAAACTTTCTTTCTCTGGTGAGTTACGAAGTCGGCCGGACGTAGTGGAATGCACTTCTCTCTGGCAGATCGACGAACCCCGTGTCACTGTCGGCAGCTCTCAGAACTTGGCGAACTGCTTTCTTAACAGAGAGGGAGACTGTGCCAGCAAGAGGAACTTAGCAGAAGTGCCAGGAAAAAAATCTCTCGAGATTCCATAACCGTCTAGGCACTCATCTCCGAGAAAAGGAACACAAATCTCATGATCTTTGCATTACAAATATGTTACAATATCACATTAAGTAATCCTACGTTAGAAATATAAACTTTACTTATAATGTAATAAAATGGGGCGATATAAAGCCAGTTAGTCACAGTATGACGTCTCTCATCAGCTGACCTATCTTGCATTATTCCGGAACCAGTTCCTATAATGTGCTTGGCGTCTGAATCATCGCTCAATAAGCAACTGTGACACGGCTGCGAAAGTACGAAGTACATACGGTTCTCTAATGGAAATATCACGGGTAGGAGTGTAATGGGTAATTCGGCCCATGGAAGGAGAGAAACAAGCATTTTGTACCACATTTGAACTTTCGCTATCGAGTCGCAATGCATCAAGTCCCTTCATACGCCACATGACTTGTTCTCCTCTCAACCTCCCAACGCCCCATCACCTCCACCTTCTCCTGCACTACTCGTCCTCATTTAGTTTTCTAGAAATAGGACAGTTAGAGATACATGTACTCCTAACTTAACATTGTCTGCTGCCTCAGGTTCGTTGTCTATCATTACGTAAATGTAATTTTTGAATCAAGTGATACTGTCATGTTCGTTGATATTCTCACTGGAGACAAGCGATTTGTCGTAATCTCTATGTTAAGCATTGAAAAATCCTCTAAGTTATGATTGCAATTTTTTTAAATTTTATTTTTAGTGTCAGCTACACACGAGCCATCTTCCAATCGTAAAAACATTCTTGAATAGTGTAACTTCTATGATGGCTCAAAACACCAATAAAATATTGCAATAACGTACTCATGATGATGCCTGATATTAGATAACACAAATACTGATTAAATTGATCCAGTTACTAAGTTTTAACTTCATGGCTATCGTTCTACTCCACTGATTATCGACGATATTTGACCTATACCTTATACGTTCTGTATGGATGCTGCCACTTTTTTAAAAGGAAGATGTCAACAATGAGTTGAGGAATGATGGCAATTACCCTTATCAAAAATGTTTTTATAATCTGAAAATGGTTCTCATTTAGCTGAAACTGGTAATCAAATAAAATTTGCGATGATCACTTAGAGGATTTTGAACCATTAGTATAAAAAAATAATTAAAAACAAGTTACACTATATCGGACTCTTTGATTTATCTCAAATTTTTTCTTGTCCTGTAAAGTTCGAAACCGATATTTTTGTAAGTGTTGTAGTCTTGCGATGGGAATAATTGGGAGGCAAATTATCAATATATGTAAAGCATTATTCCTCAGTTGGCGCAACAGTTACGTTTCCTCATGTAGTTAAGGACTGAAGTTAACAATACCAACGGAATGTTCCATCAACTAAGCATGCAAACTAATGAATGTGTAAAAAAAAAAAAAGCTGCTTCAACCAGTCAGCTTCGTCAATTGTATTTTTATTGTGTGGAACATCATACATTGTCATCACCTCGCCTTAAGTAGTGATTGGTAGAGTGCGCCAGCTGGAAAACTTCACAAAACAACAGATGAAGGAAGTTACTTTTTGGTGCACACTGTTCCTCGAACATTATTTGCAATAAGAAATGCTGCCTGATTTACAGACGAACACATTATCAAAATTCAGCACGTTTTCCTTGGAGTATTGTGCGTTAAAAGCAGAGAATTGTGGTACATGTTAAGTGAACAAACTATTTCCAATTTTTACTCGCAAATACATAACGTTCACATTCAGATATAGCATCACTTTCAAGGAACGAAAAGACTGATTGCTGATGTAGCTGTGGAAATGGCTGTAACTTCAAATACTTATCGTAGTATAACGTTAAAATACGAAATAAACCCAATTAAAGCATTATCCTACGCCCACCACGTCAATACCCATGTGTTTAGGCGCTAACAATAGCAATATACGAAGAAACTGCAACAATAAGCCAGTAATGTCCTCTCAAACTACTTATGGTACAATGATCCACTTTTACGACAAATGAACCACCATTGGTCACGGCAAGCGTATGTCGGACTTCATAGAGACATACCACAATTTTCATCACTAGTGGATGAGAATTATCTTCTCTTCCACCCATCTTGCCGTAGGAAGCACTCTGATTCGTCTGTTTTCAATAAACTAATACAAATGTGGGTTGACTTAGGGAGGAGTTCAAACCGTATGTCGCTGGTCGAAATAATAAGGCAGTAGGATATTGATTTTGTTGGAAGAGCTACATGTAGCACAACTGTCATAGAAATTCCATAACTGTCTTATTTCGAGAAATTAAACTGGTAAATGGTGGTTGTGGTGAGTAGGTTTGAGGGAGGCATGAATACATTATGTGTTTGCTCGGGAATGTAATCAACCTGATGGTCAAAGGTCATATTTGGTACTAAATGCCCGATGTTCTCCTCCCATGGCTCGAAATAGCATTCCATTCCTACTGTTATGGATCATAAAAAGGCGTCAAGAAACAGTAACAGTTCGTTCAAGAGATATGTGGGTAACTAATTATTTTTGGGTGGTCTGTCGATGGAAACTAAACCCTTCGTAAACACAGAAATTATCTACGAGTTCTACATATTATGAGCAAAATTGCAGCTATTGGCAAGAATGAATTCTATCTACGTGCAAAGATCATCAAAATACATCACAAAGCCGCATTTTCTTTCGTAGTAGGTTGTGTCGCAATTACGTTGGCACATAGGGTAAGACTAAATAAAGAATCTCTACAATGATGATTGGTTGGTTGTTTCGGGGAAGGAGACCAGACAGCGAGGTCATCGGTCTCATCGGATTAGGGAAGCACGGGGAAGGAAGTCGGCCGTGCCCTTTGAAAGGAACCATCCCGGCATTTGCCTGGAGCGATTTAGGGAAATCACGGAAAACCTAAATCAGGATGGCCGGACGCGGGATTGAACCGTCGTCCTCCCGAATGCGAGTCCAGTGTCTAACCACTGCGCCACCTCGCTCGGTCTCTACAATGAGTGCGTAAAAGCAGACTACGGATTTACAGGTGTCTACATCTATGAAAGCTCTTCTGGAAGTATTAGGAATATTACTCGTAGACCTAGTAATCAGAAAGAAAGCATAATAATGATTACGAAGGGGATAAGCTGAAAAGGGGACAGAAATATTAGGTCAAACTTAAAGGAAGGAATCACATCGTACATAAAGTGAGACTGGCAGCAGAACTGTGATGCATCACCTAACGAACGACTCGTCTGTGAGTTCCTTTCGAGTGTTAGGACTGGACTTCACAGTCACATTCTTACTTTGAGAGATATTACCTATTTTCAGTCAGAACATGCACCTTTCTCCTTATATACGACGAGGATTTAATGCTAATTATGACCACAGGGAATCTGGAATGCTGGATCATTTTGTTGGGCAGGGGGGCGTAACCGTGCACAACATCATATGTAATCAGCGAAAGTGGCAGAAGATTCAAGGAGAATTAATTATACGTATAAATGTAATAGAAGATCCTTGCGTAGGGATGTGCCAAACCTCATGCCTCTAGAGGGGGTGGTATGACTGTGAATAGTCTGTTGCCTTTAAAAATTTTATTCAACAGATTCTCACAATTTACTTTACAACAAATATCCAGAAATTTTATGTGAATCATTCTAAAGTTGCACTACACAACGTAATGTCTTAACGCTTCAACACTGAGATGAGTTCACTCAAATATCACAAAAAATTGCAGTTTTAGGAAATAAATAATAGACTCCTGGTATCCCAAAATAACCTTATAGCACAAAAGCAATATGTTCCTCGAATGATTTTCCAAATTCTTGAAGCATGAAAAACGTCCAACGACAATCAGCAAAAATACACAGCGACACCCCTTTATATACAATTAAAATCCAACTATGCGAAGAGTATAAGGATGAACACAAGATTTAACAATAACAGTAATTATTCCTTCGTGTAATTACTCTTGCGTGGAATTCACGGTCTGACCACCAAAATAACTTCAATTAATGGACCATCTGGCAACGGCATTGCCGCAGTGGATACACCGGTTCCCGTGAGATCACCGAAGTTAAGCGCTGTTGGGCGTGACCGATACTTGGATGACCATCCAGCCGCCCTGCGTTGTTGCCATTTCTCGGGGTGCACTCAGCCTTGTGATGCCAATTGAGGAGCTACTCGACTGAATAGTAGCGGCTTCGGTCAAGATTACCATCATAACGACCGGGAGAGTGGTGTGCTGACCCCATGCCCCTCCTATCTGCCTCCACAGAGGATGACAGGCCGCGGAGAGGTGCTCTACCACCTGAGCTACCGAAGCACGACTCACGCCCGGTCCTCACAGCATTACTTCTGCAAGTATCTCCTTTCCTACCTTCCAAATTTTACAGCAGCTCTCTGCAGGTTCGCAGGAGAGCTTCTGTAAAGTTTGGAAGGTAAGAGACGATATACTGGCAGAAGTAAAGCTCTGAGGAACGGGCGTGAGTCGTGCTTCGGTAGTTCAGATGGTAGAGCACTTGCCCGCGAAAGGCAAAGGTCCCGATTTCGAGTCTCGGTCGGGCACACAGTTTTAATGTACCAGGAAGTTTCATATCAGCGCACACTCCGCTGCAGGCTGAAAAATCTCATTATGCTACGGATATGTTGCCACTATAGTCAAACATGCCAGATAACAAGTACAGAATATGTGTAGAGCGCGGTATACTACTACACTACTGCAATGACTGGCCAGTGCATATTGCGCACAGTAAACGTGGAAGTCACAGCAATTATAGATCAGCCTAGTAAAGTTCAGAAATGTTGCACGTGGAAATCACTCCACTCTCTTCAGTCGAACACAGTACTAATTACATCAGGGAAGAACTAACCATTACTGCTGACATAATTTTCCAAATTTTTTGAGAAGGTGATGTATTCTAGAATAGTGACTCACCTTTGCAACAATAATGTCCTGAGCAACTCAAGGTTTGGTTTTCAGAAGGATTGCTCTAGTGAGAAAGCCATTTACATGTTCACTCAACAGATTTTACAAGCGTAAATAATTAAGTAGCGGCGGTTGGTATTTTTTGCGCCCCATCTACGTCATTTGACTGTATGAATCACAGTATTCTTCTAGATAAATTGAAGTTTTGTGGGTTGATGGTATACCCAACCAAAGGATAATGCCACATCTAACCAAAAGAGTGCAGAAAGTTGTCCTTAATTATTCGATCAATATAGTCCGGTGAAGCAATTCTGACAGGACGTAAATCACATACTGGGCTCCCCAAGGCTGAGTCTTAGGCCCTCTCTTGTTCCTCATTTATATGTGAACGATCTGCCGCCTAGTATACAACAAGCAGAATTAGTTCCGTTTACGGATGACACTGGTATTTTAATCAGTCTAATAATACACACAGAAACAAAATAAATGGTAATCAGTACTCGTGAAAGTATCGTTCACCAGTTTTCTGCGGATGGTCTCACCCTCAGTTTTAAACTAGGCAGTATTCCGAGTTCTGTACATCGAGCGCTACTACACCAGTGATAAATATGACACATGGTGAAAAAATAATAAATAGGATGGAAACTTCAAATACTTAGGTGATATTGTTAATGGGAACGTAATTTGGAAAAAAGCACATTTTCGAACGTCTAAAGGAATTCAGTTCAGCCACATTTGCACTAAGAATCACTGTAAATCTTGGTATTGCTCAAACATTTCCTGCGAGAATAGTGTCTAGTGCTCACCTATGATCATTTTGTACACATCTGCTTAAGGATTTGCATATTCTAGCTACTTCTTCACAGTATATTTTCATTCTCTCATGAAGTGTGTTGTTAGTAATCCGCTGCATTTCAAAAGGTACAGTGACGTACATGATTCATGATTACACTACCAGAAGAAGAAATGACTTTCATTACTCCACGTAATCATGTCTTTAATATAATAAGAGTTCACAGTGCTGCAACAAAAAATATTGATCTCTTACCAAGTGATATAAAGTATCTGACAGTCATCAAAGTAAATTTTGAAAAGAAATTGAGAAAGTTTCTCCTTCACAACTCCTTCTATTCTGTAGAAGAATTTCTATTACAGTAATGTGTAAGAGATGGTGGGTATGCTTCACTAACTATCTGCATATCTGTTTCCTTTTTTAATGTAAAAAAATCCTTTTAAATGTTCATGTTGTTGCTGTTGTGGCCTGGAGTCCGAAGACTGGGTTGATGCAGCTCTCCATGTTACTCCATCCTGCGCAAGCCTGTTCGTCTCCAACTAATTACTGCGACCTACATCCTTCTGGATCTACTTACTGTATTCATCTCCTTGTCTCCCTCCTCGATTTTTACACCCCACGCTAAATTGTACTAAATTGATGATCCCTTGATGTCTCGGAATATGTCTTATCAACGGATCCTTTCTTCTGGTCACGTTGCGCCACAAATTTCTTTTCCCTCCAGTTCTATTCAGTACCTCGTAATTAGTTAGGCGATCTATGTAGAAATCAATTTGCTATGTGAATGTGAAATGACAAGTTCCACATTATTACTACCTATTGTGCAAAATTATACATGGAACATGTTAGTAGCCACTATTTACTGAACGATAGAATAGCCCTGTCTGATCACGCACTCACACAGATTAAGTCGCTGTCTCCCATGATGCCTTTCAGAAACAGGCCAGACACATAACCCTAAAGCAAACTGCACCCATCGTGCCGTTCCACAATCGTTCGGCCAATCCACAATTCTCAGTGCCAGCCGACTCTACCACGGCTGCCCCGATCCTATTGTTTAATCCATAACGTCTGTGATATGGTTGGGAGCAGGATACAGGGGCTGCTGGAGTGGAAATCTGAGTAACAAATTAAGGATAGAATATAAATTTCAATTTATTGCGCAAGAAAAGTCATGCAAGGTACTGGTAACAACATATTGACATATAACTTGTTCACTTCAAATGTACATGTGATGATTTAACAGGAATCATCAACAAGTTATCTAACATCAAACAATCTGCAAATATGAGATTTAAACCTTTCCCAATATTATAATGCTTGTAAAATGTTATTACGAAACACAGAAAATTACCAAACTGGTCACTGTATTTAAGCCTTACATAACCTAATGGGCACGATGGCTTGCAGGAAATAATAGCACAGACGTATAGCAATATCTGTCCTCTAAGGCACTGTCTTACGTGACCTTGAGTGCCACAATGATTCACACAACCAACTCATAGTTAAATGGTAAATATAACCCACAATGGCGCTTGCGTTATAATCTTACGTAGCACACCGATTTACCAAGACAATGCAATTAATGCCAAGTAGAGTCTGGTCCAGAATAACGAGTGCCCTACCACTGATTAAACTTCTGAGAATCAGTAATGAACTGTTTTACAAGGCAAGCACATTCAGTTCAGACAAGTTAACAAGACAGTGCCCCCATTTGAATTTTACCACAGAAATCCATCAATAGTCGTAGACCAACAGGTAAACAGTGGTGTCACAGTAGACGTAAACTTTACTTGACTAGCGTGACAATTTGGGCGCCCCTTAACTGACATAAGTTCAGTAACGAACTGAAATGCAATTTAAAGACACTCAAGTAAGGGTATTGTAAAACACTTCATCAACAATTTAAGCAAACACGCCCACATAGGCACTCCAGTTCATACGTAAATCAACTAGGGCACAAGTCAGTATTTCGACATGCGACGTGGGAACACTCACTGCTCAGCAGCGCAAGCCAGAATACGACGGAAAGAAGTCTCGCTGTAACTCCACCAAATGAAGATGCACCAAACTAACAGCTCACCTTTAACAATATTAATCCAAATACCGCTAATAAGGTAATGGCCAGAATAACACCAGACCGTAGCCGCAGCGTGAGGCAGGTTTAACTCGTAAACAGAACGAACGACAGTGAGTCAGTGCAGCACCTCCAGCTCCGCTGCTGGGCCGGCCCCAATGCAACTGCCACACACACACCACTTGCCGGGGCGACTTCCGCGGTCTTCCGGCGTCGCTCAGCCCAGGCCCGCTCGTCTCTTTCTCTGCTCGAGACTCCTTTTCGGCTTCCCGCACGGAATCCCAGAGGGCGCACCAACCCACACACCAGCGAATCGAAAGAGATCTAACACACTACACCGGAACAATCAAACCGCAGGAGCACACCGAACAGTATGCTTCTCTGTTGATGTCCCCAGCTTCATTCTTGATGTTTCTCGTTCGGGCGACCCCACAGTACTCTCTGAACTTTTGCTAGGTGATCTCTCGGTCACGTCTGGATAGGAACGTGGACCCTGGGCCCAAACTCACAGATCATTGCCTAGGCATGTGCTAAGTCTCATGCGGCGAGGTGATGGGGAATAGGGAGTGCCAGATGCTACAGTTTCTCTGATCTCCTGGGCTGTGTCCCGCGACGTGGTAGAATACAGCGAGCAAAGGGCACGAGAAGGCTATACATCCGCCGTCACGGTGCCAATTTCATAGCCTGAGGACGTACGATACTCTTAGCTGCAGAAAGTGGGACTACTATAAAGAGTTGAAGATCAGTTAAAACTTTTAAAGCACTGGAGAAGTTACGGGATTCAAATGAGGGGGTACAAAATTACCACCGAGTGAAGTAAAAAATTGTTCAAATGGCTCTAAGCACTATGGGACCTAACATCTGAGGTCAACAGTCCCCTAGACTTAGAACAATTTAACCCAAACTAACCTAAGAACATCACACACATCCATGCCCGAGGCAGGATTCGAGCCTGCGACCGTAGCGGCAGCGCGGTTCCACATTGAAGCGCCTAGAACCGCTCGGCCACTTCGGCCGGCCGAGTCAGATACACAGGTATGTTTCGTGCACAAAATGTATTTATGTAAGAGTGAATAGTATTACTTTTAATTTTATTTTGATTTGTATACTTGCTGCAGTATCTGTTCTTGCTACAAAAATGAATATTTAGCGTTCCTTTCGTGCTTTCTCTTAAAACACGTTATTAGAAATCCATACAATCTCAATTTTGTGAGAAGTAAACATTGAAAATTCAATTTAAGCTTTAGTAATAGTATAAACATCGTTAAAACAAGGCATCTTCTATTTTCAATAGTGTCAACATTGTAACAAAACGTTTGTAAATCGTATTTTTCACCACATTGAGTATTGTTTGCCTGTAAGGTAGACGAAATCTAGTACTAAATTTGCTACTTATAGAATTTTAAAAAAGTTGTCAGTTCCAGGAAAGCTTAATGGCAGTCCACCAGGCCACCAGCATTTTGAAACCGAATGCAGGGCTAAGACAAAGGATAGAGAACTTAAGGTATTTATGGAAAGATTTTTCTAAAATCACGATCCAATTCAAGTACTACGGCAGTTAGGCGGTAGGTGAGGAAACTATGTAGTGATAGTGGTTGGGGCGGGAAGGAGTTCTACGCGGTGAGACATACGATATAGATGATGACATAGGCAAAACAGTTTCTTTGACTTGCGACACCAATATATTCTTCGCTATGCTGTCCCAGCTCATGATCAGCTACGCATTATACATTTCCTGTAAATACCGGGATCTTTCCTTTCAAAGAACGCTGTCGATTTGTTTCCTCATCCTTCTTAATCCTAGCTTCTGGTACGTCCCTTCCATATCCCAGGCAATGCAAGGGTCTCACTGAGGCAAAATTGTCGCACGTCGCCAAATTTGACAGTAACCGAATAGACCATAGTGGTAAACCATAAAAATATTTAAGACCGTCGATCTTCCTGAATATGGAACATAATTGATGTCGAAAAGTACCAAAGATAGCTGGTGGACGGCCATGCGGACGAATAAGGAAACGAATATTCCGCCATTTTTCGGAAGATGAAAGTTTCCAATAGGCTGCAATCCATCTGCAAGAAGTAAGAATTTCCGTCTAGGGCATGGCTATGACGTAATCAGGCTCCCGCCAAATGTGTGGTTCGATGACCTGTTAGAATTCTTCAGTCTCTATTCACTATGTGATCAAAAGTATCCGGACACTCCCGAAAACATACGATTTTTATATTAGGTGCATTGTGCTGCCACCTGTTGCCAGGTACTCCATTTCAGCGACCTCAGTAGTCATTAGACATCGTGAGAGAGCAGAGTGCGTCGCTCCGCGGACTCACAGACTTCGAATGTGGTCAGGTGATTGGGTGTCACTTGTGTCACATGTCTGTATGCGAGAATTCCACACTCCTAAACATCCATAGGTCCACTGTTTCCGATGTAAAAGTGAAGTGGAAACGTGAAGGGACACGTACAGCACAAAAGCATACCGGCCGACCTCGTCTGTTGACCGACAGAGACCGTCGACAGTTGAAAAGGGTCGTAATGTGTAATAGGCAGACATCTATCCAAACCATCACACAGGAATTCCAAACTGCATCACGATCCACTGCAAGTACTACGACGGTTAGGCGGGAGGTGAGAAAACTTGGATTTCATGGTCGAGTGGCTGCTGATAAGCCACACATCACGCCGGTAAATGCCAAACGACGCCTCTCTTGGTGTAAGGAGCGTAAACATTGGACGAATGGAAAAATGTTATGTGGAGTGACGTATCACTGTACACAATGTGGCGATCCGATGGCAGGGTGTGGGTACGGCGAATGTCAGTGAACGTCATCTGCCAGAGTGCGTAGTGCCAACAGTAAAATTCGGAGGCGGTGGTGTTACTGTGTGGTCGTGGTTTTCATGGAGAGGGCTTGCATCCCTTGTCGTTTTGCGTTGCACTATCACAGCACAGGCTCACAATGATGTTTTAAGCACATCGTTGCTTCCCGCTGTTGAAGAGCAATTGGGGAATGATGATTTCACTTTTCAGCACGATCGAGCACCTGTTCATAATGTGTTCATAATGCACATTTCTGTAATGGACTGGCCTGCACAGAGTTGCACCGTGGTCCCGAACTCACGTTACGTACTATGTCTCTTCGCTATCGACCGGAGCTGTGTAGGTATTTGGTAAGTCCTGACATAGGTGGATGTTGTGGCAAGTTGACTGCCACTAGAAACGTTTCTTACACCAGACACTTTACTTTATAATGAACCAATCGAAATGTAACGTCTTAGGGCACTTATTCCTTGGTGAGTTGTTGAAAATATTGGTGCTGGGCTGGGATTCGAACTCAGATCTCAGGATCGGACGCCTTTGGGACGACAAAATTCCATTATGTAGTTATTTCCCCAAGATTCAATACTCGTCAAGTTCTCCACCAAACTGCGTGTCTCGTTTCGAATCCTCGTCGAATTTTCGTAGTGTCATTTAGAACTGTGGTATGTAAAGATCGCAAAAGTGAAAAAATAATTGCGATTTTTGACGTGTCGGAGTGCTCTTTCAACAAGAACGAATGGTGCCGGTTTCGACTCCCAGTTAGACAAAGAATTTTCATCATATCATTTTAGGTTCAAAGATAACACTCGTAGGTACTAGTGAAAAAGCTTTCGACGGTTAACGTTCATTCAGTGTAGTCAACAACAAAGATATGTACGGGAACGACTCTCAGTCAGCACAGAACTATTGGTCAAGTTAATTCGAGTTAAAACATACACACACGTCACTGCTGGAGAAACGACATTTAGCCTTAGCCTGTGGCTAGAAAAGAACGGCGATAGGTCAAAAGGTGAAACTTCTTCGTTGTGTCATTTCAGTTTGTCACTTCGCAACAGATGAGAAATTTCCATATCTAACATTTGACTGCGCTTAATTTACAATCGATTAGGGGCTGGGCCCGAGTCCCCTTCCAGCACAAAGCTCTACATCATGTCATTTACGGTTTAAATACGTGACGAGTTCCTTGTTTGTGACTCAAAAAACATTAAGACATTAGTCGTGGTCAGATAACAAGGAGAATATTTACTACGTAGAAGTACAGGTTCCTGAAACGGTATAAAATTTCTTCACATATTTTCAAGTTGAAACATACTTTGAATGTGCAAATGTTAATGGATGTAGCACCTCTAATAACGCCCTTCTGATATTTTCATTACCATGATATTCATTTGCACCTGGACCGATTATCACACAAAGCTAAATTCTCTAGTGGTTTTTGTAGAAACCACCCCATACAGTTAAATGGCTGTAGCTAAAAGTGGCCAGAGGACCTGCAACATGTTTCTGTTATGTGCATTGCATCCAAAACAGGCGGAAGTAACCGTGATCGCTCGTAAACTTTCGAGCATGATAGTGTAGTGTGTGCAGTCACGGTTACACTACATTCGATAAAATGTCAAAGCTCACTTCTGTCCAGAAACGCTATTCACGTACGAGATTTCATTTTAACTTGATCAGATACTGCATCACAGTCAGCTCATTTGTGTTGTCGAGAATCCTCACGACATTATGCAGTCCCATAATCAACAAAGATTTTCGGTGAAAGTTTGGGAAGGGCTCTGCTGATGACTGTTTTTGAGGGCCTGATGTTCTCCCACCCAGGCTCAACGAAGAACGTACCATGGTTTCTTAGAGGATACTCCACCTGTTGTGCTACTCGTAGAACATGTGCTTTGCGAGTGGGACAAAACGAGTACTCAACGCACGACGGACCGCCTTCTCGTTTCAAACATAATGGTTTTGGCTTTTAAATAACAGATTCCGTGGCGGATGGATAGGTATAGGTGGACCAATTCTTTGGCACCGTGCTCTCCAGACGTAAATCCACTACACTTTTTAAAATTTTAAAATTTAATTTTTGCGGTTATCCACAGCCTCGGCGTGTTTCTTGAATGCAACCGTGGTATTGGAAGGCTGTATTATTTCTTTTTTATCTGTGCGATTGGCCAATTTCGACCCTCAGTGATTTTCAAGCACGTATCTTAATCTGTATATTATAATGTAAAATGAAGCTGGACCGTAAATACGTGCTTGAAAATAAGCTAGAAACTGGCCAATCGCACAGATAACAAAAAAGTAATACAGCCACCTGGACTATGTTTTCATTCACAAACCATTACACTTTTATTTGTGGGGCTTTTTGTATTCTCTTCTATAGGGAACCCCGGTACATGATTTACAGTGTTTTCGTGCCCTTATTGTGGAGGGCTGTGAAACTGTATGCACGTTTGTATCAGTGACTCAGTGTGACGGAGGGCTGATGTATCTCTTGAGTAACTGCCTTCTTTTGACTGTTTTCAGTACCTATTCGCTTTGGAACTCATTTGTATTTTTCCCACTTAACATTTGAGATTCTTTGATATTACCATAATTAGAATGTTACACGTTTCACTTCCAAACAGCGCTGTTGTGTTCCAAACGTCTACTTTCAAGAATGTCTTGCTTCACCCGTGTTATTGTTACTTACTTCAGAAAACTTTCATTGACTGCGCTAATTTACCCGTGATATTTTCTTTGATCCGTTTATGCTGTAGAATTTTCTGCATGTATAGAATTCTTTTCCTGTCAGAACGTGTTTTCCCAATATTAATGCCAAGCAAGTTGCCATTGTTTGTTCTGCTACTGTTCATCATTCTTATCTTTTCTTATCCTTTAGTTGCAGTTTGTGCCCAATATGCCATCCAGTCCTTGAAACAACCATTCTGTCTTTAGACACCCGGCCACAGTGGCTACGTCATCTGTGAAACTTGACGCTGTTGTGTTTTCCTCTTATATTGTTCTCCTGTTTCTTTTTTTTCATTTGCTTTATTGTCTATTCGATGTGCAGAGCCCAAAGAGAGGCCGCTTCTTCGGCAAGATACACCACAATTTTCAGCGATGGTCAGGAACTGAAACCCTGTCCTTTACGATCATGAGGTTAGAGAATTCCAAGCAGATCTACTCCAGCCAGGAGGCAGTTTGATACTAAATCGGACCTCTCTGCAGAAAACGTCGGTAACTGGAGTAACCGATACGTTTCGGTCACAAGTGGTGGAAGGCCCTGCGATCCATCATAGCCACACATCGGAGCTGCCGGACGCTGCCGATCGGTTTTCGCCAAATCGGTTTCAAGCTGTTTGCGGACAGCTCCATAGGTGACAGTCCATAGCGACATCTATTGACAACAAAGTAAAGCGTTACTTCACTTAAGTTTATGAGATGAAAGGAAATCAACTAAGCTTTATCACTTTTATTTCTCAAACTACTACACTACTCATACCGACTAAGATACGGAAGCAAGATTCACGACCTGTCCTCACAGCTTGACTTCCGTCAGTAACGCATCTCCTGCAAGAGAACTGTGAAGTTTCAGAGGTAGGAGATGAGGTACTGGCTGGAGTAAAACTGCGAGGACGGGTCGTTAGTAGTACTTGGGTAGCTCGGACAGTAGAGCTCTTGCCCATGTAATGCAAAGGTCCTGAATTCGAGACTCGGTTTGGCACGCACTTTTAATCTGCCAGGGAGTTTCAAATCCACACACGCACTCCGTTGTTGAGTGAAGTTTTCATTCTGAAGTAGTCATACATATCATGAAGAAGTAAAGCAATGAAACTCGACAGAGAAGCTAAACGATGCTACGATTTGACACAGGTCGTTTGAGTGCTACTAAATTGTAATAGATTACGTGATTTGATGTTAAGGTTGACAAGGATCGAGGAATTCGGTAGACTGTGTACTGCTTTTCAAGTTACACAGAACTACACAAATTTCACTGCTGGCCACTCAGATTGCAACACTCCGAAGACGACATACGAGAAATGTCAAAGTGTCACAAAGAGTACGACATACTTGGGTTTGGAGATCATTAACAATTCATAACAACTGCACGAAGTAGATAACGCCATCTACATTTTGCGTTTAAGGAAATGTTAGACAACGGGTTCCTAATTCAGAAATCGCATTTGAACGCAGAGTGTTGGCGATTAGATCGTTTGAATGCGACAGCTGTGGTATCGTTCCCCAACGAGACTGTGGTTTGTCGTTTCATGATACTGCTATTCGCTTGGTTCGGGATACTTCGAGCATCATGCGAATGTGGGGTCGATCCGTTCAGGAGGGCCGCACATACTACAGGAACTCGGTATCCCCCACGCGACTACTGCCCGAGAGGACAGAACGTTCGATCGCCTGTGCTACACCTTATGGTCACATCACGCATCCTGATTTAGGAAACGGGCTTTTTTGTAGCAAGACGAGTACTCACACTGGCAGTACGATGTCATGTAGACTTAGAGCACTTGTTGTGGCTTCCCCCGACGCGCCTTCAGAGAGAGGCACGCTGGCAGTGGCAACACCGTAAGCAAAAGTGCATCGCATCGTCTTTTCAAACGAGTTCCCATTCACTGTACAACATCACTGTAAACTGTTCAGTGTCCAAACTCCGAGGAGAACTAACGTCGCTATGTTGCACTTCCGATCAGAATACCGACTAAGCACCTAGTTTTCTTGTATGGGTTGCCACTGGACGTACAATAAAATCACTTTTGGCCTTAGTTGGTAATTACGACGCAGCCGTTATGTTCCTGGGTGAAGACTGGCGGTTGTGCTGTACCTTATAGATCCGCGAGATGTTTGCTTCCAATAAGATAACGTGAAACTCATGTTTCCCGTGTTGTCCTGACCTCCTCGATACACAGGCAATTTCTCCAGATGTCTCAGCTATTGAAAACATCTCTTCATGCGTTGACCGAACTCTGGCACGCCACCCTCGCCAGCCGCAACTATTGACGAACTCTGACAAAGACTTGAAACAACAAGGAGGGACGTCCCCGTGTCTGTCATCGAAGTTAATTTCGACGCGGTGTCCAACGGGGTTAAAGTCGTTGCTGGCAGAGCTGGTAGATATGTGCACTGAAATTCTCAACCAGTATACCCCTGTAAGTAAGGAACCATAAAGGTCAAAAATATTATTCTAAATAGCACAGTTTATGAAATAATCAGTGACGCTTCACAAATAAGAAAAATCATATAAAAGAAATTATTTTAAATAAGCTGGAGAATGGTAACCAGCAACCCCAAAGAAATGATGGCAATAGAAAATAGTGTACTTAAAGTGGAAAGTGCTCGTCACATGACATAAAACGCACTACCAAAAAGCGTTTGTGCAGTAAGCAACACTAGGTCACTATTGAACAATAATAGGGCACGAAACTCCGAATGCTTAAACGTACAGGATTTGGGGAAACAGGAAAATGTTGACATACGAATTCTTCTATAGTACTGGGACTGAAAAGTAATGGTAATACTAAATACAAACTAAAATGCTACTGAGAGCTTTAACTAAAGTGATATAATTAGTAAAAGAGGAATACAGTTCTGGAAGTTCATACGGACTGAATAACAACAGACTACGCGAACATAGTAAGCAATTTTAAGCCAGCTAGCGGACGTTAATTACATAATAGCATAAAACGACACTCACCGCTCCCTTGATACGCCCCCGTGATACCAGAACAGGACAAATTCTGAAATAAGAACTTCCTAACAACAAAATGGTAGGAAAAATACTATCAAATTCCAATCACATTCCGTTCCAGTACCTGGTGAGCGAGCGGGTCCCCACATACCAAAAAAGTGATAAAAAATCCCCCCTATGTGGTCACCTGCGGGATTACGTAAAATTAAGCAGCTTCCTCACTTACCTAACCAGAAGTGAAAAAGAACTGGTAAAGCCCCAGTTATTCAGTCATAAATTGTGCTTCATTCCCCCAAGAAATCCAATGTAAAACTGCCATGATGTGAAACAAGGCTGAATGTCCTGTCGTACTTAAATAACACACTCGATAGGAAGTAACGCACTGTGAAACCAAACAGCAAGAAGCTGCACTTCCCACTGCGCAGTGGGCGCACTGAATGTATACGAACAGGGGCGCGTCCAGACGAAATCGAAGAAATTTCCTAAAGCGAAACGGAGAGAAGGTTCATGTGGATCGCGCATGCGCATCTGCTGATAGCTAAACTTGCAGAAAGATGGCTGGGCTGATGGGAAACTGGTCAATCGTTTACAGTGTGTTAAAACCAAGGCAAATTTTTAAAACTATAACTACTACCAATATTGTCCACAGGAAAGCAACACGTTAATGGCTTCAAACTGGTTCAGTAGGGAACAAATCAAAACTTCTAAACTATGATATGGAATGATAATATATAACAAAGTTGAGCTCTTGCCTTATTTATGATTGAATAATTGGGGTTTTTACAAGTACATTTTTCAGACCTTCTTTGGTAAATGAGAAACGGGTGCTCCTTAATTTTACATAATCCAGCAGATGATCATAAACGGTGAGTTTCTCATCACCTTTTAGGTATATTGCGACCCGTTATCTTACAGATACGGATGCTCATGTTAGCGGAAATTGGTAATCTTTTAACTACCAGGTACTTTATTATAAGGAAGTTTTAATTTTAGCTTTTCTTCTGTCTAGGTATCACGGGAGCGGACAATGTTGTATTATGATATTTTACACTCGACGTCTGCTAGTTATAGCGTAAAATTGATGACTATCAACGCTGGGTCATTCCTTTCTCTTTTCTCGATCAGAACATGACTTTATTTTTTGTGTAAATCTTTTCATTTCAGTTACGTTTTCTTGCCTTACTTGAGTTTTTGTCTTTTTCTTTTTTTTGTTTCTTCAGTCTTATGACTAGTTTGATGCGGCCGTCAAAGAATTCCTCTCCTGTGTCTACCACTTCACCTCCGAATAGCACTTTCAACCTGCTGCGGGGCGGGGTCGGTCTTCTGCATTCTCTCTTTCACTCATTGAAAGCCCACATATCTCGATACCTTCACTCTGTTTTACCTGCTAGGCAGTGTAAAGCAGCGTTGGTGAAACCACTACCTAATACCTACCACACAGAGGCCGCGTAACTCGAGTTGAAAGCCAGTTGCTGAAAGTTCATATTTAAAAAATCGGGCCTTCGGAGGATGCAGTCTACTTTCAGAAAGCATTTAAAAATTAGATTGAATCTACTTTTCATTTATATGGAAACACATGAAATGGCTATCAAGTCCGTATTTACAATGTTAGTACACTGCCATTCAAAGTTCGCTCTCTGTACAACAAATTTTCACTCGAAAAGCAGCCAGAATTTTTGCAAGTCCGACTAATTTTCACGTTCTAGCAGTCACAGACCCACAACTATTCGCGAGTTATACATTCGGTAGTTTCAGTGGTATTCTTAGTAAGAAGTGCTCGCCAAAGTATTCTGTACAAAGCATGAAATACGCCACACGGAATTGTTACTACGACCAGAAAGTTCACACGCTCATAAATCTCCAAATATTTAATTTAGAAACACCAAACTTTCATTAAAATGTTGATAACTGTAGTCCCTTCACTGACGATACGTTCTAACCGAAATGAACTCACTAGTTCTTCTTCTTACAGACTATTTTTAAGGAGCTATCTAACGTGATTTTATCTGTAGGCCGGTTAGCAAGCGACTATCTTGGGCCCCTCTACTCTCAGCCCACCTCAGTATATTCGCACGGGAGTAGCTTAATTCTGATTGGCTTTTGAGCTAAACGACCAATCAGAATTCTCCTCCCAAATCATTCTCGAGGCAAAACTTGCCTTATCCAGTCAATAATCTGATACTAGTTACCGCCATTAAAACTTCAATTTCTAATACATTGTTTAATCAAAATAAGCGAAGTGCAAAATGTTCTCCAAATTGATAAATAAACTTATTCCGCCTCTAACTTTTATTCTGACTGCTTTTATACAAAAGCAAGCTCACACCGACATACGTCATCTGAATTGTGGTTGCGTCATCGCTTTCCCAGGGTTCGTTTGAACAAGGTCTTACACAAAATGACACATTAAGTTCTAACGTATGTCTCACATACACCGTCTCAATCATTCTCATGCACTCACACAACAAAATTATAAGCAAATAATAATTTTGAGCGATTTTGTGTATTACGTAATATGAAGAAACTAATGTTTTGAAAAGAAAATTCTAATTAATTGATTTTATGCACTGATTACTTTGTAATGGCTTCAAATGATAATGAAAGTCAATTTGTTATTGTTACTAACTGGGCATTAAAACATAAGCGTCGGTTTTAGTACTTTTAGGTAATTTCCATTATCTCCGGAAAAATAATAAATAAAAATCTGAAATTTTGACAGCATCATTCCATTAATATCAAAAGGCTGTGTACCAAATTTGAAGAAAGTCGAATAATAACTAGTACTGATTATTTAGATTCGTAGAGGGTGTGAATTTCCGTACCAACTGAAGGTTACCCCATGCAGTTCTCATGGCAGACAACGTCAGCTGCGCTGTGAGCTAAGCTGAAGTGGTTTTGACTGATATACCCAGGTTGTGATTTCCATGATTACAAGGTCTTCAATCGATATACATAGACCTCCTGTAACTGAATCACTCAGAGAAAAGGGATACGTTTAATGACGAGCTATAACAATAAAATTAATGTTACACCGCGCCCTTTAACTAGGAGCAATCAAAATTGAACACAATGAAGCATAGCCAAAGTTGACTTACTGTACCAGAGATAAGGATTAATCGAATGAATGAATAAATAGATAAGTAATGGAAATGTAAGCCAGTTTCGCACTGTGCCTCGACCTCTGTGCCAGTGTGTCCTGGTTGGTCTGCACCACCACTGTGTGAGCTTTGGACACGGACACGGATGATAAATTGTGGTTGCGCTGAGCGTGAAATGCGGAATCGTCTCGACACCACTCCGCGCCCAGAGAGCGGCCGTGACAAATGGGTGGCGTGTCATCGCACGTCTGCAGGGGCGCACCCGGCGGCAGTGTCTGAGTAGCGCCGCCCTCTGTTCTCCGTGTGTTTAAGCGACTCAGATCGCCTGGTGCTTCGAGTATCACACTCTCTGGAGCTAATTGCTTTCACTTCACAAGATACCATTAGACATGGGAAGTTTTGAAAATGTTGCTTAGTGCTACGCAGGAAACGGTTACTTACATTTTGAGTACGTCTATATCAAACGACATGTGTGTCAAGTTTGAAATCTGTATGATGTTAAAATACAGAGATTCCCGTTGGAATTTCAAATCTATTGATAACAATGTCTATTTTATCACGATCGCGTCCGTTTTCTGTCTTAGTCCTGTGGTACACATTTTGTGCGGCGTACATGTTGTAGCTGTCAGACGCTAATCGGACACAGTTTTTGGTCGTATTGGACACTGCTTTCGTGGAATGAAAACATGAAATTTCACATCAAATGGTGCAGAACCGTTGCATGTAACGACTGTAGCATAAGAACCTTCCTGGCAGATTAAAACTGTGTGCCGGGCCAAGACTCTAATTCGGGACGTTTGCCATTCGCTGACAAGTGTTGTATGATTGAGCTACCCAAGCATGACTCAACGATCTGCCTCACAGCTATACTTCCGCCAGGACCACGTCTCCTACCTATATACTGTAATATATAATCGCTGTCGTCAGTAAGACTGTGTAGTAGTCTCGGAAAACAAAGGGCAGTACTCGAGAAGCTTTGATGAGTGACGTACTGGTTTCACGTTTTAACAGGGTTAATTTTTCGAGAAAATGAGTCTTTTGAAGTAGGAGGTACAGTTAATATACGTGGATATGTAGGGTCTGATTTGGTTGTTCAGTATTTATCAACGTAAATCCTCACAGCACAAACGGAGGTTTTGTTACCATCTCACTTCACCAAATAAGAATAGGGCAGTAATCAACTAAAGCTATCGATGGAGAACCATTAAATATTTATTATTTATAACGAACACCTTGCTTGGATAAATACACAGAGCAGCAGAATTAAATGGCCGGTTTGTTGATACAACACAATTGTCTCCCATTGCGACACGTAAGTGAAACTGAAAGCGATCTCATCCCTAGGGAGTGCAGTACAACTGGAATTTTTGCCCTGCTGTACAGGGTGGAATCACTATTTACCACAGAAAAACATTCGACGAAATGTGATCTGTAGCATTAAAGAGTGTTTGCGCTTTTTCGCTACTCATGCTTCATGCCCTTCTCTGACGTCATCACAGACCGGTTACACAATGACACATCCGTGAATACACAAATCAAAAAAATTTTTGCATCACCTCGGTTCCGAGAGTTCCGGAACCTGTACAGAAAATTGGAATAGAGTTCAACATAAATACCATTTCCGCCCTTTTTACTGACCCTGAAAACCACACATTGCATGTTGTATCACCACAAAACGAAACCTTCACAGGTGGTGGTCCAGACTGTTGTACACACCAGTACCTCTAATACCGAGAAGCACGTCCTCTTGCACTGATACATGCCTGTATTCGTCGTGGCATACTATCCACAAGTTCATCAAGACATTGTTGGGCCAGACTGTCCCACTCCTTAACGGCGATTCGGCATAGATCCCTCGGAGTGGTTCGTGGATCACGTCGTCCATAAACAAACCTTTTCAATCCATCCCAGTTATGTTCGATAGAGTTCATGTTTGGAGAACATGATGGCCACTCTAGTCGAGCGAAGTCGTTATCCTGAAGAAAGTCATTCACAAGATGTGCACTATAGGGGCGCGAACTGTCGTCCATGAAGACGGATGCCTCGCGAATATGCTGCCGATATGGTTTCACTATTGGTCGGAGGATGGCATTTATGTATCGTACAGCCGTTACGGCGCCTTCCATGACCACCAGCGCCGTACGTCAGCCCCACATAATGACACCCCAAAACAGCAGGGAACATCAACCTTGCTCCACTCGCCGGGCAGTGTGTTAAAGGCGCTCAGCCTGACCGGGTTGCCTCCAAACACGTCTCCGACGATTGTCTGATTGAAAGCATATGCGACAATCATCGGTGAACAGAACGCGATGCCATGCTGAGCGGTCAATTCGGCATGTTGTTGGGTCCATCTGTCCCGTGCTACATGGTTTTATGGCTGCAAAGATGGACCTCGCCATGGACATCGTGAGTGGAGTTGCGCATCATGCAGCTTATTGCGCACCGTTTGAATAGTAACACGACGTCCTGTGGCTGAGCGAAAGCATGATTAAACATGGTGACGTTGCTGAAAGGGTTCCTCCGAGCCATAATCCGTAGGTAGCGGTCGTCCACTGCAGTAGTAGCCCTTGGGAGGCGTGAGCGAGGCATGTCATGGACAGTTTCTGTCTCTCTGAATCTCCTCCATGTCCGAACAACATCGCTTTTGTTCACTCCGATACATCTTGTTTAGAGCCCTTCCTGGAACAAAGTAACAAAGCGGCCGCGATCGAACAGTGGTATTCTACATCCACATACTCAGTCAGCCACCCAACTGTGTGTGGCGGAGGGCACTTTACGTGCCACTGTTATTACCTCCCTTTCATGTTCCACCCGCGTATGGTTCGCGGGAAGAACGACTGCCGGAAAGCCTCCGGGCGCGCTCGAATCTCTCTAATTTTACATTCGTGATCTCCTCGGGTGGTATAAGTAGGGGGAAGCAATATATTCGATACCTCATCCAGAAACACACCATCTCGAAACCTGGACAGCAAGCTACACCGCGATGCAGAGCGCCTCTCTTGAAGAGTCTGCCACTTGAGTTTGCTAAACATCTTCGTAACGTCATCACGCTTACCAATTAACCCTGTGACGAAACGCGCCGCTCTTCTTTGGATCTTCTCTATCTCCTCTGTCAACTCGACCTGGTACAGATCCCACACTGATGAGCAATACTCAAGTATAGGCTGAACGAGCTTTTTGTGAGCCACCTCCTTTGTTGATGGACTACAGTTTCTAAGGACTCTCCCTATGAATCTCAACCTGGCACCCGCCTTATCAACAATTAATTTTATATGATCATTCCACTTCAAATCGTTCCGTACGCATACTCCAAGATATTTTACAGAAGTAACTGCTACCAGTGTTTGTTCCGCTATCATATAATCAAACAATAAAGGATCCTTCTTTCTATGTATCCGCAATACGTTACATTTGTCTATGTTAAGGGTTAGTTGCCCCTCCCTGCACCAAGTGCCTATCCACTGCAGATCTTCCTGCATTTCGTTGCAATTTTCTAATGCTGCAACTTCTCTGTATACTACAGCATCATCCGCGAAAAGCCGCATGGAACTTCGGACACTATTTACTAGGTCATTTAACTATATTGTGAAAAGCAATGGCCCCATAACACTCCCCTGTGGTACGCCAGAGGTTACTTTAACGTCTATAGACGTCTCTCCATTGAGAACAACATGCTGTGTTTTGTTTGCTAAAAACTCTGCAATCAAGCCACCCAGCTGGTCTGATATTCCGTAGGCTCTTCCTTTGTTTATCAGGCGGCAGTGCGGAACTGTATTGAACGCCTTCCAGAAGTCAAGGAAAATGGCATCTACCTGGGTGTCATGAACAAATAAAGCGAGTTGGGTCTCACACGATCGCTGTTTC
Organism: Schistocerca serialis cubense; assembly: GCF_023864345.2. Classification (NCBI taxonomy): domain Eukaryota; kingdom Metazoa; phylum Arthropoda; class Insecta; order Orthoptera; family Acrididae; genus Schistocerca; species Schistocerca serialis. The sequence continues at coordinate 879,279,400 of NC_064639.1, forward strand.
CGGAATCCAAGTTGACTCCTACAGAGTAGATTCAGGGTTTCCAGAAATGGCATGATACGCGAGAAAAAACATGTTCTAAAATTCTACAACAGATCGGTATCAGAGATATAGGCCTATAGTTTTGCGCATCTGCTCGACGACCCTTCTTGAAAACTGGGACTACCTGTGCTCTTTTACATCTAGGCATGGCTGAACTACAGACAACAAGAGTCATGTACCTCCTTCCTGCTGGAATGACTGGAACTGATCGACTGTCGAACCTCCTCCGTCTAAGAGGCGGTGGTCGTGCATAATTGTTTACATCTTTAGCCATGTTTATTGATATCTCTGAACAGTCAAAAGGACTGTGTCTATGATACAATAAGCACAGTCAACCTCTAGTTCTGGGATCAGGGGTGACGCAAAACATTTTTTATGTGTGTAGAGTGGCAAGGATTCGCCTAAGACCCACAGTTCAGCAGTAACCTCAGTGGCGCCCACCGCCATTTACTGAGAATTTTAAGAATATGCCTATATGTGTTCATTAAACACTATTAACGACTTCAGTCAGTGCTTCGTCAAGTGAGCGTGAATCTCTGTTTCTTCTAGGATATGCAGTGGTCTGCCTTCTTCTGTGTTGTGGTGCTGTGATGGATGGTGAAGCTTTGTGAGGTCATTACAATATTTCTTAGACGCTACTAAATGAGCACCAAATGGTGACCAACTGGTTTCACTAATATTAACATGTTCTTTAACGGCGATAAGACGTCAAACGGGGTGACTTGGAGTAAGAAAGGCACCACAGGGCATTTCAGTTTCCACTGTTTATACTTTTACAAATAAGTTCATAAAACTTTGTCAGCATGACAAGGAAGGATTCAGGATTTACAATCATAGCAATGGAAGTTAGAAAAATAATTTTTTTACATGTGAAATTTCATCATTTTTCACTTACTATTGGCTGCATTTGCTGCTATAGGTACACATTTCTTCATAAGTAAGAGAGATTCTTCGATGAATTTTGCTGAGCACACAAACCATAATTACAGGTGTATGAAACTCTAGAATTTATTTAATTTGTGAAAAAATTAATGAGCTGTTTGATTTTAAACTTCATGTTTAGAAAAAACCCAAATATTACAGTTACCTATCTCAATTTTTACCACATTTTTAATAGATTTGGAAAATTCTAGAGTTGCGTACACCTGTAACTATGGTGTGCAAAATTCATCGAAGAATCTCTCTTACTTATGAATAAAAGTGTACCTATATCAATAAATGCAACCAATAGTAAGTGGAACAAATGACGAAATTTCACACATAACAAAATTATTTTTTCATGTTTTTGAACTCCCACTGCTATGAGTGTGAATCCTGAATCCTTCCTGATCATGCTGACAAAGTTTAATGATTTTTTTTGTAAAAGTATAGACAGTGGAAATTAAAATGTCCTGTGGTGCCTCTCTGCCTCCAAGTCGGCCCGTTTGACGTCCTACCCCCCCTTAAACCTCTTTTAGAGGTTTGTAATTCCAACCTTTTGCACCTGGAAGCGTTTCGGGTATTTTATTCAGATATAGAAATAGTGTTCCTACAGAAGAATTATGGGTCAGCGGCAAATTATGAAGATACTTTCGATATAGCCATGTCAATGCGGAAAACTAATAGTTTACCTCGTAAGTATTCTTCTTTGTATAGCTCTCTCTCTCTCTCTCTCTCTCTCTCTCTCTCTGTGTGTGTGTGTGTGTGTGTGTGTGTGTGTGTGTGTGTGTGTGTGTGTGCGTGTGTGTGTATGCGTAATGCAGAGTGTACACAAAACTAATTACAGAAAAACGTGATTTTGTACTGTACTGTACAGTCGATTTAACAGTGTTAGGTCGCCTGACGTTCAGTTTTCAACATGCCAAAGATACGTCAAAATAAAACCAATAAAAATTACACATCAAATGAATTATTCAAAGTCTGAATAAATGATCCATATTAGTTTTATTAAACTCCACTGCTGATTTACGTAGCTAACTTGCGAAACAAACTCAGAAACCTAAAAACGTTTTCTAGACGGATATATCACATTGTTGCTAAAATGTACTTTGTATGACAAGAAAATAACTTCCACATTGAATCTAAGCTATCAGTCAGTGATTGCAATGACATTGTTCTTTATGTACAGCGCAACTGTATAGCTATGGCCCTGAACTATTCTTCCACTGAAGTCGATAAAGCAAAACTTTTCTCTCGGTAGTGATACATAGGAGGCAGCGCCGCAAAAAAGCTGAATTGGAAAGGTAAGCTAAAAATGACATTCAAAAGCGTTTGTGCTGCCACTAGCAATACGAACAAAAGCAACATCGAATTTCTTGCATGGAACCAATTTTGGGTATTAATGTTCTACAAATGGTTTTACTAAAATAATTTCATAGCAAATAATTACTTTATCACTTCGCTTTCAATATCTTGATTGGCTTTGCAGAACAGTGATTTTAGAAACAGTTCTGACTGATTGATTATTCAGATACTTATTTTGAACCAAAGATTAACTTACCGAATATCATTTCTGTTGATTTTTACAAAATGTATAACCTGTACCTGCGAGAGATTCATGAAATAAATTTTTCAGAAAAATCTCCATAGCATATTTAAGTTTTCAACGGGACGCTAAGTACGAGCATCTATCCAAGCGGCCGATTTACCTTGAAACAGAATTATTCACAAAACCATTTTCAAAATCCTTAAATACTGTCATCATGATGTTATTCAATTATTTCCAGCAACTCTATATTCAATAGTTAGCAGCTCAAACCCAGATAAAAGTGTCTTCTCTCCAAGATCCCTTGTATAACAATAATTTCCCTCTCTCAGTGCCCTTAGGCAGAGACGGTGTAACAACACAACCCAAGATCACGGATGAACATCGTTTTCTCTCAGATATGTAGATATCGATATATGAAAGTAAAAAGTTAACAGATCTCACATCTTACAGCGATGAGCAATGTGTTATTCAGTTTGGTCATATTTTAGCAGTAGGAGTCCTTAGTAGTTGTGAAAGTGCACTGTGGTAAGTCCTTAAATAGTCGGAGGCGCCCTAAAGAGGTAGTTGTTACAAGCAATTCTGTACGCCGTAGAACAGTAACGCAGAGACACATAACCTGCTCAGTTCAGTCGCCGGTGCACCCTCGTTCCTTAGATGGCTATGAGAATGACACTGGCGCCAACTTCGTCCACCATACCACTTTCCAGTAATTTGAATAGGCATCAAGTGTTATAAACCTCCATAAACCTGCCAGGCACTTGAGGAATCCACGCCACGCAGGACCACTGCTGTATTTTACCCAACGGCGCTCCAATACGCCATTAAGCAAGTTCTCATAGTTTTCAGGTCACATCCCCAGACTTACGGTATGGGTGAGAAATAGGGGGACTCGGCAGGGCAATCATGGATCCTTACGTTCATCAAGATGGTGGGAGAGTGACACACAAAGTTGGGTCTTCAAGCATTCTGCAAGAACATGTCACTTGGTATTATTGTTTTGAAGGAAATGACGATAGTTTTTACAATTATTGTCACATACTGTCTAGCATTTAGCGTCCATTAAGCCCAAATCAGTGATTCTGTCATATCCAGTTGTTCTACAAACCATGATTCCAGGTAGAAGTACTGGATTCTAGAATGTCTAGCTTCTATGACATTTCAGCTGCTCGTCTACAGAAACGTTGTAGTCCATGAGGAAACCACGAACAAACGATGGACTCAGTGGTGAACACTACAGAATTCTTCTCAGCCCCCCGCCCCCCCCCCCCCCCCCACCCAGTTGACTCTGGCGCTGTACCATCTAAATCACTTTTTGGAACTGTAACGCATTGTAACTTCGGAAACGGGTGGGCGAGCGGCTCTCTCCTGCTGGTAGGTGGGAGTGCAGAAGGCGTAGGTAGCCAGTCCGTTACCAAAACGACTAAAAACTGTATATTAACGTAGAGCAGTGTACCTGTAAAATGCAGACAGCAGGTGGCGAACGACGATTGTCGGACACGAGCGCGCCGGCACAGACGAGCCAGCTGCGGGGAACGGGGTGGTGGGTCAGCGACGAGACACCCTGTCGCCATGTCCAGGCCGGGCCATGAACACACAACTGCAGACTGGAGAGCGATAGCAGCGGACCCCCACTACACGAAGCTGGCTGGAACTCATTGCGTGGCCCTTATCGTGAGGTGGTCACAGATTTCCAGGTGGATGGGCTCAGGCAGTCACAGGGCGGTTATCGCTTTGCAGCCCTGGGACGGCATTCGTGGATGCGTCATAAGTTTGGCGATAACTGGCACGGGCTGTGCGTCATAGTATGTGCTTGCAGTTGATCATGATGACTATTCTGTGTAACATCTGTCCGGATATCAGCTGTTCTCATTCGCCTACTGATACCGTTACTGCGTAGCGTCAAGCACCGGCACGCCAACCGTGAACGATAGAGCAGAGATGGCCGTGAGAAGACGTCAGCCAGCTGCACGCTGACCGACCCCTCTCCAGGACGACAACATGACAGCAGCGGCCACTATGTGAGGAGGACATAAGCGCCGCACCACACCACCAGTTCCACAGCAGCTTCAAGACTAGCACCATGGATACAAGCGTCAACTCTAATCACTTGCTAGGAATATCTATGTGACACGGGCTTGGGAATTATTATGCTGAAGAGATTTCTTATCTTGTCTGTTGCTCTTTGCTTGCGACACATCTGTGTAACACAAAGTATTGTTTTTGTTCATTTTATAATAAAACTCATTAATACGATATGTTTGATTGTTGGCCAGCGATTCGAGAAAGAGTTATTCTAGACATCCCATATTTGACGACTAGGCTGCATTTAACAGATATGAGCCAGTGAAACAGTTCTGTGAGCTCACAGTCCTTCCGGATGAACACGTGCCGACTTGTCTCGTCTCTTGTAATCACTCGTTCTGTAGCCATTCACCACTCCCAATATCTGTGTAATTTGTCGGTATGATGCTTCCAGTTGTCTCAAAAAATGAAGCAGTTTTTCTCATAGTCTGTAAGATGTCGACAAGCTGCACGTGTATGTGCGCTGCGCATTCTGTTCTGCGATCTCCAGCAGAAAATTTCCAATTAGGTCTAGACACACCCTGCAGCCATCATGTGTGCGCATCATCCTTCATCTGTAGAAAATGATCTTTTTAGCCACCGATTATTATGAAAATAAAGTCTCATGAGGATGACATTTTAATCGATATATCCCACCTCCATGCAAATACTGGAGTATGTTTTGTAACGTTGAGCCAATGTGTTCCGTCAGAACAATAGCAACCTGCTTTTCCCACCTTGATATTTCATTAATTGGGGGTCACATACTTCTGGTCTTTAAATGCGACCCAGTACAGTCATTCGTCATGAATAAGATAAAAAGTATAACTAGCAAAATGAAATATTTTGCTTAAAGAAAAGAAACAATTACAAACCGTAACCTGAGGAATCGTATACCAGCAGACAGTAATTACTAAATACTTCCTGCCTGTGGAAATGGTTCATGCTCTCTCTAGGGGATGATGAGTATCGTTAAATCGCTGAGGTACTTACAGTGTTGTAAGTGACGTGAGTTGCAACGTGAAGCTTAGTAGGCAGAGCTGGTTTAAGCCCCAAGTGGGACAAGTGACCTCTTGTGGCGCCAGTCGAAAGGGCGGCAGAACCTCCCAACTGCAAAGTGTGTAAAGCTCTTACCAAGACACGATGTTGTTAGCAGACAATCTTAATTCGAAAACTACAAAGGTGGAAGAGGCAGCCAGACGCCTTTTCAAGTTGTCTCGTAGAATCTATGAGTCTGCATTGTAGTGGATGGGTGCCAGGAGGTGCCATATTACAACTCAGCGAGAACATTCCAAATGATTTAATCGTTTCCACTACAGTGTTCCGTTCACCTTGGTCTGTGTCACAAAGCTCCACATGCTGAGGAAGCACCCTGGTGGCCAGTGCAATGCAATGCAATGCTGTGTCAAGCTGGCGTTGGTCAGCTGCAGAGTTCCGATTATGTCAGGATGGCTGCGCCAGCAGCCCACTCAGCAGCCACTGTCCTAGATGTCTCCATACTGCTATGCTGGGAGCCGCCGCATGGCCAGCTGACAAACGCAAGGCGCCCGGGCCGCGCTTCCTCGCTGGCGTGCGCCGAGTCGCAGCGCCAACAAGCACCTGCGATCCGGCGTCTGAATCTGCGGCCCTCGCCTGGGGATGTCTGTGGCGAGTGTCGGAAGCCGAGACGACTGCCCATAGTAGCGAGCCGAAGAGTGGCCTGCTGCTGGCTGGCTGTGGACCCCGCATTGGCCTCAGAGGGTCGAACCAATGACCCCCCGTTGACCCCCCGTGGATTGGGACACTGTGTGTAGCCCAGCAGTGTGACACGCCCTGCCACCCAGGAGAGCTGCCACACTTGAATGAATCTCATTAGAAAACGGCACTCAGCTGTGCGCCCCTGTTTTGCTAATGCGCTGCTCTGAGTCACGTACCCATAACACGCTAGGCTGACCAGTGGCCCCTCTTCAGTCTCCCACTTGCGCCATGCAAACTGCTGTGTGTGCCTTCTCCAGCAGTTCTACGTCCTGTGGCCTCTATTTGCCTTCGCAACTACTGGTATGCATAACTCACTGCAATCTGGCCCACACCTGGCTGTAACTTGTGCTCAGAATATCGCACAAAACTAACTTTCCCTATCCTAAACGGTGGTGTCGCTACAGCACATACATCAAGATTATTTCCGAAAAATGTCATCAAAAGGATGCCACAGTTACAGGGGACAGATAAGTGTGAGAACCGTCGTACCATCAGCTTAATAGACCATGTACCAATTTTGCTGAGGAGAGTAACATACAGATGAATATAAGAAAGGAAATGAGATCTAAGGACGTACGGGATGACGATCAGTTTCGTTTGAGGAAAACTAACGGCACCAGGGTGGCAGTTCTCACTTTGCTCTTGTTAATGGACACAAGACTTAAGAAAAATCAAGAGGCGGTCTAAAGGAAAAGCGAAATGCAAAATCGAATAACGTATTCGAAACTGTCAGGAGAAAGGAGTATATTCTAAGAGGGTGATGGATAACATATAGGATGGGAGAAATAAAAGTGGTCCGGACAAGTGTATAGGGCTCGACGTGAATTTGGGGCGGCATTAACAGAAGAGGAAAAGACGTACATTTACTTCTAACAGCATGGAGAAACTGCCCATCTAGTCGGTCGAACCTTGGAGCACATTTACATAACAGACAGAGTTGTTAGCAGGATAATCTGGTCGCGGCCCTACTAGCCACCCATGACATTTGATCTGTCAGTGTGCGATTACTTTGTGTGGTGAGCCCGCAGGTCTAAGGTGTATGGAAACAACCCTCATAGTCTTCAAGAACTGCAGCAGAACATTTAGGAGGAGATTACAGCCACTCCAGCAGTCCAGCTTCGGTCTGCCTTCAGCAACTTGCTGATCAGAGCCCAAAACTGCCAACAGATGAAGGGAGGTCACTTTGAACATTGCTGTAGTTAGGTTTGTATTCTATTTCTTTTTCTCTGCTGTGTTTATTTCTACCCTGGAACTCTGTTCTCCAGTCCAGTTTTATTTGCCCTACCCTGTACAATATATTCAAGAACCAAGACAGAAAATTAGGGCTGGAAAACGGAGAACTAAGTGTCTAGGATCGAGCTTTAGCATTTCATCCCTACTGTCCACTCTATGCATAGAATAAATAGTGATGGAAATAAAAGAAAGGTTCCAGAATGGGATTAAAATCGAAGGTGGAATGATATCAATGATAAGGTTTGCTATTGACATCCTCAGTGAAAGCAAAGAAGAACTACAGGATCTGTAAAGAACGTCTAACGAGTAAGGAATAGGGATGGAGGGTACATCGGAAAAAGACGAAAGTAACGAGAAGTAGTTGAAATGAAAACAACGAAAACTTAACATCAGATCTGGGGATCACGAAGTAGAAGAAGTGAAGGAATTCTGCTACCTGGGAGGCAAAATAACCCATGAAGGATGGAGTGAGGAGGACATAAAAAGTAGACTAGCACTGTAAAAAACGGCATTCCTGGCCAATAGATATCTAATAGTATTAAATACAGACCTAAATTTCTGGTGGAAATTTCTGAGAATGTACGTCTGGAGCACAACACTGCATGGTAGTGAAACATAGCCCGTTGGAAAATTGGAACGGAAGAGACTAAAAGCATTTGAGATGCGTCGCAGAAGGATTTTGAAAACAAGGTGGAGTGGTAAGAAATGAGAAGGTTTTCTGGAGATTTGGTGAGAAGAGGAGCATTTGTGAAAGATTTGGAAGAAGAAGGGGGGATGAAAATATGTATTTAAATAGAAAGGAATAACCGCTAAGTTACTTGATGGAGATACAGGCGAAGACAGAGATTGAAATACATCCATGAAGCAAATATGGATGTTGTCTATAAGATTAAGGGACTGACGCTGGGGAGGAATTCATGGTGCACCGCATAAATCCGGTCACAAGACTGATGGAAAAATCGAAATGTCAGCTAATATCTAATGGAGGGAGGTGTGGGGCACCAGATGATACGTCGTTTGTGTGGGAAAATATTCTCGCATCTGCCCTCTAGTAGTAATTGATTCACCTTCAAAACACCATCCCCAATCTGATAGCTGCAAAGGATTTTTGGATCAAAATGCAGACTGATGAGACAGAAACTGTAAGAAAACCGTACATTCTTGAAGCACATAATAAATGTACATCCAGGTTTGCACAAGAGTTACATTGAAATTTTCAAGAAAAAATAAATTTCTTGATTACTCGTGTGAAAAAGTGACCAAGAATGAGCTCGAGATCATCAGTAGTTTAAGAAAAGTGGTGGGTTCACGAACACTCAAATGGCCGAAACTGAGATAAGCGGTCACGTAATAATGAATCAAATACAATGATCAAGGGAAGATAGGCACCTGCTCGTAATTAAAACCTTGTAAGAATTACGAAAGTAGTTAGTTCTCTCCTAGGAACAGCTTCTCCTATTTCGCTGGAAGACCTAAGCGTGCCGCCAAAAGTTTGGAAAAAGATTAAGGTCATGACCGTTAACATTATGCGATTGCGTTATATCGCTGATAAATTTATTGTGGAGCTGTGAAAGATGTTTTATGGCCACCTATCACGGTTTATTTCCTTTCTAGGAATCAACACGTGTTCAATAAACAGCAGTCTTTTGTACTGCATATCTTATATAAGTTGATTCCTGCAGAACACGTGGGAAGTCCTAACGGTTGGTCTCATGTTAACACTGCGCCTACATATATGGCGAATAACCTCGTAAGCTCTGAGTGGTTGTTTGTGGATTATGCGATTGCGCTAAGGAAATTGTAACACTTAAAACCTGTACTGGAAGCCACGAAGTCTTACTAGAAAATCGTCGCCTAGTGGAGAAACTGACAATTGATTCCCAACGGAAAAGAAGGTAAGGTACTTCGCTTAACAGATGAATAAAGCCGCTATTTTGATAGAACGAATGATTAGCAGTCACAGGAAACAAATGAACAGCTTCTACAGTGTGCTTTTAGAGGTGGTTATGCTTATGTGAGAAAAGAATATTGATGTAGGTAAGTGTGGCAGTTGCCATATTACTCGAAAGGTGAGTGGATGAACATCACACGCGAGGAAGCTAGCAACAATAGCAGTAACAGTGGTACTAGCCATGGCGTAATCTCCCTCCCACCGCATTTTGCTCATTCGCAACTGAAATAGTTTTCTCTGCTGTGATCGGACATGGTTAAGTGATCTGTATGGAGAGTTCTGAGAGGGCGTTTGCTGTACAAGCCCTACCGATTACAACTTGTGCAGCTCTCAACCCCAATGACAAGGAAAAGCTCTCGCACTTCGTGGTTGTGTGATAGCAAAGATGGAGGATGATGCATTTCTTCAGATTGTAATTTTTAGCAATGAAGCCACGTTCCACCTTAGTGGAGAAGTCAACATGCACTCTGTTAGCGTATACGGTTTTTGAAACCCATCTTCCCCATTGCTACACGAAAGAGACTCAGTGAAGATCAACATATCCTCTGCCATATCCCATACAAAAGTTTATGGACCATTTTTATTTGCGGAAAGATCTGTAAAGGGAATCACGTACCAGGCCATGTTGGAACAATGGCTGTTTCCTCAAGTTGTGGAAGATTCCCAGGACTTCATCTTCCAACAGGATGGAGCTCCGCCCCCTTGGCACCGTGATGTACAAGACTTTTTGAATGACTCCCTTCCTCAGCGCTGGATCGGTCTCAGGGGACTTGAGGACCTGGCTCTGCATTTCTGGCCACCGAGATCTACTGAACTCACACCCTGCGACTACTTCTTATAGGGTTATGTGAAGGAAGGTGTTTACGTCCCGCCTCTACCAACTACTGTGAACAGTGTGCGGTATCTCATCACTACTCCCGTTCACTCAGTAAAAGCAGATACCCAGATACGCTTTCACGTGTGTGGGATGAGTTTGGCTACCGTGTCGATGTTTGCCGTGCAGCCAACGGTGGCCACATTGAACATTTATGATATTTGTCATATTTATAATTATTAAATAATTATTAAAAACTAGCTAATTACAAATTACTCCAAATTATTAAATTTATTAAATTGATATCAAACATTACGAAAAAACTTTGAAACTTCCTCTTTTCATTGGTATAAAGCTTGTTAACTTTGGATTTGTACTTGAATTAATACAAAGTTTTGAAAGTGGGTTCCATTATTTAGAGTAACCTTGTATCACAATATATTCAGTTTCGAGGTGAAAAAATATTGCTTTGAAGGAATAGCATCTCACACAATGTATTTGGTTTATCTGATTCGTGTTCGCCCCCGGTAGCTGAGTGGTCAGCGCGACAGAATGTCAGTCCTAAGGGCCCGGGTTCGATTCCCGGCTGGGGCGGAGATTTTCTCCTCTCAGGGACTGGGTGTTGTGTTGTCCTAATCATCATCATTTCATCCCCATCGACGAACAAGTCGACGAAGTGGCGTCAACTCCAAGACTTGCACCCGGCGAACGGTCTACCCGACGGGAGGCCCTAGTCCCACGATATTTACATCTGCTTCGTAAGTAACACAATTCTTAACAATAGCTAATTCCTGACGACGAGTGACGACACTGGTTTGTCCACTGCCCTTGTGTGTAATTACGCGCACCCTCCTGGAATAAACCGATTCATTCCGCTTTGTTGCCCTACCCTTCGATGGAATGCTTTCAGGCTGAGATTTTATCAGTATCTGCTGATAGTTCAGATATTTTTGCTGCGATTCTACAACAGACGACAGTTCTACGCCAAAAGCGAACAACGGCACCCACGTCGCATAAAGGTGCATTATCGGTGGGCTGGGACATATTCTTCTTCTCTACATGCAAAAGGCTATGACCCCACTCACTGAATGACTGACTGATCATCGCGCAGCGCAAACCACTAAGGATAGAAACTTGAAATTTGCAGAGGGTGAAGAGCTCACACTGCAGGCGTCGTTCAAAATCGTGTTTTTCTAAATTCCATCCGCAAAGGGGTAAAATAGGAGGGGGGAGGTTTTCTGAAAAATGTCGGTGTCAAGGCAGTTTTGAAGCAAGACCTAAGAAAATTCGTATTTGCTTTCTTTGTCAGAAATAAAAAAATAATTGTTTCAGAATTTTTGGAAATTTAACTCTATGAAGATGAAACAGTGGATGAAAGCTTTCTTGTAAATATGTCATTATTTAAGAACTACTAAAATCTTTTTAAAGCTACGTCTATGAAAACAGGTATTTGACTTCTCTGTTACAAATCAAAAATACGTGTTTCATTGTTTTGGGAAATTGAACCAAGAACGGAGCAAAGTATGGGATGAGATTTTTCATGGAGATATTTTACTTCGTAAGCATTATTATATTTTATTGTGTAAGCATTTTTAATGCTATATCTATAAAAAATTGAATTTGGCCTCTCTGTTTGAAATAAAAATATACGCAATTGTTAAGGCTTTCGTGACCACTTGTTGACAAACTGTCTATTGGCTTCTGTCTCGGATTCTTCGGCCGACGTTCATCTAATGATTTTACTGACGTTTTGCCAGCACGAGCTGCTGGCATTGTCAAAGCTTCACCCTCCATTCCCGGTGGTGAACTGGATCCGAGCTCGCGGCCGCAGACTATATGTACCTGGCGCGCCTGTCTTCCCGTACTGCAGCGCACGACCGTCGCAGGTAGCAAGAGGAGAACCGCACTGGAAACGACCAACGACCGCGGAGAAACCCTCTGACGCTGGCGCGCCAGGTTCATATAGTCTGCGGCTGCGAGGTCGGCTCCAGTTCACCACCGGCAATGGAGGGTGAAGCTTTGAAAATGACAGCCACTCGTACTAGCGAAACTTCAGTAAAATCATTGGATGAACATCGGCCGAAGAACCCGAGACAGAAGCCAATAGGCAGTTTGTCAAAAATATACGTATTTCACTGTTTTCGGAAATTCATCCCCTGTGGGTGTGAAACTGGGGATGAAAATTTTTATCGAAGTATTTCATTGTGCAAGAATTTTTGAAGCTAAATCTATGAAAATTTGTATTTGGCTTCACTGTTAGAAATAGAAAATGCTAATGTTACTTGTTTCTAAAATTAAATCCCTTAGGAGGTGAAAATAGGGGTGAAACCATTTATGAAAATATTTCATTGCGAAAGCATTTCTAAAGCTAAATCTTAGAAAACTGGTGTCTGACTTCTCGGTGAGAGATGAAAAAAATACGTGTTTCACTGTTTCTGTAAATTCAACCTGTAATCAACCTGTAAAGGTGTGAAAGAGGGGCAGGCTCACATAGTGACTCATCATCCCCCAGGCGAAACCGCTAAAGATAGAAACCCAAAATTTTGGAGAGGGTGTGGATCTTATATTGTAGGCATCGTTTAAAAACGGATAACCCGAAGTTCCACTCCTAAAGGGTGGGAATATTAGATTCAAGACATTTTGCAAGTTTGTCGCTATTAACGCAGTTCTGAAGCTAGAACTACGAAAACTGGTGTTTGGTTCTTCAGTTAGAAATTAAAAAAATGTGCATGTTTAAGGATTTTTGGAAATTCAGCAGTTGAGGGGGTTAAATGGTGGGTGACTTTTTTAAAAGTAATCATTACTGAAGAACTACTAAAGCATTTTTAAACTTGCAACTATGAAAACTGGTATTTGCCACCTCTGTTGGAAATTCAAAAACATGTGTTCCAGTGTTTTGAAAATTCAACACCTAAGGATGTGGAATAAGGAATAAAAACTTTTAAGAAAATAAAAAAAATTAAATGTATGGAAACTGGTATTTCACTTCTTGGTTAGATATAAAGGAATATTTGTTATGGGATGGAAGTTGTTATGAAAATGTCTGTACAAGAAAGCAATAGGCATAATTAACAGAACCGCTATTTGGTCAGAAGTACATTCGGAAAAAAATATGATTCTATGGTCTTAAGTAGCATGAAAAGTTTAGAAGGTGTTTCAGTATGTGAACAACATAAAAACTCAGTTAAACAAACACAAAAGAATCTCTACGGCCACACAGTCGACGCGAGCGAAGCAGTGAACGCTGAGCTGGTTGTGTAAATAGCAAGACAGTGCCTTCTGCCGCAAAAGACGCGCCCGCGTTCAGATGTATCCCATTATAGTACAACATCTCCATAAGCCTCTCCAGTTGCCATGTACAAACTTATTAAATTTTTTATCAAAGTTTTCATAACCACAAATACACACACACACACACACACACACACACACACACACACACACACACACATGTCCAACCAATTACTGTTCTTTTGATTCATATTTCAATACTAGTCACTGCACACGCTACAAACACTGTATCGCTTGGAAGCAGAAGCATGACGACGATGCGTGGTTTCAGTTTTGTGATTTTTGCATTATTCATTCCAGAGGTTTGGTGTCCTGTTTTAAAGAAAATAATATGGAACATTATAGTGTAAAAATACGTCGTGGAATGACGGAGACGTTTTTTTATTAATTATTCGCGTTGGATGCTTGAGCATAAATGCCTTAGATAAGTAATCGTTCACTCTATTCAGTTTATTGCGTAACGGATACTTCTTTATAATATTTTTATTGTTTACTTTAAATAAAAATTTTACTTAAAAAATTTACGTAATAAAATTTACGTAATAAAATAATTCAGTTGCAAAATTTCATTCCTTCACAGAGAATGCTGTTCGGAGTTCTATGTCTATTTTCCCTTCCTAACAGTTATACATCTAGTGCCATGGTCATACACATAAATATTTATGAAGTAATTATCAAGGTTTTATTCTATGTGCGTAACTCATTTGTTAATGTGGTTACCGGGCATACTTAAAATTCCTTATGATGGATGTGTACAAAGAGCCCAAAATACACTCCTGGAAATTGAAATAAGAACACCGTGAATTCATTGTCCCAGGAAGGGGAAACTTTATTGACACATTCCTGGGGTCAGATAGATCACATGATCACACTGACAGAACCACAGGCACATAGACACAGGCAACAGAGCATGCACAATGTCGGCACTAGTACAGTGTATATCCACCTTTCGCAGCAATGCAGGCTGCTATTCTCCCATGGAGACGATCGTAGAGATGCTGGATGTAGTCCTGTGGAACGGCTTGCCATGCCATTTCCACCTGGCGCCTCAGTTGGACCAGCGTTCGTGCTGGACGTGCAGACCGCGTGAGACGACGCTTCATCCAGTCCCAAACATGCTCAATGGGGGACAGATCCGGAGATCTTGCTGGCCAGGGTAGTTGACTTACACCTTCTAGAGCACGTTGGGTGGCACGGGATACATGCGGACGTGCATTGTCCTGTTGGAACAGCAAGTTCCCTTGCCGGTCTAGGAATGGTAGAACGATGGGTTCGATGATGGTTTGGATGTACCGTGCACTGTTCAGTGTCCCCTCGACGATCACCAGTGGTGTACGGCCAGTGTAGGAGATCGCTCCCCACACCATGATGCCGGGTGTTGGCCCTGTGTGCCTCGGTCGTATGCAGTCCTGATTGTGGCGCTCACCTGCACGGCGCCATACACGCATACGACCATCATTGGCACCAAGGCAGAAGCGACTCTCATCGCTGAAGACGACACGTCTCCATTCGTCCCTCCATTCACGCCTGTCGCGACACCACTGGAGGCGGGCTGCACGATGTTGGGGCGTGAGCGGAAGACGGCCTAACGGTGTGCGGGACCGTAGCCCAGCTTCATGGAGACGGTTGCGAATGGTCCTCGCCGATACCCCAGGAGCAACAGTGTCCCTAATTTGCTGGGAAGTGGCGGTGCGGTCCCCTACGGCACTGCGTAGGATCCTACGGTCTTGGCGTGCATCCGTGCGTCGCTGCGGTCCGGTCCCAGGTCGACGGGCACGTGCACCTTCCGCCGACCACTGGCGACAACATCGATGTACTGTGGAGACCTCACGCCCCACGTGTTGAGCAATTCGGCGGTACGTCCACCCGGCCTCCCGCATGCCCACTATACGCCCTCGCTCAAAGTCCGTCAACTGCACATACGGTTCACGTCAACGCTGTCGCGGCATGCTACCAGTGTTAAAGACTGCGATGGAGCTCCGTATGCCACGGAAAACTGGCTGACACTGACGGCGGCGGTGCACAAATGCTGCGCAGCTAGCGCCATTCGACGGCCAACACCGCGGTTCCTGGTGTGTCCGCTGTGCCGTGCGTGTGATCATTGCTTGTACAGCCCTCTCGCAGTGTCCGGAGCAAGTATGGTGGGTCTGACACACCGGTGTCAATGTGTTCTTTTTTCCATTTCCAGGAGTGTATATTTTTGGTTATTGTTATGGACCCCTTCTGTCTTTTGAAAAGTGTACTTACTTTGTAAAATGTTTTCCACAGAGAACAACCCCACCCACATCTACACCCACACGATCACTCTGCTACTATTTAACCGAGGATTCATAAACCAATTTTCATTCATGTGAATAAAGAGCTCGTGATGTTTCATAAGAACGATATTTTCTGAATCTATAGTGTTTTTCTTTCAACAGATTATTCGAGACAATTTTTGTATTTCAAACACAATTGTTGTTGTGGTCTTCTGTCCAAAGACTGGTCTGATGCAGCTCCCCATGCTACTATATCCCGTGTAAGCCTCTTCATCTCCGAGAAACTACTGCAACCTACATCCTTCTGAAACAGCTCAGTGTATTGATATCTTGGTCTCCCTCTGGGATTTTTACCCTCCACGCTTCCCTCCAGTACTAAATTGATGAATCCTTGACGCCTCAGAATGTGTCCCACCAACCGATCCCTTCTCCTCGTCAGCTTGTACCACAAATTCCTCTTCTTCCCAATTCTGTTTCGTACCTCCTCATTAGTTACGTGATGTACCCATCTAACCTTAAGCATTCTTCTGTAGCACCACATTTCGAAAGCTTCTATTCTCTTCCTGTCTAAACTTTTTATAGTCCATGTTTCGCATTCATACATGCCTGCACTCCATAAAAATACTTTCAGAAAACACTTCCTGATATTTCATTCTATACTCGATGTTAACAAACTTCTTTGCTTCAGAAATACTTTCCTTGCTATCGCCAGTCTGCATTTATTATTCTCTCTACTTCGATCATCCTTAGTTATTTTTCTGTCATAATAGCAAACACATCTACTATTTTAAATGCCTCATTCCCTAGCATCGGTTGATTTAATTCGACTACATACCATTATCATCGTCTTGCTTTTGTTGATGTTCATCTTCCAGCCTCCTTTCAAGACACTGTCTATCCCGTTGAACTGTTCTTCCAAGTCCTTTGCTGTATCTGACAGAAATACAATGTCATCGGCAAACCTCAATGTTTTTATTCCTTCTCCCTGGATTTTAATTCCTACTCAAAATTATTCCTTGGTTTCCTGTACTGCTTGTTCAGTGTATAGATTGAGTAACACCAGGGATAGGCTCAACCTTGTCTCACTCCCTTCTCAAACACTGCTACCCTTTCGTGCCTCTCGACTGTTACAACTCCCATCTGCTTTCTGTACAAATTACAAAGAGCCTTTCGTTCCTTGTATTTTACCCCCGCCACCTTCAGAATTTGAAAGAAAATATTCAGGTCAACACTGTCAAAAGCTTTCTCTAAGTCTACAAATCCTATAAACATAGGGTTGCCTTTCCTTAACGTAGGTTCAAAGATAAGTCGTAGAGTCAAGATTGCCTTGCATGTTCCTACATTTCTACGGAATCCAAAGTGATCTACCCCGAGGTCGGCTTCTACCAGTTTTTCCATTCGTCTGTAAAGAATTGGTGTTAGTATTATGCAATCAAACACTGTACATGTGCAAAATCCTACTACAAAACAATGTCAGTAATATGGATGTACAGTATAATTCAGAAGATTAGTTCTATTTCCTTTCACTATCTAAGAACTCACCGTACGTGTTAACAATATATAATTAAATGGCACTGGCTATTAATAATTAATGACACGACTGACATAGTGATGACTTTCTGTTTATAACTACACTTGTTGTTTCATTTGAAGTTTAAGTTTATGAACCTGTCATTCGACCAATTCCCTAATGCTTCAAGTCACGCTGAGTCCCACACCCGAGGTGGATTAGCAGACTGCCATGGAGTAGAAACGTCTGGCTTCCGTTTGCTATGAACAGATAGGTTCGGGCGCGTCTATAATAGGTGAAACTAAAGCAGTGTATTCGAAGTAAATATGATATAAACACGAGTATAAAAGATCCTTGGGATCACTGAAAGATAGCATGAAAGGTTACCCGAAAGTCACACATAGAATACATAGATGCATTAATATTTGACATATTTCTACCTGATGTCGTAAAAGTAACTCTCCCGAAAGGCCAGTGAAAATAATAAAAAACTATGACTGGTTGCAGTAATTTGTAGTTTCAGGTAACACTGTGTGGCGAAGAGAGTGTTTCAGTGTATGTAAAACAGTTATTTTGAGAAGTTATTTATCTATTAGTTGTACTTATTAGCTGCTTCCCCCCCCCCCCCCCCCCTATTACTAACGAACGCTTTAGAGGAGTCCACCGTTGATGGGTGACTCTTCCGTGGGAGGCGGCAGTAAATCTTAAATTTCCTTTCCCTTTCTATTTCTCTTTCCCTTTCTGCGTCGTTGCGCTGGCACTGTGCTCTGGGGCTCACGCTGGCCGCAACGGAGCGGAAGAACCAGAGATTAAAAATGTGCTCCCAGACGGAAGAGGATCACAGACGGACTGGTTCCAACACAGCTCCGACACGGCTCCTGCACCAACAAAAGCAGCGCAGCTAACGCAGCAGACCCCATAAATACCAGTGGCGGACCAAGTCCGTCGGGGGCCCGGGGTGACGAAACTAAAAGCCCCCCTCCCGGGTTTCCCTGGATATTTATGTATTTGTAGAGAACGTCTGGTGATTATTGTATGTGTAATGGCTGACATAAAATGTCAAGTGCTGTACGCTCTAGTAACTGTAATATACATACCTAAAGATATAGGTGAAAAACATAAAAGAAATCAGCACAACAACAATCAGGTAAAGTACAAGGAAACAACAAAGAAAACAATAGTAAAATTACCTCTTAATTTATATGTACAATAAAATAATCACTTACTTTCATAAAGTTTGTTTATTGATATTATTATAGTACACAGTTTGGTGCCTTTATTGAACTGAAATTCTTAGTAAGGTCGTTATAATCCGTTTCATTTCAAATTTTTATTTCAACTTATTAAATGAACAGATTGGCTGGTTGTTATTGATTCATGGTGTGGTGTCACCGCCAGACACCACACTTGCTAGGTGGTAGCCTTTAAATCGGCAGCGGTCCATTAGTATATGTCGGACCCGCGTGTCGCCACTGTCAGTGATTGCAGACCGAGCGCCGTCACACGGCAGGTCGAGAGAGACGTCCTAGCACTCGCCCCAGTTGTACAGCCGACTTTGCTAGGAAGGGTTCACTGACAAATACGCTCTCATTTGCCGAGACGAAAGTTAGCATAGCCTTCAGCTACGTCATTTGCTACGACCTAGCAAGGCGCCATTACCAGTTTATATTGAGATTGTAATATTGTTTCATCAAGAGCGATGTTCTCCAATTTTGGATTAAAGTTAAGTATTCCAGAAGCTATGTACTATTTTTGGCTACTATAATTCCTTGTCATTTTCCAAACCTCACGCCAGCCTGCTTGAGCTTAAACGCGTGCCTTTCGGCTTCCTCCAAACTCCGTGAATTGGCTCCTGACAATTCACAACACATGGTAGAACGAAGATATCTTAGCTTCGGTGTGGAAAGATTCTCGCATGATGCAACTGAGGTACGAATGGTCAAGAAGTATTGCATTGTAGTTTGTTTAAAGGGTAACGATTCATTGATCTCCCAATTAATTATAAATGGAAGGATTCCTTGCACTGTCCATTTTGCAGCAACAACCAGAATCGTATCGACTGCCTATGATACCTTCCTCACTTCTTGCCGCATCTGCGTCGTAAATATCTTCAGTCCTACAGACAAAGTGTTTAATGTAAAGTAATTGTGGCTGGCAGGCAGCTGCCTACCATTTTACGATTTTTTTAACCTTCATTCAACGTTTTACAAAAGTTCGAAAATTCTGAACACACCTACTGTCAATTGCCATGGCCTGATCAAAGGTAAATAGGTGCCTGTCTCTACATTTTACATACATATGGGACCCTTAATGGGGCCTCTAACTACAAATTGCCTCTTTGATACTGAAGAAATTTTGACTTTGCATGGGAATTAAATAAAAATTATCTGATTCAGGGGGTGGGAGTGGAGCTCACCCCCCCCCCCCCCCCCCTCCCTCGCCAACCCCACCCTTTTCACCCTTGCATTTTTACATTAGTTGCAGATGTCTCTGACGAAAGGAAATCAGAAGGCGTTAACAGCGTAGCGACCAACAGAATATGGTTGTGGTGATGATGATGATACTGATTAATGTTGGGTGATTAAAACAGTGCCGGCCGAAGTGGCCGTGCGGTTAAAGGCGCTGCAGTCTGGTACCGCAAGACCGCTACGGTCGCAGGTTCGAATCCTGCCTCGGGCATGGATGTTTGTGATGTCCTTAGGTTAGTTAGGTTTAACTAGTTCTAAGTTCTAGAGGACTGATGACCTCAGTAGTTGAGTCCCATAGTGCTCAGAGCCATTTAACCATTTGATTAAAACAGTGCGGTGGACGGGGACTCGATCCTGCGACTTTTCCCTTTCATAGGCATGTGTTTCACATATGTTCTATCGACTGTGCTATCCAAGCACGATTCACGACCCACCCTCACATCTTCCCAGTTGTCCCTCCCCTACCTTCCAGACTTCGCATAACGTCTTCTAACCTTCCATGAAGTTCCCAATAGACGTATACTTTGCTGTAGATCGAAAATTTCCTCTGATGAAACCGGTCTTTAACTATCCTACATAAAATGGGAAAAAGAAAATTTTTTACTCCGTCATTATATTGCGGACGTTTTCATACTACGTTTACGGGCTATTCTCAGTGTTATCTGAATATCAGTTGACATTACAGTTACCGAAATACGTAGATAGTAGAGAGCCCAAAAAATAACTTCCCTCTTCACTCCTCTGTCTAATCGTGTTTCGGTACAACTGACCAGTCATCAGTTTGCCTTCGTTTTCATATATGAAACTTAAAAAATTTACTTGAGTAGCAATAGCAGTAACAAAAAATTGGGCTGACTCTGCATTTATCTTTGTTTCTAGAACGGGATTTTGTTTCGATTGTGTAGCCTCTCATCTTTAAAAGTTCCGTTGTTTATGAAAAGAAGAAAATTTTGATGAAAAAGACATAAAGTAAACATCCAAATCCGCCAGTACTTATGAAAAACGCTTCAGTTTGAACCTACAGTTCAAATAGACGATCACTTATGAGCCGTGACTTCCTGCGATGCTCTTGGCAGGATAGTTTCTCTGTCGAAGTTAGGCGCTTTGCGACGTCTTTGTTGGCTAGCGCCCTTTATTTAGGGCAGCCGCGCGGTTCGCGAGGGGAGTGACGGAGACTCGGTCGGGTCCGTGACAGAGGGAAGACAGCGCGCGGAGCATCGCGAGTAGTCACTCGGCGCTTGGTGTACTGCGATGACGCACAGTGTTGACATTCGGGCGCCTGGATCTGGCGGCGAGCGGAACTGGAGAGCGGAAACAGTCACCGGTCAACATAGGCTCTGTTTAAGAATCGTGCCTATCTCAAATCCTTAGGAAAGAGCGGGAGTTTACCGTGGCGAGCATGTTAACAGCGAGCGTCTGGACTAACTTTAAATGGTGAGCCATTTTGTGGTGGAACTTTTCGATGTAATTACTGCGTGTAGACACTTTGATTCCGCTAGTCATTCCTTAAACGACTTGGACATGGGTCCTGGATACGTGATATTGCATGTCCATTAACTTGGCTGTGCCGTGGTTCCGTTGATTTTTTCTTGAATTACAAGTGTGGCCGATATTCCGCGATTCATTTTTTATTGTTATTGCCAATATGTTAAGTGGTTAATTTTGCGAATCAAAGTTTATTCTCTGTATAAAACTTCAGCCGCTAATTTATGTTGGAATTGCAAACTTCTTCCTTCTTGGTAACTATCTTAGTAAAAATTTTCCGCCCTCAAACGGTGCTTTGGTATTTAAGGTTGTTTGCGGATCATCTGGTCATTATCACTATGAGCTAGTTGTGGTCAATAAATTTATCAAGTGAAATTTTAGGTCACTGGAGTTTGTTTAATGAACTATCGCTTTAATAGTAACTGCGTTTGTCACGCTGTAATGTTTAACATCTCTTCCTGCATTTGGCGCTACCCAGTGCTTGGCTGTTGGTTTTAGTATTTTAGTGAACTATGTATTAATAATGGTTTTGTGTGTTTTAGAAGCCGTTATTCGTGTGCGCAGGCCTTCCTGCCTGTTGTTGTCACTTGAGCTGTCGAGCACAGAATTCAGACGAGCGGCCGATGTCAACGCCAAACGTCGAGAATGTGATGATTGTTGTGTAGATTTTTCAGGCTAGCATAAAATCATACAGCCGAATGTTCTCCACAATAGTTAATTCACGTATTTATGAGATCTTGCTATTTGAGCATTTTTTGAAACATAATAGCTGTTACAAATGGTTATTTTTCGTATTCACAAGGCCTGATAATTGGTTTAATTTCACAATTTATGTTTTTGTAAAATAATTTTTTATTAATTTAAAGGGGGGGCCATAAGGCTGTTTTTATTTTAAATTTTTTTGAATTATTATCATTGCTTTTACATAACTGAATAATCGGTACATCACTGCAATTTGCAAATGCTAATTAATCATTGTGTTCTTACCAGTGCTCTGTTTTAATTAACATGGTGAAAATAAATTTTTTATCCTCAAATGTGGTCAGCATTTCACTTCAGCAGCCCATGTGCCCTGCTTACTAGTCTTACACCTTACTGTCTTATATTGGCCTACTACTGGACACACAGTTGTTGCCTACCCAGACACAAAGTAAGATGTGTCGTGGAGAAGTAAAATGCTGAACAATTCATTCGCTTGTGAACTGAAGCAAAAAATCTTAGGAAAAGAAGAATTTTTGGCTGCTATGACTATTCTATATTTTTCGTTACAAATACAGCCAGCAACCATCTACATCAAAATACATCTCTGCAAACCACCGCCAAGTTCTTGGCGGAGTGTATTTCCCACTGTAACATACATTACTGATTGTTCGTATCGCATTAGCGTACGGTTGCAGGTTCGAATCCTGCCTCGGGCATGGATATGTGTGATGTCCTTAGGTTAATTAGGTTTAAGTAGTTCTAAGTCTAGGGGACTGATGACCTCAGATGTTTAGTCCCATAGTGCTTAGAGCCATTTGAACCATTAGCGTAGAGACAGCTGCAAGAATTGCTGCTTAAATGGGCTCTGTAATTAGCCTAACCGTTTGGAGATCTCGGTACGTAGGAGATTCATCACTTAATGTTGGTTCTTGAAATCTTGTGAGGTTATGAACTTGGATTATATGATGACTGCAGCCAACTGTCCTGTTGTTAACGGGTTTCAGCGCGTCAGTAACTCTCTCCCATTGATTACATAAGGCCTGCGATCGATCTAGCTGTCTTTTCTTGTATCTTTTTAAGTGACCCTGTTAGTCCTTTTTCGTAAGGGTCCAACACACGTGAGTAATGTTCCAGAATGGGTCACAGGAGTGTTTTGTAAGCAGTCCCCCTTGGATCGGACGATTTGTACGGATCTGCGACAGGGTATGCAAGAAATACGGGCCGGTGGCACGATTGCATCTCCTTCCAAGAATTAGGTGTTACAGTCACTTGTTTCGGTCTCTATCAGCCACCCATCTCTTATGAAGTCTGCCTATTTCTCTCATTCCAGTCGGCCTATAATTCGTTATCTTTTCTATGCTATACTCTGTCGTTCTATTAACATGATCCTTTTGATTAATTTTACTCTGTTCCATCTTGTCATTAACTGATACTATTACTTCGTTCCTAACTTTATCTTTTTTACTACAGCCCCTTACGTATGTTACGAACCTCATCTCTTATACTGCAAAAGTGATTTTTCTTTTTTTGTTACTGTCCATGATTCGGAGCCATATACAAGAATAAACATAGCCTTAACTTTAAAGAATTTCAAAATGGTTCAAATGGCTCTGAGCGCCATGGGACTTAACATCTGTGGTCATCAGTCCCCTAGAACTCAGAACTACTTAAACCTAACTAACCTAAGGACATCATCACACACATCCATGCCCGAGGCGGGATTAGAACCTGCACCCGTAGCATTCACGCGGTTCCGGACTGAAGCGCCTATAACCGCTCGGCCACCGCGGCCAGCTAAAGAATTTCATTTGTATTTCTTTTCTTGTTTGTCTTCTGAAAGTTCTTGCCTTCCCAATGTCTTTGTCACAGTTAAAACAAATATCACATAATAGATAACTGAAGTGGGACATTTGTTCTAAAATTTTCTCATTTATTTTGATTTTCGATCTGACTAGATCCTTTCCTTTGCAGATATAGTTAAGTGTAAGCTATAGCGATTTTGGCTCAATCTGAACGCTGTTCTATGTAACTTATGTTTCCTGCGTAATTATATGATCATCGGCATATAACAGAGTATTTAAAGGTACGCTAGACCCTATTTTTAGTCCTAGCTCTATTTCATCTTTTCGCTTCATAATTAGGGCTTCAATGTGTAAATTAAATCCAGTGAGTGATAGACTATACTCGTGTCGAAAATCTTGGTTTATTAAAATCTCTCCCGTATTTCTAACATGAACTTATAATTGATTTAGTACTTACGTGTAGACTTTTTACAGTTTTAATGTGTTTCGAAAAATCTTTTATTTACAATGTTTTTAGCACAATTTCCTGCGTCAAATTATTTATTTGTGACTAGCTTCGGCTTCGCAGCCACATTACGAAGCGCACATCTTACCCATCAGCCAAGGTGTCAAGCTAGAACCTAGCATCCCCATTTGTCACAGTTGAACAAAACATTTAGCCTAACAGTGACCAGCCTTTTTTTATATAGTTTCGTGCACTGTCACAACTGGTAGAGATGTCTGTGATCCGGGTGATGTGTATTTCCCTTCATGTAGATCATAACAAGAGAAGAACATTTCGCAAGCTGGTCAGGGGCTTACAAGTTCCAGCGTTTATCTGGCGACAAAGGAAACCTTCTAGTTAAGACGATTGTAAACTTCCATCCCTCTCTCTCATATTGCAGTAGCAAATTTAATTGAAGGCAAATGAAAATTATTTTCTTGGGATGTATGAAACACATACAGTTAAGGGGCTGCAACGCGTATGTGTGACGAAAGCACGGCTCACTCTCCCTGCAGCTGCCGAAAGTAATGAATAATATTTGGTGGTGAGTGGAAACGAGCTTTATGATTCATCACCTTGCGAGATGAGGCGGCAAAATGTTTATGACCACGACAATGTGACGTAACAAGTAGAAAACATATGCTGAAGATAAACGAATGTCGTTAGACAAGACAGTAAACCGTACTATCAGGAGCAGTGATTTACCTACTGTCAAAAGTGAAGCAAACGGTAATTAGGTTAAAGTAAATATAGTGTGAAACAAGTTTATAGTTAATGGCGTTTGTTTAGTAACAGATGATGACGTTAATTATTGTCGATGGCAGAATTGGTAGAGCCTTCTATAATTATTGTTGTAATAGCAGAGCTAGAAGAAGTATATTCCATAGAAAATGGTAAATATACCAGGTGCTTGCAAGAAAATTTTTACAACCAATCACAGTGCTGCATATACACTCTAAGAACAACAGCAAAGGAAAAAAAAGGACACACCACAAAGGAATCATCCGAATCGCACGGAAATCAGTAGCTGTAACGAAAGATAACAGATTCAGAAAAAATAGGATGACTTATTGAAGAGAAAGAGCTTCAGAAACTGAGTGAGTCAATAACGCGATAGTCCACCACCGTCCTATATGAAAGGAGTCATTTAGCTTGGCATTCATTGATGGAGTTGCTAGATACCCTTCTGAAGGATATCGTCCCAATTTCTGTCCAAGTGTCGCGTCTGATCATCAAAGCCTTCAGATGGGTGGAGGGCCCTCCCTATAATGTTCCAAACGGTCTCAATTTGGGAGTGATCTGACGGGCTTGCCGGCCAAGACAGAGTTTGGCAAATACGAAGACATGCAGTGAAAATCTCTCGATGTGTGCGGACGAGCATTATCTTGCTGAAGTGTAAGCCTAGGATGTCTTGCGACGAACGATAAGGAAACGGGGCGACGAACATCCGACGCTCTGTAAAGGAGCCGCGGATAAGAACCAAAGAATGCTACGAAATGAAACGGCACCCCAGACCATCACTCCTGGTTGTCGTCCCTAATGGCGGGCGACAGTCATGCTGATCGTTGTTCGGTTCGTCTCCCGAAAGGTCTTCGATCGTCATCGAGGCTCAGTTCGAAGCGGGACTCACACTGAAGACAATTCTACTCCAGTCAGTGCGATTACAGGCAGAAGGCGTGTCTGGAGATGCCCTGAACTGCGGTACAGTACCAGCCCCTCACCCGGAATACGACTAGACACCTACGAGTGATGATCTGAGATGCCATTTCGTTTTATAGCAAGACCCCTTTTCTTATCATCCGTGGCACCCTTCCACCACGGTGGTACGTCGACGATATCCCACACTCTGTTTTGTTGCTGTTTAAGGCAAACCGACATGGGATTACTTTTCAGCAAGGTAATGCCCGTCCGCACACGGCGATAGTTTCTATTGCTTGTCTTCGTGGTTGTCACATCCTGACACGGCCAGAAAGTTTGCCGAGTTCCTCAGTTGGGAATGTTTGTAATATTTTGAGCAGGTCCGTGCAGTGGGGCTCATTTTCATCATATAAAGCGTCAGTAGGACAGAATTTCGAACAATATCCCTCAGGAGGACATCTAACAACTATAGCAATCAACGCCAAGCCAAATACTGGCTTGTATAAAGCCCAAAGGTTGATCAACGTTTTCGTGACTTACTCAATTTACGAATCTCTTTCTCTTGACTAAATCATTCACTTTTCTGAAGTTGTGACCATTTGTTTGTCTACGATTTCCGCACCATTCGGATAATTCCTTCGTCGTGAGTCGAGTTTTTTTATTTTGGTCTTTTTCTGTTCTAGAGCGTAGTTTTTGTCCAAATCCACCGTGTTCAAAAGTATCCACACACACAGACACACACACATACACACACACACTCAAACATAGTTGCTTATGTCAAACCAAATACTGTAACCTTATAGGTAAGTGTAATTGCTTTCATGATTTACTTCTACAATAAGAAACTTTAAGTATGACTATTATGAATTTCCACAGCCGGGGTAAAGTGTTTCAGAATGTATTATATTTTTTTCAACATTGTAATGGATCAGAGTAATGATCAGTACCTTATTACACCGAAGAAATTTTCATATGATATAAATGAATATCTAGACTATTAAAATAAATAAATGTCGTCTGACTAGGGCCGCCCGTCGGGTAGACCGTTCGCCGGATGCAAGTCTTTCGATTTGACGCCACTTCGGCGACTTGCGCGTCGATTGGGATGAATTGATGATGATTAGGACAACACAACACCCAGTCCTTGAGCGGAGAAAATCTCCGACACAGCCGGGAATCGAACCCGGGCCCTGAGGATTGACGTTCCGTCGCACTGACCACTTTTTTTTTGTTGGGTAATCTCATTTTGTTCGTTTTTGTTCGTTGTATCTGCTCGGGGCGGACGTCGTAAGACACCCGTTTCAGTTCGTCGTTGATCCATTAACTCAGTTTTTTTATTACAGAGGGCATCTAACCCTCTGACCGAACACGCTGAGTTACCTTGCCGGCACCACTCAGTTTCCGGGGCCGCACATCTAGACTATTGATGTGTTACACTTTTTCTTTCCATTCACTCTGTCCTGAAAGCTGCGAATAACGTATGTTTTCAAATCAAGAAAAGTAAAGTGTGCTCAAAAACTTGCAAGTAAATGAACTCAGTGTGTGCAGCGCAAATTCGACTCCTGCCTCTGGTGACACAAAGGAAGAAGCAGTTGTCATCAGAACTCTTAAAAAGGAACATAAAACGCGGACAATACTGTCCGAGATGCATCTTCGTTAAGCGAAACCTTCATTCAGTCTCCAATAACTCAAAAGAACGAAAATATCACATACTCATTGTGGCTACAATATAATCGCTGATATTGATTTGTCAATTAAACAAAATGTCTCTGATAAACGGGCCTCTCGAACTGCAGTACACTTCAGGCAGAGGGAAAGTAAAACATCAGTATTAGATTCATCCAGCTGAGCGTGGGTTGGAGTTTCCCTGCTCTACCTTGCTCTTGGCAACTTTCACTCTTCATTTCCTGACTGCTTCGTACTAGCAAAACATCTAGACTACAAGAAAATTCATAAGAAATTTATCAAAGTTTGATTGCTAAGACAAACTTCTACGTCAAATAGTACTCTGCTCGTGGTTGAATATGACTCGGTCAGCGACATTAATTTTAATGTCTTTTCATCCGCTGACGACACACAGAATGACTCCCGAACTGCTCTGAAAGAAATGTTGCCTGCCTCTTGAAAGTAGCCAAGACGATGACGTATTGGCTGACAATCACAACTTCTTGCTGACATATGCAGTACTCTTCATAGTTCTACGGCATTATATCTTGTTGCTCACTGCGTTGATTCTTTGCTTGCACGGTTATGTGTTATTTACGTAGACGATCTGCATAACACATTTTATCATCTGGTACAGAAGTAAAATGATATTCACTGAACACGGTCTGTGTGTAACGATCTGACAAATAATCAGTACACTCGCACCTGTGTTTCACTGTTCAGAACTTTACTTATAGTTAGTACCTGCTGTATGAAAATTTCCAAGAGAATATTACAT
The DNA here is from genome assembly GCF_023864345.2 of Schistocerca serialis cubense. Lineage (NCBI taxonomy): Eukaryota > Metazoa > Arthropoda > Insecta > Orthoptera > Acrididae > Schistocerca > Schistocerca serialis. The sequence goes on from NC_064639.1 coordinate 879,307,783, forward strand.
TTTTGTAGATACCTTCCATTCTACATCTCACTTTCGATGAACTACTTCTACTTCATAAGCCAGCTCTTCTTAATACAACTACAAAACAGCTTTAGAATGCCGAGATTCAGACTGGTCCTCGATGTTTTGCCGTACTAGAATAATACCTACTGCATTCTAAATAAAGTCGTGGTCCATTGTAAGACTTTTACATAGAAACGTTTACCTTTGACAATTTTGTGATGCAATTATATTTCCCTATGCAAAATCGATAAATTATAAAATTCATTATGTTGATGTGTGATTTCACAGAAGAATTACGAAAATTAAGTGTGAAAATTCGCTGCAGAATTGACGACGAAAGAAATACGTGGAAAATGTAAATTAAAAGAGGGCGACAGTACACGTGTTAAGATATCAGTAGAAAAAATCCCTGGTACTAGGGAAACTAACAGAGAGTAAAAGCTGAGGGGGAAGTTATTTTTTGGAATGCATGCATTATACAACTGTCACTGTTTAATGAATGTGAAGAAGTAATTGGATGAATGTAGCTCTTTACGATAATCCATTCATTACTAAATCCAAATTCCTTGATGCCTCAGTACGCGTCCCATCACACGATTCCTACGTTTAGTTTTCTTGCCATATCGATTCAGGACAGTCTCGTTATTCGATGTACTTTTCTACTTTCCATCGTTCGTCAGCACCAATTTTCAAATGCTTCTATTTTTTCTTGTCTGAAGTTTAATCCATGTTTCAGTTCCGTTCGAGGTTGTATTCCAAGAGAAAGCTACTGAAAGACTTTCTAACACTTCATTTTATATTGGCTGTAAAGCGGTTTCTGTTTTTAAGAAGTTATTTTCTTGTTGCTTTTTCCATCCTTTATACTTGGCCACCATCACTACTTTTGCTGTCTAACCAACAAAACTCATCAACTACTTTTAGTGTCTAATTTTCTAATTTAATGACCCCAGCATCGCCTGCTTTAACTCGACTGTATTTATTCATATTTGTTCTATCTCTTTACTGTTATTTTGTAACCCATTTTCGTAACACTATTGTTGAATCTAAATATTCTTCGTTTGTTCCAGAAATTTTAGTAAAAAATCATTGGCCTATTTATTTGATCAACTCGGCATCTGCCTGGAGTGCCTATAAATTATCCTGCATCAGAAATATTGATATTATTGTTGTTATTTCGATCAAGTATCCTAAATGATTGTCATTTAAAGGACGACAGTGAGTTGGAGGGTTCGTTGCACAGTTTGATTCTCTGATTTGAATCTATATGTTACCCGCTACTTACTAAATTTCTTTCTGCATGATTGTATTTGTAGAAAAATGGTTCAGATGGCTCTGAGCGCTATGCGACTTAACTTCTGGGGTCATCAGTCACCTAGAACTTAGAACTAATTAAACCTAACTCACCTCAGGACATCACACACATCCATGCCCGAGGCTGGATTCGAACCTGCGACCGTAGCGGTCGCGCGGTTCCAGACTGTAGCGCCTAGAACCGCTCGGCCACTTCGGCTGGCCATTTGTAGAAAAAAAACTGTTTTTAAGTGTATAACATTAAAAAGAATGTTATTTACTCAGAACAGTAATAGTATCGGGTGAGGCCAAAAACGCGAATCACTGCCACTGGAAGACCTTTTTAATTTGCAGGACGGATATGACAAAAAAAAAGTTATACCTACAACAAATACTGAAGATTATGGCCACCCAAATAATTCTCCTCACTCTTTATTTATGAACTGAAACTGCCTTTAGACACAAATGATTGAAGAGCACGAATAAACCTCATTGGGCTATACATCAGCTATTGTGGCTCTAAGTCAACCCATTGGCAGCTTGGGCCACCACATCTTCGAAACACGAGGGCCCCAAGTGGTGACCAGTTCAACACATTGGCAGGGAAAACGTGTTCTTCCTCTCGTTAGTCTAATGGAGAGTTGGTAATATTACAGAATGTATTTGGCAACCAAGTGACCAACGATTTTCTTGCTGGAGTGGTTCAGAATTAATCTGCTTGTAACTTCTAATAAATATATGAATGCAGAATGAGATTTTCACTCTGCAGCGGAGTGTGCGCTGATATGAAACTTCCTGGCAGATTAAAACTGTGTGCTCGACCGAGACTCGAACTCGGGACCTTTGCCTTTCGCAGGCAAGTGCTCTACCAACTTTTTTTTTTTTTAAAGTAAGAAAATTACCTCTTTCACTTCAGGCGTTGGCCCCTATCACCCATACTACCCCCAAAAACCTATCTAGCCTAAAAACAAAAACAAAGCTAGTGCCACAGCCACTTTCATCCTGAAGCTAATTAGGACGGCCGTTCGCCGCCACTTCAGGTTCCGCCAACGAACAAAAATTAAATATGCCTCTGAACTTTGTATAAAAAAAATAAAATAAAAGAAGAAAGGAAAGGGTATAATACTTTATTAAATTTTATTTGTTGGTAATTTGGTTCTTATTTTGTTCTTGTGTATTTATTTGGATTTGAAAGCAGGTCTCCTACCCATGTGCGAACAGTCACAGTTAACCAAGCCTGGAAAACTAAAACAGAATGAAGACGCCATCGAAGATATGAGACATAAATAGCATGAAAAGAAAGCTACCGCGTCGTAGTGAGGCTTCCCAGCGACTGCGCCCACTGATAAGATTGTTCAATATATGGTCGTTTGCAGTTCGTTCTGACCTCATCTGCCACTGCCTGGAACATTCCAGCTACACGGCGGGCTGTGAAAGGCACTCCATAGGTAGTTTGCGAAGCACTGTCGATATTTGGTATGCCCGGAAATAGCATGATGTCTTTCTTGCAAATAGAGCCAGAAGTCAAGGAAATCCTTGTGTCCGTCACGACAGAGGTAATGGACGGCATGTCCACGTATCCAGGTGACGGACTTGGTTCGAGTCTTGGGGTAAAATGTCTCATCCGGAAACAACAACGTGCGTGCAGATATATGCTCCGGCCTAACTCGCAAGAGATAAGCCAGCATCTGCCGCACTAGGTGCCAAACCGGTTCCGCCTCTCCACAGCTGAGGCGGTGCTCGTCAGAATCTACTGTATTACAACCCACACAATTGGGAGATTCTGTCATGTGGATATTGTAGAGACGTTCTTGCGTCACGAGCTTCCCATTAACGACGACGTACCATTGAGAAACAACATCGGAATCAAGCATGGCATCGTGTACAGTCTTCCACACCACGCGCCACCGTACGTCAGGATATTTTAGTTCGACCACATTTAGGGGGCGGCGTTGCAGCATGTCATGATATAGGCGTCGAGTTGTGGCCATTTGTGGTGTCGTGAGCGCTACACTGCAATAACTTTGTTCTAAATAGAAACGTCCTATATAAAAGAGGGGCGCCGGGATGTCCTGTAGTGGCACCGGCGCTCTTAGTGAAGCAGGACGTAGCGCCGTCAGAAGCAGACCCGTGAGGCTCGTAGGACAACGGCGCAGCAGACATAAATGTGAGCTGACATAGAGGGCAATGGCCCTATCATGGACGTTAACTAGGCCGAGACCACCTTTGTCCCTGGGGAGGGTAAGAGATACGTATCTGATCTTCAGTAACATACCAGTGGTGACGAAGTATCCCAGCGCTGCCATAATGCTACGAGCCAAGGGCTTCGGAATGGGTAGCGTTTGGGCGACATGCGGTATGCGGGACGCAAGGTATACATTGGCATAATACGCCCGCTGAACGATGTTGAGGGATCGCAACCGCTGATTTGCAATTCCGGCCCTAATTTGGTTAAGAAGGCGTCGATAATTGAGCGTCGTCGCGCGTCGCATGTCGTTCATGAAATCTAAGCCCAAGCAGCGTACAGTATCACTGAAGCGTAAGGGGGCAATGTGTTCCTGCGGTAGCCCAATCCCGATGCTCAAGGCGACGGACTTGTCAACGTTGATTTGGCTACCAGAAGCTGTACCGTAGGTTCCAATCCAGTCCAAAGCTGCGGCCATATCGTCAGCTCCTCGTATGACGATCATCAAATCATCCGCATATGCGGTGCAGCGATAGATGGAGCCACCGAACTGTATCCCAGTGAGCCTGTCTCGGAGACCACACAACAAGGGTTCTAAGGCCAATGCAAATAACAATGTTGATAATGGACATCCCTGTCGTACTGATCGGCGGATCGGCATGGGTGCCGTCAGTCTTCCATTGACAAGAACTCGAGAAGTTGCACCATGTAGTAGGCGTGTCAACACTGTGATAAAGGGGTCGGGGTATTCCATGCGCCGTAGAACGGCCGTGAGGAAAGTGTGGCCCACACGGTCAAAAGCCTGGCTAAAGTCGATAGACACGAGGGCTGCCGGCAAACGTCTCACCTGTGCAAGGGAGATGAGATCTCTGTAACGACATAACGCAGTTCTGATGTTGTTGGGTCCCCCCAAGGACGTCTGATCGCCGGACAAGACGTGCAATAGTGTGCCGCGAATACGTTCTGATAGCAGCCTCGAAAAGATCTTGAAGTCGCTGTTCAATAACGTTAAGGGACGATAGTCGCGGACATGATTCCGTCCCTTCGGCTTATGGATGGGGACAATCAGACCTTCCAAGAATGGTGCAGGCAATGTTATACCCGGGGACATCAATTCCTGGCAAATTTCAATCAAACACGGTAGCAACAGTTGTTTAAAGGCTCGATAGAACTCTAATGGTAACCCATCGATTCCTGGCGATTTATGGGGAGCACCTTTACCAATGGCGTGGAGCACTTCCTCTTCTGTCACTTCTCCCAGTAAAGTCGGTACCATGTTTGGTGGAACTGTACCGTGGACATGTGCTGAAACGGTGTCTACCGTCGCCATATCAGGGAGCACTGCTGAATAAAGTTGAGCGTAATGCCCATAGAAGGCTTCTGCTATATCTGCTTGTTCTACCACATGTCGACCGTCGTCGGTTATCATGTCGGTTACCAGTGCCCTACGGCGCCTCCTGCGTTCTATGAGCACGTGGTGCATAGATGGCCTTTCTGATTGTATCATGTCTGGAGCACGCGACCGTATAACAGCGCCTTGTAAATGATGGCGTGCTAAGGAGACGAGCTGCGCTTTCGCGCGATTGACTGTGATCTGCCTGTCAGGTGAGGGCTCCATAGCAAGACATTCCCGTAGGACGGTGTAATAAAAGTTTTCCGTGCTCCTCCTCCATGCCGCTGCTTCCCGGCCGTAAGCCATGAAGGTGCGTCTAAGAGCAGGCTTCGCACACTCAATCCACCAACTGAGGGTCGATCGGTACCGACCACGACGCCGTAAGGACGCGTTCCACGACTCTTCGACAGCACCTTTACATGCCGGCTCGTCCAGATGGGCGACGTTCAGTTTCCAGGGAGGCCTACTGCGCCACACACGTGCAGGTTTGAGGGCAATGGTGCAAATATAGGCTGTGTGGTCGGTGAATGCAGCGGGCCAGAGCTCTGCTCCTCTCGTCGCCGTCGAAAGGGTGCCTGTGACGTAAATCCTGTCCAACCGACTTGATGAATGGCTTGTATAATGGGTGTAACCTGGAGCTGGGCCATGGATGTGGCGCCACGTGTCAATCAGGTGGAGGTCACGCACTAGCATTTCCAATTCCGCACACGGGACGTGATGTGGGTGCTGATCAGATGGAGATAATGTACAGTTAAAATCTCCTCCGATCACCATATCGTCTATGTGGCCCATAAATAGACGCGTAATATCTTCCGAAAAAAAGCGGGCCCGATCTCTCCGTCTCCCTGATCCTGAAGGGGCATATACATTGATGAGTCGTGCACCGTTGACAGTTACTCCCATGGCTCTTGCACTCGGTAGGTACAGTACGTCCGTAGCCGCCAAACCGTCCCGTAGCAGAACAGCCACACCACAATCGGTAGAAGAGGCGTGGGAGATGTGGGCGGTATATCCGTAGAAGTCAGGGAAACTAGCGACACATACTTCCTGTAAGAGGGCCACGTCGATGTCCGCCGCATCAAGCATGCGATGTAGCATTGTCAGTTTGTGTGGTGCCCTTATCGCGTTGATATTGATTGTGGCAAGGCGAAAGGTGTGCTGCCTAGCCTCTTCACCTAGGGTAGACGCCATGGCAATAAAAGCTAACCGCAAGAGACGCCGGACCCACCAAACCCGTTACAAATTATGAGTCTTTCACGCTAGTAGTGGCATCCCCAATGCCGCCCCCTCCCCTGTCACCCGTGCCCTCGTCAGGAAGTTCCTCAACATCGTCCGACCACAGTGGGTGCAACACGATGCTGTGTGGCTGATCGGCACCTAAATCTCTCTCACGTACGTCGTCTTTGGTAGAGGTAGACGGATCGCCATCCTTCGACGCGACCTGCCGCGTTTGTGGTGCAAGAAGTAACTGGGCACTCGTAGTATGGGCAAGTGAACCGTCTACACCACTTAGATCCTCAGCAGGCGCAGCATCCATGCTGTCTGATGAGATGTCACCTTCTTGACCGGCCGTGTGTAGGAGGCAATCGTCAGACGGGGTCCGCCGACGTCGCTTGCGTCGTCGGGGCGAACGTTGCTTTCGAACGTGGACATCCGTATCCGAATGTGGGAGGCAATCCAGCGTCGTATCACCTTCCGCTAGGAAAGCCGCGGTCGGGACAATGTTCGCGTCCACGTCCATCGCGTTCTGAATGTTATGTTGCGTCTGGAGTCCGTGGGACTGTTGCTGCTGTTGTTGCTGTGGAGGGGGCGACATATGGGTTGGCACCGAGGGTCCTTCCTCTTCCTCCCGTGGTACTTCCGGCGTCGATGGATGTGTCTGATCGCCCGTTTCGTCCTCAACTATGGTGCGCATCGTCGTCTGAGCGTACGTGAGGGGCATGATTGTCGTCCCCGTCGGGGAAACGGAGTCTCCCACTGGTATCTGCGTAATTCTACGTTGTAAGCAGCTCGATCGAACATGGCCTTCCTGCCCACATCCGGAACAGGTACGTGGTTTACCGTCGTACATGATGATTGCACGGCAGCCACCGATGTTCAAATAGGACGGCACATGTTTCTTGAGCTCAAGTTTAATTTGGCGCACACCATTGTAGACCTTATACGTCGAGAAAGTTTGCCACTTTTCTGCAACGTGGCTGATAACATTGCCATATGGTCGGAAGGCGTCCTTGACAACTTCCTCTGGGACCTCGAAGGGGAGCTCAAAAACTCTTACAGTCCTTAGGCCCATGCCAGCATGATCCACCGTCACTGCACCGATATGCCCGTCAGCATGTTTGAATCGGAGAGAGTTCGAGTATTTAGAAACCACTGTCGCGCAGACCTCTGCACTGGTCATTTTAACATAAACCACGCTCGCCGTTATAGAAAAATGTATTCCGACGACAGTCGCCGGATCTAAACGTAGATCGTCGCGTATGAACTGTTCTATTTCATAGGCTCGAGGACGCGCGTGATCTGGTTGGAAAGTAATTTTGATCGTATCGTGGCGCCATGTGTGTGCCATAATCGCACTGAACTTGGAACAAATACAACTCCCGCCGCGAGAAGGTAAACACAAGCAAGCGCTCACGGTCGCGCACGGCGAGGCGCAGCGGACGTCCTCGCCCCACCGCAGCCGAAAGCAGACGCACTGAGCTACCGAAGTACGGCTCACGCCCGGTACTCACAGCTTTACTTCTGCCAGTACCTCGTCTCCTACCTTCTCAACTTTACAGAAGCTCTCCTGCGAACCTTGCAGAACTAGCACTCCTGAAAGAAAGGATATGCCCTAATCCGATGGGACCGATGATCTCGCTGTTTGGTCTCTTCCCACAAATCAGCCAACCTTGACTTGTGTCTTGTCATTGTAAGTAGGCTTCAAAGGACAATTTGCGTCTACCTCCAAGAGTTGGTCAGTTCATGTTTTTCAACATCTCCGTGACGGCCTCCAGTGGGTCAAACAAACCGTGACCATTCACGCTTCCCTTTGTATACATTGCTCCTATTTGGCACTCGTCCCATTGACTTGACCATTATTCGTGGATGGGTGGGACGAGTGGTTTGTAAGCAACTTCCTTTGTAAACAATCTGAAAACCTTTTACCTATGACTGAGCCTTTGCGATCATTGCATTTCATATTCCTACAAACTGTTACTCCCAGGTATTCTGAAAGGGTATTCTATCAGATCCCTTTCGTTTAATATTCGACAGTAGTGTTTAAGTTCAGTTACTCTAGCGGGTTACTCTGCTGCAGGTTGTCTTACATGAATAAAAGTTCGGACAATGATTGCCTAGGGAAACATCGACCTTTATTTCATTTTACTGTATTTCAAATCGTCATCTTGTGCTATCCTTCCATAATTCAAGTATAAGCTCAATAATGTGTGCATAAGTGTGTAAATGTGCTTTATTTTGTAACTCGAGAATCAGGTAGCTTGTGTTATTCCTATTTTGTAGAGGCTTAGTACTTTCCAACAGAATTTTATTTTTCACGCTGGGGCTGTGGCCTGAGCTGGAACAATGCAACAAAGTACCCGCACATTTTACAAAGTAAAGATCAGTGTTGTTGTTGTCAAGACATCGAAGTAAACACTTCAAAAACGAATTCACAGAATGCAGATATTGGGGCTCCAGTTATGATTGTCTATACATGAAGTGCGTAGAGACCTGAAGATGGCATTACGAGATACCGAAGCTGATGGTCTAAATAAAATTACTTCTCAAAATATACGGCTGCTTGGCAATTTTCCTTGCTAAAAAAAGTGTACGAAGACTTGGAAAGTTTCACCGACTTTTCTATTCCAGTTTTGTCAGGTAAACTACGGCGGGAATAAGTTATCGGGTGCTTAGCGGTTTTCTGGCGCAACTAGATCGGATAAGTGTATGGTGACACCAGGACGTTTTGGCGATTGGCCGGTTAATGAACTCAATCTGTAAATGTGCGCCAGTCAAGCGACAGGTAACGCAGGTCTTCTAAAATGTCTGAAGAGAACACTTAGATTCTGGTCATGAGGTGCGTAAGAAGTGTTATCACGAGCACCCCCAGCATAAATTCATTTTGGTTAACATAAGTTATTTCGTACTTTGATGTAGATGTTTGTCGAATTATTTAAGTTAAAACTCTCTACTTTAGAACGTGTGCGGAGAAGAATTTTTCTAAGATCGATTGCTTTTCCATTTGCAGGACATGACTGCATACTTACGGATCCAATTGTTATTGAAACTGTTAATCAGAGGATTCGTAGTAGAATGGCATGAATACAAATATCAAGTTTTGCATGTACGTGTGATGACATTGAAGAATTTTGTTTTACGCAGTATGACTTTAAGGGGTCGGTTCATTCACAATGCTGCTACATCGTGGTTTCCTGCGCCAGTGTTTTAGCACTGAAAATCATGGAAAGCCTTGTAAGACATTATTAGTTTGAGAATCTGCCAGGACAGACTCTCCACCAGTAGAGTGAACATAGTTTCAGGCTCTTTTTCATTCACCCCAAGTGGCGTTATCCTCAGGTTGTTTACTTTCCTCCGTTGCCAGTGCTGGTATTTTTTTGAAATCCACACCCTCTTAAAGGACCATTGTAATCAGTTCTGCTTCCGGTACATGATGAGTGAGCTGAAAAATGGGAGTATAAAAGTTATTAAATGTTGAGTCTTGCGGAAAGTAATTGAATTCACGCACCCTCCCCCCACGTACATTCCGCAATCATCCCATACCCTGCATAAGATCACAATGCCTGCTTGATAAACGAATAGAGGAATTTGATATAATCCATTCTCCGATCCGTCATGTGAAATCACAGTCCTGATTACGTTGCGTTTTTTACAAAAGTCAACAGGTTATATTCTTTTCACGATTTCATCTGAAACTGCGTATGAAAGGAATTAGGATACAGACAGGATTTGCCTGCTCTCCAAAAGAAGAACCCTACGTGCAACAAGTTTACTTGATATGGAAAAAAGCTAGGCCCCATAAATAACGAATAACACAAACGAAATTATAAACTATAAAAGAGAAGTATAGGGACAACGGTTAATTTATGAGATGACCGATTCATACGGTGACTGATTGATATCGCAGGCACAGGATAACCAGTTTTCTCGCTTTGTGGAGTCTAAAATTTTACATTTATCGTCATTTAAAATAAGTTGCTAATATTTGCACCACTTTGAAATTATCAACACCCGATTAGATATTTGTGCAGCTTTCTTCAGACAGTACTCCATTATACAGGGTGATTATTTCCACCGTGTGCAAACTCTAAGGATTGATCCATGAGAGGATACGGAACAAGAAAGGTCTAATGAATTTATGTCCAGAAATCCATGGTTTCCATGCTAGAGACCATTTAGACTGTGGTTCAATACGCCCTATACCATGGAGCCGCAGTTACAGTTTGCACGGTTTCCTCCTAGAGGGGTGTTGCTGTTCCTCATACATCATGCCCTAGTTCCATCACCTGCCATAATAATTGCTGATGTTGGTTCCGATTCACTTCTCTCGCTGACTCACCTTGTAGGGGATGTGATACAGTGTAGTACACAAACGTTCCGTAGTCGAATCGAGCTTGCCCACGTGGTGCTTACTTATGGAAAGGCAAATTGCAACGAGCGGCGGACAGCAAGGTCGTATCAGGAGATCTTTCCCCGCCGACAGCAACAACAGCATTCATTGTCTGCAACACTGGTTCACCGTCTGTCTGAGACACTGTCGTTTCTGGAAGCAGGAAATCATGTGGGACGTACCTGAAATGTTCGGACAACAGACTTGGTGGAAAATGCAACAATGTGGAAGGCGAACGCCGTGTCAGTGGCAGTACAGGGTAAGCCAGACGATCGTGTGGAACATTTTCCATGACAGGGCTTAATAGTGACAGACCTTCTACATTGGGATCAGTTTTGTCAGTGGTTTCTTCACCAGACAACCACGATTCCGGGATTTGTGTCGTTCATCCTATTCACAGATGGGGCCAACTTTACGCGGAGTGGTATCTTCAACTTTAATAACAGTCACCTCTGGGATAGTATGCAGAACCCCTTGGGAAGGTGACAGCGAATCATCAACATCGGTGCAGCCGGAATGTTTGATCTGGGATAATTGGCGACCGTATTTTTGGACAAGTCCTCCTCCTATGTCGCCTAACAAGGTGGAAAATCGACCTTTCATGCGGGTGATGTTGCCTCCCATGCTGGAAGGAGTGCCATTGAAAATTCGAAGGGCTACGTGGCTGCTACATGTTATCCCATACGGTAGTACTCCCGATAATACACGTACGTATGGTACTCAGTGAAATGTTCTTTTGGGAGTCAATAAATAATGCATCTACCAGATTGCTTGATCCGTGGCTTTCACAATATGACGTGAGAAAACTGGGAGTTATATTTTACGTGATCTATGTTTTCGGACATCATATTGTTTTGACGGAGGAGGTCATTCTGTTCGTTATACATCATTACATTAAGATTCTAAAGCTTTCATGATAATAATATATTCCAGGGATTCTCCTGGAACAATGGATGCGGATATCCTGTGCAGTACAGTTATCTGTGGTACCGCTCTGTCCGTCCAACAACAAAGGAGCGACAGCAGAGTGACCTCACATCGGCAGAGCTGCCACTGTGTGAGGTGAATACGGGCCTCAGACAATAGGGAGGACCCGCCTGCAGACCACGAAGCAACTCTGCCGCTGACCTCTGTGTGAAAGCGTGATAGCGTGGCAGTACGAACATTGTCCCGCTTTTCGACGGTACCTCACATTCATCAGAGGTCCGGAGGGCGCCAGAAGTATTCATATTGTCAGTTTTCTTCTTCTTGAGGTAATATAAACGTTGCATAATAAGAAAATAAATCTATTACAAGAAGCAATGGCAGACGTAATCCGTCCGGTGTGTGAGCCAGGCATATGGGACACGCGAGTTAAGGTCATATTTCGAGGAGGAATTAATATTTCTCTCCCAAAGAAGTCAGATGCTGGCAGGTGTGAATATTACCGAATGATAAGCTTAACAAGTCATGACTACAAAACACTGACTCACCCTCAGAAGAATGGAATGTCCAGCAGGAAGAGACTTCGGAGAAAATCGGTTTCGGTTCTGGAGAAATGTAAGAACACAAGATGCAATACAGACCCTACGACTTATCTTAGAAAAGCTGTCAAAGAAAGGCTATCGTACGTGTATAGAATATGTAGTCTTCGAAAATGCTTTTGACAAGGTTGACTGGAATACAATCTTTGAAATTCCAAACGCAGCAGACGTAAACTACAAGGAGTGAAACGTTATCTACAGGTGGTACAGAAACCAGACTGCTGATAAGGGTCGAAGGACGAGACTGAGATTCAGTATATGATAGGTGAGTGTTGTACACTACCGCCGGCCGGTCTTTTTGTACACTATCATTGATGAAATTCAGTCTGTACATTGCGCAAGCAGTGAAGGTAGCAAAGGGGAAATTTGGAAAGTGAACGGCAATTCAAGTAGAAGAAATAAAACTACGAGGTTTCCCGAAGATATGATTCTATCAGAGAAGCCAAAGGACTGGGAACACCATTGTAACGGACTGGTGTCTTGAAACGAAGTTATAAGATGAACATCAACGAAAGTAAAAAAAATGGTAATGGAACGTTGACGAACGAAACCAGAATATCCTGAGGTGATCTGGTTCGGAAATGAGACCTTAAAAGTATTAGGTGACTTCGCTCTTTGGACAGCCAAATAGATAACAAAAGCCAGGCTATTAACAGTAAGGAAAGTAATTCTGTTAATACAACAAGTGACTAATGTCTTGTGAACAGTACTGTTACGATGTATTCTGAAAAGTTAATCAGCAGATCGATTAACTAAAATGACTAGAAGATAAATTTATCGCGTAGATTGAGCTACAGTAAGGATCGGCTACCGAGATATATTCCTGAAGCATCAGCGAATTGTTAATTTGTTAATGGAGGGACTTGGGTGGACCTGAATAAAGTAAACAGATTAAAATGAATGTTGTTTGCCTAGTTATGCAGAAATAAAGAACTATCACTGACTACACCACCGTCAGAAACAACAGAATACATGTAGTGTGCTATATATTTTCTTGTGTCAAATGTTCGCTTACAAGAATGTAGCCGCGGGGGGTAGCCGCGCGGTCTAGGGCGCCTTGTCACGGTCCGTGCGGCTCCCCCCGCCAGAAGCTTGTTCCTCCATCGGGAATGGGTGTGTGTGTTGTCCTTAACGTAAGATGCTTAAGTTAGATAAGTAGTGCGTAGGCTTAGGGACCGGTGACTTCAGACGTTTGGTGCCATTAGACCTTACCACAAATTTCCAATTCGTAAACGAGAAGGTACACATAGCAACAGAAATTTCCTTAAGTATTAGTAACAGGTACGTTTACAAATAAAAATTGTGTTCCTGAGATCTGAACAGTGTAATCTACCGAATTTATATTGGTGTTACCATTTAAAAAGTGTTGGTTCAGAAACTTGTTGGTAGGGTCTTCATTTTTGAAAAACCTTCGCTGGTTATGGTTGGGCCTTCGCATTTTTCGGCGTTGGTGAGTCCACATGTTTCCGTTGAATTTGTATGTCCGGATTACAATGATACGACAACCACTCCTCCACGGTGATCAGGTGACTCAATATAGCATCTCGGATGGCCTGACTCAGAACACTATTGCGAAAATTTAGAGAACCGGCATTTGAAGCTGACTGCTGAATGATTCTACTGCCGCCGACATACATTCCGCGAAAGGACCACGAAGGTAAGATATGTGAAATTAGGGGTCGTGCGGAAGCATATAGACGGTCGCTTTTCCCTCACCGTTTGCGAGTGGAACAGGAAGGAAACGACAGGTAGTGGTATTCTCCGCTGTGCACCGTGCGGTGTCTTGCGGAGTATCAAATGTAGATGTAGATACAATATTTCCACAGCGTACTCGGTTCGGTGGGCTTCAGAATGCGTGTGGGCAGTCGCGAAACCAAGCGAGAGCCTATATATATGACGTTCAAAATGTCGTACAATGTCTTAAGAACTAGTCACTGACTATTTTCACTTTCCTCGCTATCGTCCAGATTGCGAAACACCCTTCTTAGAGCATCAGGGACGCCACTTCTCTAGCGATTACAAGTTCCGCCACTTCGTTCTCCAGACATGTTTTTGGTGGAGAATGCCATTCGTGGTATTGATCACTGTTAACACACTAAAGTTAATTCAGTATGACATAATAAGTTAGGTCACCACTTATTTACATGGTCCAAATCCATGTCGACCATGCGCATTTCATTACCGTGTGGTGACCTCATGCTCCTCCAAACTATCTCTTTGGCACAGCATTACTCATAAGCCAGATAGCACCGCATGGTTCTCTGTGTCTGAATCTAGGGTCGGTACCGAGGAGGAAGCCACCACAGTTTCGTAGTATTCTACACTAGAAGTACCATTTGGGTCATTTTAGACTCACGATGGTTTTCCGGGGGCCCTCATCGCTACCATAATCATCGGAGGAGCAAACGCTCCCGTGACTTCTCATCACTTATGGGGTTGTACAACTCACCAAAATTTTATCTCTCTAGCTCACCTAGAAGTAAGAAAATTCTACCTGTTATACCAGTAGTATCATGTGGGTCATTTTTGACCGATAGGCATTTTAACGCATTTTGATATCAGTAACACGGGTTTCCAGCCAATAAATCATTTTAGGCGTGTCTCGACGTTATTCATATGGAATATATTACGACACTTTGGCCAGAAAAGAACGTGAAATGCGAAGAATTCAGAGGTCGGGCGATACTTTATATCAGCGCGGCTTCCGTTTTCTATGAACTGGCGACATGCAGACCTTTGGAGTGGCGCTGGGAATGTATAGAGTAAAATATTATACAGGGGGGAAGCCGCCACCCCCTCCCGCTACTACAATGCTGTCAGGGGAACAGTGTTAATATTTCTCTTATACGACAGCAAATGTCAGGCGCTCCGCACTTACGGAACGTCACGACTGTCAACTTCATCACCTACGTGATAGTAGCTGATGAAACAAAAAGGAAAACGTTTTGTTGGCACTCTTCAGAGATCACTCAAAGAGGTCCCTCCAGCTGTGCGAAGTGGTAACGACGCATTGTATGCAACACTCTTACATCTCAGCTGACCATCTTCACACGGCATGCCAATGGAAAAAGGAAAAAAAATCTCAATCTAAGTAACATGCATGCTGGATATCAGGTGAATGAGAACACTGAGAATATATAGTTGACCAAATGGCTAGAAACTACAATTTCCGAGCTGGCACCCCCTGATGGCTTATTCACTTTTTACAATTTTCTTGACCTAGCCATGACCAGCGCTCACACGCTTTTTAAGTTACTAACCCCGTGGTCTAGGGGTAGCGTCTTTGATTCATAATCAAAACGTCTTCCGTCCCGGGTTCGATCCCCGCCACTGCCTAAATTTTCATAAATAATCAGCACTGGCGGCCGAAGACTTCCGGCATAAGAAGTCGGCCTCATTCTGCCAACGGCGTTGTCAAAGAGGGCGGAGGAGCGGATAGAGTTTCAGGGCACTCTCTTGTCCTAGGGGTGAGAAATTGAACCTAAAGGCGGAAGAATCAGCAATGATCAACGACATGAGGATGCAGAAGGCAATGGAAACCACTGCATTAAATACACGTAACGTGTATCCACAGGACATGTGGCCTGTAATTGAAGAAGTGTCATGATGATCTCTCCATTGGCAAAACATTCCGGAATAGTCCCCCATTCTGATCTCCGGGAGGGGACTGCCAATGGGGAGGTTACCATGAGAAAAGATTGAATAATCGACGAAAGGATAACGTTGTACGAGTCGGGGCGTGGAATGTCAGAAGCTTGAACGTGGTAGGGAAACTAGAAAATCTGAAAAGGGAAATGGAGAGGCTCAATCTAGATACAGTGGGGGTCAGTGAAGTGAAGTAGAAGGAAGACAAGGATTTCTGGTCAGATGAGTATCGGGTAATATCAACAGCAGAAGAAAATGGTATAACAGGTGTAGGATTCGTTACGAATAGGAAGGTAGGGCAGAGGGTGTGTTACTGTGAACAATTCAGTGACCGGGTTGTTCTAATCAGAATCGACAGCAGATCAACACCGACACGATAGTTCAGGTATACATGCCGACGTCGCAAGCTGAAGACGAACAGATAGAGAAAGTGTATGAGGATATTGAAATGGTAATGCAGTATGTAAAGGGGGACGAAAGTCTAATAGTCATGGGCGACTGGAATGCAGTTGTAGGGGAAGAAGTAGAAGAAAAGGTTACAGGAGAATATGGGCTTGGGACAACGAATGAAAGAGGAGAAAGACTAATTGGGTTCTGTAGCAAGTTACAGCTAGTAATAGCGAATACCCTGTTCAAGAATCACAAGAGGAGGAGGTATACTTGGAAAAGGCCGGGAGATACGGGAAGATTTCAATTAGATTACATCATGGTCAGACAGAGATTCAGAAATCAAATACAGGATTGTAAGGCGTACCCAGGAGCAGATATAGACTCAGATCACAATGTAGTAGTGATGAAGAGTAGGCTGAAGTTCAAGACAGTAGGCAGTACAGTTGAAGAGGAATGGACATCTCTAAAAAGGGCCATCACAGAAGTTGAGAAGGAAAACATAGGTACAAAGAAGGTAGCTGCGAAGATACCATGGGTAACAGAAGAAATATTTCAGTTGATTGATGAAAGGAGGAAGTACAAACATGTTCCGGGAAAATCAGGAATACAGAAATACAAGTCGCTGAGGAATGAAATAAATAGGAAGTGCAGGGAAGCTAAGACGAAATGGCTGCAGGAAATGTGTGAAGACATCGAAAAAGATATGATTGTCGGAAGGACAGACTCAGCATACAGGAAAGTCAAAACAACCTTTGGTGACATTAAAAGCAACGGTGGTAACATTAGGAGTGCAACGGGAATTCCACTGTTAAATGCAGAGGAGAGAGCAGATTGGTGGAAAGAATACATTGAAGGCCTCTATGAAGTTAAAGATTTGTTTGATGTGATAGAAGAAGAAACAGGAGTCGATTTAGAAGAGATAGGGGATCCAGTATTAGAATCGGAATTTAAAAGAGCTTTGGAGGACTTACGGTCAAATAAGGCAGAAGGGATAGATAACATTCCATCAGAATTTCTAAAATCATTGGGGGAAGTAGCAACAAATCGACTATTTACGTTGGTGTGTAGAATATATGAGTCTGGCGACATACCATCTGACTTTAGGAAAAGCGTCATCCACACAATTCCGAAGACGGCAAGAGCTGACAAGTGCGAGAATTATCGCACAGTCAGCTTAGCAGCTCATGCATCGAAGCTGCTTACAAGAATAATATACAGAAGAATGGAAAAGAAAATTGAGAAAGCGCTAGGTGACGATCAGTTTGGCTTTAGGAAAAGTAAAGGGACGAGAGAG
Source organism: Schistocerca serialis cubense (assembly GCF_023864345.2). Classification (NCBI taxonomy): domain Eukaryota; kingdom Metazoa; phylum Arthropoda; class Insecta; order Orthoptera; family Acrididae; genus Schistocerca; species Schistocerca serialis. The sequence continues at coordinate 879,325,114 of NC_064639.1, forward strand.
GCAATTCTGACATTACGGCTAATAATGGAAGCAAGGCTAAAGAAAAATCAAGACACTTTCATAGGATTTGTCGACCTGGAAAAAGCGTTGGACAATATAAAATGGTGCAAGCTGTTCGAGATTCTGAAAAAAGTAGGGGTAAGCTATAGGGAGAGACGGGTCATATACAATATGTACAACATCCAAGAGGGAATAATAAGAGTGGACGATCAACAACGAAGTGCCCGTATTAAGAAGGGTGTAAGGGTGTAAGACAAGGCTGGAGCCTTTCGCCCCTACTCTTCAATCTGTACATCGAGGAAGCAATGATGGAAATGTTCAGGAGTGGAATTAAAATACAAGGTGAAAGGATATCAATGATACGATTCGCTGATGACATTGCTATCCTGAGTGAAAGTGAAGAAGAATTAAATGATCTGCTGAACGGAATGAACAGTCTAATGAGTACACAGTATGGTTTGAGAGTAAATCGGAGAAAGACGAAGGCAATGAGAAGTAGTAGAAATGAGAACAGCGAGAATCTTAACATCAGGATTGACGGTCACGAAGTCAATGAAGTTAAGGAATTATGCTACCTAGGCAGTAAAATAACCAATGACGGACGGAGCTAGGAGGACATCAAAAGCAGACTCGCTATGGCAAAAAAGGCATTTCTGGCCAAGAGAAGTCTACTGATATCAAATACCGGCCTTCATTTGAGGAAGAAATGTCTGAGGATGTACGTCTGGAGTACAGCATTGTATGGTAGTGAAATATGGACTGTGGGAAAACCGGAACAGAAGAGAATCGAAGCATTTGAGATGTGGCGCTATAGACGAATGTTGAAAATTAGGTGGACCGATAGGGTAAGGAATGAGGAGGTTCTACGCAGAATCGGAGAGGAAAGGAGTGTATGGAAAACACTGATAAGGAGAAGGGACAGGATGATAGGACATCTGCTAAGAAATGAGGGAATGACTTTCATGGTACTAGAGGGAGCAGTAGAGGGCAACAATTGTAGAGCAAGAGAGAGATTAGAATACGTCAAGCAAATAATTGAGGACGTAGGTTGCAAGTGCTACTCTGAGATGAAGAGGTTAGCACAGGAAAGTAATTCGTGGCGGGCTGCATCAAACCAGTCAGTAGACTGTTGACCTCTAAGAGGATTTCACGCCGAGACGTTGTCCTCAGAGTAGTAGACGAGCTTGCTGTACCTACCAACTGCAGAGAGGAGTCAATCTCCCCCTTGCAGGCACTCGATAACGGCAGTGGGCAATGTGGAAATAGAAGGTGGTATCAAATTCAGGTTTCCTGCAGACAACAAAGCAACAAAGAGAAATAAAAAATGGAACGTATGCTTCAGGTGTAATAAGTACGTATGCAAAAGCTCTCAAGCAAAAAATCTTGTTGAATGTCTGAACTTCCCATCCCAGCTTAAGAAATACTGTCAAGACTTTGTTCTTAAATATTTATAATTATAGACTGAAACTGTCTGTTCTTATGTTTTAGTTCCTTTATTGCAATAAGTAAGAAAACATGCAAGGCATGTTAGTCACCTGACGTGTTTTAGAATATTCCACAAATATTTGTACCTACATTTTTTGTCTGTAAAAGTAAACATAGTATTAGTACTCATACAAACAATATATTTTGATTTTGATTCGATCTTTTTATAAAGAAAAACTTTGTAACATTGTTTTACTTACCCGTTTTAACGATGACTAATGAAAGATTGTGATATTTATTCTGTAAAGTTTAAAGCAAAAAAAAAAAAAGTTTCTGACAATTTACGTTTGACAGTGTACTATTCATTTCAGAGACCAAATTATCATTTGGTTACACTTCAGAGTCTTTCTGAACTTATTGTCAACGTGGCAACACTCAAAACACCACCCGGATACGAATTAAATACGTTTCCTACTATGGGTCAAAAATGAGTCCGATACCTCTAGAATTAAATCTATGCCGAGTATGTCCATTGCATTACAGTGTGGTGACCCCTTTCTTCCTAAACCATATCTTTGGCACTGTGCTACCGATCAGGCAGGTGGTACTGCGTGGTACTGCGTCGGTACTGAGGGGCGAGCCACCACAAGGCGCAGTGTTTTTCTAGTGAGGTGGACGTTCGTGGGGAGACAACACAACTGGTCTGGTGCCGTTGTGTTCACTGCCACGGCTGGTGGGACATCCTTGGAAGCGTCGTCGGCCTGCAGGCAGGCTGGGCTAACGCTGGCACTCAGCGTTGCGGCACTCCTTCACTTGTCCGCCGACGCGATTCACGGCGGCCGGCTAATGTACAACGTCGGTCGCCTCTCGTGTCTTTCTCCTGAAACTAAGTGAGTGCCTTACTAATTTCTAGGAGGGTATAATTATTACGCACCCACTGTATTCCTGCACTACTAACTTCCTGTTTAGTCCCAGTAGTTTGTGGCTATGGCGTTCCGCTAGCGGTGTACCACTTGCGTCCTCGGAGTCTTTCGCGACGGCGTACATGAATAAAACGTTCTCGGTTTTCAACCCGCGTCAATTCGAATGGAATCCTCGAGCTTTCGATGACCATCTCCACCATCGTCGTCAGGAGTTCAGTGACGCAGTGAACTCCTGACGACGATGGCGGAGACGGTGTACCATTTGGTTGCGCCTCTTCAGCATTCTGTTCCGACTCATAAACGCCGAGTGTGCGCGTATCGTCAACAGCATCCCTCGTGCGTCGAGTCTTTCGTGATTCTGTGTTGTTGTTGCAAAGTGATGTGATAAAATTTGTGTCCCAAACAGTGCTTAAAAATATATCAATCAACGCACCAAGGGGACAGAGAGAAATAAACTGTCAATATTTGTAAAATCACTGCGATAGTAATAATAGTTGACCAAAGAGAATGATTATTATCAATGCCTGAATTATCAGGAATGGAGAAACGCGATGTTGCAGATTCTTTAAAAAATTTAAAAATGTATTACAAAACTTTAAAAATGCCTAGAACACATGCAATGTACAGCCTTAAAATTTGGTAACTTGTTTCGTTTGTTCATGAAACCGTATTCAGATCAGTCAAATTAAAATATTATGTCAGCATCTAGAATATGGATGGCTGCTGTTATACAGACAATGTGGATTTTCCTTATTTTATACACTGACACACTACTTCACCTTGATTGGTGTGAAAGTGATTAAATGAACAAAGTTACACAAATTCATTTATACAGACGTGCAAACCAACCATATTTTATATGCTGACATTATTCTTTAGCACCATTTATCTAAAGGTGGCTCTAAGAACAACCGAAATTAGTTTTAAAATTCAAAGATTTTATATTATTTCCGATGTAGAAGCCTTTAAAAGTTTTGTGATTATTTAAAAAATATTGAGAACGATTTTCCACGCTGTGAAGGAGGTGACATTCAATAGACCACGAAATGTAGATTCATTTCACCATGTTATGATAATGTCTCAGTGAGCAACGAACTGTACCATATTTCCATAGAAATGAAATGAGATCCGCTGGAGAAGATGAACAGATGTCGATGTTTGTGTCACCAACATAAGGAGAGAAAATCGTGTGGTATGTGGCTGGAGAACACATTATAAACACCACATCCTAAATTAAGAAGACATTGTCCATGGTATAAATGCGATCTGGTGCTATTATTTGTTTAAAATAGCGGTATAAATGGCAGCTATATTTGTTTATTATGAGCGATTCCGACTTTGAGCTTATCTTCAGATGTGAGCCCCGCGAGAGGAGGAACACCAGAGTTACAAAGAGTACTGAAATGTATGGCTTTACCAGCAAATAGAGAGACGATGTGCCATTTAACCCTGTGGCAGGTACTGGCGGCTACTCGGCTGTTCTCGTGATAGCGCGGCCGTAACTGTGACTGATGGCCGTAGAGCCACTAGTTAAGTAGCTTGCAATTTCCTCGCATAAGACCGATTACCTCAACGCCAGCCAATGGTAAACGCCTCGCAAAAAGTGAAATGTCGATGTTATATGAAATTTACAAACTAAGCTCTCGTTGATCTGTTACAAATTTATGAGAAGTTTAACCATTACAAATCATCAGCAAACTTAGAGAATGAGAGAGGAAGCGATGTCGACTGCTGCTACTGATATGAATGAGCAAAACATAGTTCTTATCAGTATTTTCTCAGGAAACGAATTAGAGAAGAGCAAGTACACTTATAATCCTAACCTTTTGACATGTGCCCATCTCGAACTTGGATGCCGCCTGGTGGTGTTGCGGGTATGTGAACCCGTAACAGAATTGTGTGAGCGGAGCAGAAAAGCACAGAGATCACCCTAGCGAAGATATGGTCAGCAAATGGGGAAGAGGAAAACTATTGAGACAAGCGACTTTAAGAAAAGGCAAATTATTATCACGCATAGCCTGTGAACGAGTATCTCGGAAACGGTGAAGCTCGTCGAATGTTCACGTGCTACTGTTGTGAGCATCTACGGAAAGAGATAGGATAGTGAAACTACCACTAGGCGCTAAATAGTTGTACTTCCAAGACTCTGCACGGAACGTGGGGTTCTGAGGCCCAGTACATTAAGGTACACGGTGATCTATGGCATCTCTGCCGAAAGAGTACAATGATGGTGCACGCACAAGTGTTTCGCAAAACACCGTTCATAGGACATTATAGAACATGGAACTCCGCGACAGACCATCTACCTGTTTACATGTTGACCCAACGACATCGTCAATTACGATTGCAGTGGGCACGGGACGATTGGTATTCCGCCTTTGATTGGTGGAAACTTATTGGCTCTTCGGGAGAGTCACTTTTCTACATTAGGTTGACGGTCGTCTGCACAAACGCCGTCATCGACGTGAACTGCGGCTCGAGGCGCACAGCACCCCGCGGACGCAGGCTGGTGGGAGCGGATTTGCGCTATTGGGACGAGTGACAGCTGTGACCCACCCGCACCCCTTCATGCCTGAAGTCTTTCGCAACGGCTGTGTCGTGCTTCAGCAGTATAATTGTTCGTGTTTCGGAGCCAGAACCGTGATACGGCGGTTTGAGAAGCATTATAGTGAACTCATGTTGATGTTTCAGTGACTAACTTCGCCTTATGTAAATCCTGTGGCACCCATGTGGGTCGCTATCGGCAGCCATCACCGCGCACGCAAATAAGCGGCCCGTTATTTACGCGAATTACATGACCTGTGGGTAGACATTTAATGCCACGTACCTGAAAACCAACAACCAAACTGTCGGATCGCTGATACACAGAATCGGTGATGTATTTCGTTCCAAAGACGGACAGACCAGCTATTTATCAGGTGGTGATAAAGTTTTTGGCTCATCTCTGTGTATGCACGGCCATATATCACCCGAAAATATAATTACAAAGCAAAGTACATTAAAAGATACAGCCTTTAAAATATGTTCTTGTCGTCGTCTATTTGCTAAACACTGTGCTGTAGTGCATATTCGACAATGACGCCGTTGTCAAGGCAGCGCAAGGGCTAAGATATCAGCGCTGAAATCAGAGAAGGAAGCCGTCGTCATGGTAACGTAGAAACTAATATCGCCGCTCAGAAACCATTAGCATCACCAGCACCAGCCACAGGTGTAAATGCTACAAGGCTTCCATGTTTTCTTGTAATAATATACGTTTTAGTACTCTCTGTAACTCTGCCATCCCAGCGGGCACGCAACTAAATGTGGTTCTAACTTAAAGTTGAAACCGCTGATAATAAACAAATATCATCGCGATGTAGATTTTTAATTTAACCATAAAAACTTCATTTCTAAACGTACCTTTATTCCGTGCTGTGCGAAGTCACACTGAAGCTAGATATTTATCCAAACTTATTAGATACAACCATAAATTATTATTTCTGCAAAACATGAGTATGCACCCACAATATCAGACGTAAGTTTTATGGTAAAATGATTTAAATATCTTCCATACTCTGGTGTGTTCAGATTACCATACAGTTTAATCTTACGATTAAAGTCACCGCTTTTTCCCAGTTGGAAGATCGTAGTTTTCTTTTGCTTTGCTGGTTATTGGCGCCTTCTTCCAACAGCACCATCATCATCATCATCATCATAATCACCATTATCATTATTATAGTCTTCATCATCATCATCAGACTTCCAATGTCGATTTTCGGCTTAACACTTTCTGAAGGCTTTCCCATCCACTGCCGGCGTCAGATGTGCACATCTATATTTTCCTTGCATCTCTGCTGACGTCATCCACACATTATTACAGTAACTCGCCGTGCCGGGATATTGTAAAGAACAGAGGTTGTCTTCCGTCCATTTGCCATTCATTTTTCTTGTCTGAAGTCTTACCTGTTTACATTTTGTTTTCATTACGATCATATCGATGTCACATATCTACCCCAGCCTGTTCTCTGATCCGTCTGTTAGTTTTCTCTAGTAGCTCACAACATATAGCTCCCGCTGGATAACTCCAGAGCATTAATGGTTCTTTTATTAAAAGTCCATGTCACCCTGACATAAGTCAATACTGGTAATACAAGCAAATTGTTAACATTACGTTTCAGACCATTAAAAGGCTTGGTTTTGAAAAGTATGTTCAGTTTCCCGTAACAGGTCAGTCCATATTTGTTGTTGTCTTTATTTGTTCCTCACGCCTTCCGGCCACTAATTTCAGATGTCCGAAACCGTATTCAGAGCTATTTCATCTAAAGCTGTCTAACTCGAATAACAATTCATCGTAACATTTCCTCAGCGTGATCGTCTGTTGTAAAGTATTGTGTCTGCTAGAGCTATTACAGAGAATCTGACAATGCTTCATAAGAATCCAGGCTCCGATTTCCCCAGGGTTATAAGCTGTTTCTTGTAGTGTACCACGCTGAGATTATCAGACGAATTAGCTGTATGCTAGGCTACGCTCATTACCCGAGTCTCCTTAAGGAGCTTTTTGCGCCATCAGATTTTGCGTATGCTGTCGCGGTAGCAGCAACACGAGATACGAGAATGAAACCCCGCAGCCAAGGAGACTAGACTGCCTCTCCAGTTTGATGCAAATTAGCAAAAAGCGGCGCCGGCTGATGCCGCTTTTCCAGGGCGCGGCCTTTCTCCAGCCATTATGCTGGAAGAGCGCTCCCAGCCCGCGGCTGCAAAACCCTCAGAGTGAGAGCACTCCCCGCTGCACCCACCCACAGCGGCCGCACAATACCATCTCCCGGAGCTGCGTAATAAAACATTTGTGATATACGCTAATGCGCTGTCATTCTTCTTTTAAATCTCCGCCTCTTCATTGTCGTCTCTTTCTAAAACGCGCTGCTCTTAATGGCATCTCAGCCGGATTTCAAAGTGTGAGACCTGCAAGTGAATATTTAGTGTTGCTGTCTGTTTTTATGATTCTGCGTGGTTTTCGGAGAACGTAGTCTTCAGTCTACACAAGCAGATTTCGGGTTATTTATTCCTCTGCTCCAGAAGAGAGGCCATAAAAGTTTTCATAAGAGGGCGAGGGCGTTGGGTGCAGGATGAAGGGAGAGATCATATCAGTCGATGCTGTCCGTTGAATTTCCTGTTGTGGCGTCTGCCTCTCCTTAAGAGTTGACACGGCTCGGCGGTGATGGTCGTTCCAGTCGGTATGACGTGGAACGGCGTCCGTCGCTCACGACAACGCCACCCTGTAACTAGTAGAAAAACACAATCTCCTCCCGTGGTTTGGTCATATTTCAAATACCGTTTTTCGTCGTTAAAGTCCATATTGCGATAGAGCAGCGCCTCAGAATGTGTAAGCCGGTCTTGCTTCTTCGCTAGTAAAGGCGGCAATTGCACCACTCGATGACGCGATGATCTGAAATGATGACCACCAATTTTCTTTTGTTGTGAGTCCGTGACAGAATTTTCAGCTTGCGCGAACTGGCTAACTGTAGCTCTTCCTTTTGTTATGCCCGGTTAGATAATGGATGTTGAATATTAAGAATATAAAGTCTTGAATCTTCAATCCATCACCCAAGTCGTGGCCACATTATGAAATTGCGAGGATGTAAGTTAATGAATTGTTATTCCGTCGTCAAGACGTCGCTACGTCGCGTGTTCAATAACTACACAACGTAATTCCAGAGATAACACATACTTAAGCAATGTTCAGAATGCATCTTGTGACAAATCGATGACTGTTCACTGATAAATAACCAACGATTCACTTTCCACTTCATAATATTCTAACAGTCAATTAATTTTCACTAATACACCAGATAATATCTATTCAGTTATGTAGGTGACACGAGGAATTAAAGTTCCAATCCAATTTTATTGTTCCTTGTAATTAATTGTCCCTACGCTGAGCACGCACACCGATTTCTCACTCAGGGAATTGCTTCCGTTTGCATCAGTAATCCTGTCGTTGACGACAACTTCTGACAACTCGGCGCAATTGTACGTTCTTCGTGTTGGCGTTAGTATGTTACTTACTCGTGACTAATAATTGTTTCTCTGTCGGCGATGTTTCTTTTTCAATGTCCTTGAATGTTCGCGCTTATTCAGTATCACGAAGGCTAAGTCCCATCACACATCTCACACGATTTAACTTCGTCGCGAATCTCCGTATTCCGTTATCTTGCTAACGGTAAAGATGACTTTGCTTTAGTGCTGACTTCTGAATAATGATTCAGTCTATATCGCAAAACTTTCAAACTTCCGATTAGCTTAAGACAACCTAGTAGCGCTAACATGTATGCTACTATCGGAATAGTGCTAGAGAGCGACTAGACAGCAACTGAAGCTAACATTTCCATTTCCGAGTTACACTGTAGTCACATCAAACTTCCTTTTAGATGCGGCTACAACCCTCTTCTATGGTAAATGTTATCTTTGGCCAGTTTACCATATGGGCTTTAACCTTCGTTATTAACTATTTTGCAATTCTTTCTTTGAGGTTTTTGCTGCATATCCTATCGTATTCTTTCTGTCAGTCTCTATTTCATGATAAATATTACTATTCACATGACATTCCTGTTGATCAAATTATCACAAGTGTAAATTTGTCGTCGTAGCTGCCGTCAGGTTGACTAATTTTCCTATATCTTTTACAACAAGGGGTTGTTTATTAGGGTTTCTGCTATTGGGGTGTTACACTGTGGAGTTACAGGCAGCACAAGCCGGTGTTATAAGGCATTTCATGCCTTCGGGAGTCATCGGCGTTTTCTTCTAGACCTTTTATTTTACATTTCGCTACAGATAAAAGTAAGCAGTTGTTAAATTTGGTGAGTGTGCAGACCTCTTCTGTTTTCTGAATGACCGCTGCAATGCTCTGCAAATGTTCTATAAAGAGGATTTATAATTACGAGTAGATCTGTAGAGTGAGTTGCACATTGGTTATGTTGGTACTTCGCTGACTGCCTTATGTCCAGTGGGATTTCTTCCAATAACTGCGGCAGCAGCATATCTGCTGAAATAAAGATACTTGAGTATACTTAGATTCTCATCAATAAAACGGGAACCAAAGATGCGCCTCTTGAAAGACAAAGCATCGTGTTGACAGACCAAGAGAGTTGTTTTATCCATTTCTTTGGGTCGGCGTGGACTTACAAATGACGATTAGCGCATATTGCGAATATTGACTTGCCCATGGTCTGTAAAGGATGTTTCTTAAACGGAACTTTGCACAGATATGCCGCATCGCTTAGTACTTTTCGTAGGTAATCTTCGAAGAACTATAACCAATTTTGGAAGCCATTGCAATGAACCTGTAGATGCAGCGAAATACTGAAGAGGATGCTATACGATGGAATGTAGTGTTCACAGAATTCTGGTTTCATTGATCCCTTTCACACTTCCAAGATCCCTCCTAGTGACACTTGCATTATATGTTACTGCTGCTAAAATGTTAGTTTTATTTCTTCCATAAGTTGCGCTTTTTTCTCTTGTATTTTTTGTAATGTTTTTAAAGACAATCCTTTATTATATTTTATTTTTATTTTACAATTTTAGTTCCGTAGGACCAAATTGAAGACCAAATCTCCATGGTCATGGACGAATCAGTACATGACATTACAAAATAAAAGGAGTAGTAGATAAAATCGACTGTTTATGAATACTAAGAGGATGAGAAGCTATCAGTTTATATAAAAACAATCAACGTTGTAAGACATGAGTTAAGTTAATTTCTGGAGGAACTTCTAGACAGAATAAGAGTGACACATGAGGAAACTGTTCAGTTTGGATTTGAAAGAGCGTGGACGACTGCTAGGGTCTTTTGAATTCTTGTGGTAGGTTGTTGAAAATGAATGCAACAGAATATTGCACGCTTTTCTGCTCAAGAGTTAAGAAGGAGCGATCCAAACTCTGATTCGATTTCCGCCTAATATTAACAGAGTGAAAGCTGCTAATTGTTGTGAATAAGCTGGCACGGTTAACATCAAATGACAGTAAAGAATATATATATCGAGAGGCCAATGTCAGAATATTCAGGCTAACGAACAGGCGTCGACAAGAGTTTCGCGAACTTACACCACCCATTGCCCGAACCGCCCGTTTCTGAGCCAAAAGTACCCATTTACAATGGGAAGAGTTGCCCCAAAATGTAACACCATACGTTATAAAGAAGTGTAAATAAGAGAAGTAGATTACTTTTTGTGTCGCACTACCATTTACTTCAGATATTGTTCTAATAGTAAAACGGCACCATTAAGTCTGTTGACAATATTCTGAACATGGGCTTTCCACGACAGTTTGCTATCTATCTGTACACCTGGAAATTTGAACTGTTCAGTCTCACTACTTATATCTCCATTCTGTATAGTCTGAACGTCAGGTTTCGTTGAATTGCATGTCAGAACCTGTAAAAAAAATTGCTACAAATACAGAGCATAGACTGATGGGCTCCATGCGCAGAGATGTATATAAGAAACATATCTGAGTTATGTGATTGCTTGCATTTTTTGTAATAGGGCAGACGTTAGCAGAAACGTATCTCCTGACGGTGGGATGCTAGTTTGTGGTGCTATTACCTTCATACAATATATGTCGTTGAAATTCTCTTAGAGGCTTCGTTCAAATGCCACAGAAAATAGTATCTATTACCAAAAAAAAGCGTCAATGTCGTAATTCGGTGACTACAGACGAAACAAATCACTTGCGAAATTCAAGAATTCCGCTATATTGTCTGCTGTAACATGGCGGAAACTGCACTTCTGTACATTGATTCATTCTGGACAAATCTGGGGAGGCCTGTCTTAGCTGCCTCACTCAATATAATAGCATTATCAAAAACGTATCAGCGCATGAAGATGATGTTTTAATGTAGCGAAACCGATTATGACAGTAAAGAAATCACCAATTACTGCTGTCTTGAGGTTCATTTTACTTCTATTCATCAGATCAGGTTTTTTTATTGGTTCACAGTAATTCACATTTCAATATTGGTTAGCAATATTATATTAACTACTGTCACTTTCTTTCGATAGAAAAATGCTGAATGATAAGGATGATATAAATTTACAGAATCTTTTAATGAAATTAAAAATTTTGTAATTTAACAGAAACTTGCGCCCACCAAATAACTCTACTAATTGATAAGCGGAATGTAAATAAACTTCGCTACCTGCTACTTCATTTCAAACCGAGCATAGACCATGGTAGGCGGCCACAAACATTTTTCGTTCATCGAAAGCGAAATATTTGCCACTCATGCACATGAAACAAATCAGTTCAATCAAAGTATCACTTTTTATACAATTTCGTAGTATCGTTAGTGATACTAGAGATTAACTTCACAACCATCTAAAGCACCGCGTACAGAAGTAGCGACGAAAGAAGTTTAGGAATCACCAATTCGTCGGTGATCAAATTATGACTTACGATGACTTACGATAGAATCTACACTACGTGATCAAAACTATCGGCACACCTTCAAAAACATACGTTTTCCATATTAGGTGCAGTGTGCTGCCACCTTCTGCCAGGTATTCCATATCAGCGACCTCAGTAGCCATTAGACATTGTGAGAGAGAAGAATGGGGCACTCCGCGGAACTCACGGACTTTGAACGTGGTCGGGTGATTGGGTGTAACTTGTGTCATAAATCTGTACCAAAGATTTCCACACTCCTAAACATCCTCAGGTCCACTGTTTCCGATGTAATAGTGAAGTGGACACGTGAAGGGACACGTACAGCTCAAAAGCGTACAGGCCGACCTCGTCTGTTGACCGATAGAGACCGCCGACAGTCGAAGAGGAATCTGACCATACCATAACGCAGGAATTCCAGACTACATCAAGACCCACTGTAAATACTATCAAAATTAGGCGGGAGATGAGAAAACTGGATTTCATGGTCGAGTGGCTGCTCATAAGCCCCACATCACATAGGTAAATGACAAAAGACTCCTCTCTTGGAGTAAGGAGCGTAAACATTGGACAATTGAACCGTGGAAAAACGTTGTGCAGAATGACGAATCACGGTACACAATGTGCGATCTGACGTCAGGGTGTGGGTATGGCGAATGACCGGTGAACGTCATCTGCCAGCGTGTATAGTGCTAACAGCAAAATTCAGAGGTGGTGGTGTTTTGGTTTGGTCGTGTTTTTCATGGAGGGGTTTGTATCCCATGTTGTTTTGCGTGGCACAATCACAGAACAGACCTACATTGATGTTTTAAGCATCTTCTTGATTCCCATTGTTGAAGAGCAATTTGGGGATGGCTGTTGAATCTTCCAACACGATCGAGCGCCTGTTCATAATGCACGGACTGTGGTGGGAGTGGTTGCACGACAATAACATCCCTGTAGTGGACTGGCCTGCACCTAGTCCTGACCTGAATCTTATACAACACATTTGGGATGGTTTGGAACGCCGACTTCGTGCCAGTCCTCACCGACCGACATCGATACCTCTCCTCAGTGCAGCACTCCGTGAAGAATGGGCTGACATTCCCCAAAAAACCTTCCAGCACCTGATTCAACGGATGCCTGCGAGAGTGGAAGCTGTCATAAAGGCTAAGTGTGGGCCAACACCATATTGGATTCCAGCATTAGCGATGGAGGGCGCCACGAACTTGTAAGTCATTTTCAGCCAGGTGTCCAGATACTTTTGATCACATAGCGTGAACCCAGCATTCGACTATCGTATAGCTGTGCCAGAAATATTATATATTCGTAGCTTGCCAAGAATTTGGCACCCGTGTCGTACAAGCATTTAGTGCAGCGACGCGCGAAATTCGATTAACCCGTGCTCTCCTGTCGCCTCCCAAGGAAACATTAATCACTCCTTGCACGACACGGCGCTGCAGGGGCAGAGAGTTCCTCCTTCAGTCAGTGTGTGTGGAACACGACAGAACCTCACATGCAATCAGGCCACATGTTAAGATCAACGTTAACTGCGTTCTCGAGCTGAGATTACAAACGACAGCAGCAGCGTTTGTGTAAGAAAACTGGCAGTAGAAGTGAGGTAAAGTAAGAAATACAAAGACTGTAACTTGCAATGTGCTCTTTAATTCTTAAATTCGTTAAGTTACATGAGATTTGGTAATGCAAGCCTGTCACTCTTTTTCAAACTTTTTCTGAATGTTTATGCAGTATTGTACACAGGTTTATGACCTAAAATATATTCCCAGACATGCATATGACCATTAACAAGGCGATCTGGTATCGCAAATTGATTTCTGAAATTGCAAAACGTTTGAAAAAGCTCATCGAAAGGGGAGTAACCCGAAAATAACACAACTGGGTATCGAGCTAGAATATTAACTGTAAACCGTATACTATGTTGCCTCAAAGTGTCATAAAAAGCATCTTATAGGCTCGTTTTGTGTTGGACAAATGTGTTTGTCATCCGTCGTCTACATTTTCCAACAACCAGAAAATAGACCGGTTTTGTGGTCGATAGATTAGTTTACGATAGCACGATATCTGCTGCCTTATAACTAGAAGAGATGAATCAACGTCGCCTTACCTGTATTGCTGAACATTTGTTATGGGAAATAGATTTAAGCACTGGAAACATGCGCAGCATAATACCTAAGGAAATTGCAACAGATATGAATGGAATACGTTTTGTATGAATCAGTTATTAAGTCTTCAAGCATGTAGGTGAGTTACAAGTGGTAGAATTTGTGATCAAATGAAAGGTGTAAGATAATGACTTCGTTAACCATACGGTTAAAAAAATGTAGTTTAATACATGAACATATTACTCTATCACTATGACGAACATTTTTATCCAGACGACGGCTAAGGCCAAACATCGAATCAGATTATTTAACATCCCTACCGAAGACCTCATGTCTAAAAATAATTTTGCAAACTGTTTAGAAATAGCCTTCCGAGTAATTGAACCTGTCTGCAAGTTCTAGACTAGAATGAATTTTCACTCTACTGCGAGGTATGTGGAGCTTTAAAAACTGGCATACTAAAACTGTGTGCTGACCGCATCTTGAACCTAGGATCTTCACCTTACACAAGCATGTGTTCTATCGGCTGAACTATCCAGGCACGATCCACGATTCACCCTTTCCCATAAATTAAAGCTGTGAAGTTGTATTGCTTGGCCCAGTCGATAAAGAGCTTGCCCACGTGAGGTGGACCTCGCGGGTTCGAGCCCTTGTCTGACACATGGTTTTAATCTGGCAGGAAGTTTTGAGTTACTACATTGTCCCCAATTACCTTAATGTAAAAGAGAACGTGAAACCTAAGTTTCTTCCTAAATGACTAATCCTACATTGCAGAGTAAATACTGGATCGAAATAGAGCTTCCAAATAGGCAGCCGAACTGAGGTTAAGATTATTCAATCCTACAAATGACTTACAAAATAGGATACCACTTCCTCCAAGACCTGGAAACACCTATCATCTTCAAAATTTTTACGCTTCGACCTCAAAATTCATTTTTTGCGCTTTGTATCTCGCACGTTTTGCACTCATTCTATGACTTCAGAGCGAAGCAGAATATTTCATGCTACATTTGTAACGCTGGGTTGCCTACCTCTCCACACTTCTGCTTACCTACACAGTATTCTCAAATTCTGATAGCGACGTTCACTTATTTGTTCCATTCAGATGCAGCGCGGACAGGGTTATCTGTAATCGATCCTTTACGCCCTCTGATAGGATTTGCGTGTAGTGCCGAGTGGTAATACACATACAGATACAGCTGTTATTCGTAAGTAGCTGTTACGCACACGCAGCGTGTTCAGCAATTCCTATTACAGTCCTGTAGTGGTTATAAAGGGGAATCGGCAGGTAAAGGACTCCGTGTACGGAATTATATCGTGTGTATGTAAAAGTCTGAAAATCGGATTTCTTTCAAATCTCCCGCTCCACTTCACCACAACACAGGGTAAGAGCTCCACTGTGCGGGCTCTACAAGACACCCCCGTAGAACGAGGAGTACCCGCGACGTCTGCTTTCATACTCAAAGGCCACAGTCCTTGGTGTGCGTCGGTGGAGTACTACAATCAACCCTCCTAATTGGGAACATACCATTTAACGACATAGTCTTGTGAAGAGTCGAACGTTGTAGCCGCGCGGTCTAGGCGCCTTGCCACGGTTCGCGCGTCACCCCCCGTCGGAGGTTCGAGCTGTCCCTCAGTCATGGGTGTGCGTGTGTTGTCCTTAGCGTAAGTTGGATTAAGTTAGATTAAGTAGTGTGTAGGCCTAGGGACCAATAACCTCAGCAGTTTGGTCCACAGGAACTCATCATAAATTTCCAATTTCCAAACTTATGTCAAGACAGTTACATCTGCTGAAGTCACTCACTTGCGAAACATAGAGCACAGTATAATTTCTGTTTGCATGTTCATTAATTTCGAGTGATAATCCGATCTGCAAAAGTATGTGCCATCCTTCCGTGAATCGTAGGCAGGTAAACTGTGAGTAGCGTAAGAAACTATTTGCATTAGTATTGTCATTTTCGTCTGAGTACTTTAATATGTGCGGATAACATTATTTGTGTAATCAAATAATCGAAAATTACACTTTACTGAAAAGTAGAACGTGTTAACGAGAAACAAAGTATGTAAAACATTTATTGCACTTGTGCGAGAGGTGCACTGGTTATGCAGAGACTTCCTTTATCGCAACTACTTTGAGCTAAGTGGTCTGCGACGGTCGGTTCCAGGTGGCAATGGCGCGTGTTCTGTGCCCTACTGAGAGCATTGTGTGATGATTGGTGAAATGCGTATGGAAGAACATTTAAAACATGGCTTTATATGGAGGTACTGCAAAAAGGGACGGGCCGATATCAAATAGCGTAACATCATTATAAGATGAACGAGGAAGGCTGTAGAAGTTATTTATCCGCCACTGAACAGTGATGTCACAGCAACAGTCCAGTGAAGTGATATTTAGTTGTAAAGTTCAGTTTTTCACCAACATTTTGCGTCAACGTTCTGAACATTAAGATTTAAAATTGCGTAAATATCTGATTTCTTTATTTAACTATTTTCACAACCCTTCGTTACAAGTTTAAAGTTTTATTACGAGCGTGATGTTTCAGCCATTCCAATAAATTATTCTGTTTAGTGACTGCACTATATTTTCTGTTTGACTAGTTATATTGCTTAGTGCACGAACACTATTTTAATGTCAGCGCCTGATAATGTGATGATCATTTAGTAAAGATTGTGCTATTAGCCTGTACCAAGAAGCTCCTATTTTTTGAAAGATGATTTACACTCGACACACTGGTGTAAACCGTCATATGTAGAACTCTTGAATAAAGCTTCAGAAACTGTCAGCTTCTTGGAATAATAATGTATAAAAAATTCCCTTACAAAATATCTACCATGCGGCAGGCCCTAAGGAATACAATGAAATCATTTTAGGTATTACGTTACTGGATTATTGCATGATTCATTGATGTATTGCAACGCATCCTTAGCTACTCCATGCGAAATTCCCATTTGTCATACGTGCTTCTTTTTTTTCATTCTAATTACTAGTTGTCAGTATACACACATAAAAGTAGGGTAGTGTTATGGCACATACTGAAATCTAGTTGTAACTCGGCAACGGATAGTCTGATGTCTTCACGGTCACATTTTTTGTGAATTAACATCTATTGTAGTAAAATCCCGACGGCCGCTGTTCAACCAGCCGTTGTTGTACGAAAATTGTATGTGATGGACTGTGGTGATCCAGAAAACGTTCTCGATATATGCGTTGTGGAGCTATTTCGTTACGCACCGTAACTTGTAGCGGGATATTCGGAAACTGTGCGACCTTCTTTTTTTTTTAACTTCAAATTTATTTTACATCCAAACGGTACATTTCTGGGCGTGCGTCGCTTATCAAAACTTTCTCTACTAAACTCCTATACAATCAATAGCAGCTTGAAAACTTCGCCGCTCCTGTAACGCATGGTACTGTGCCTGATTATGTTTCTCTTTTGTGATAAGCAAGCATTAATGGTAATATATGTATTGTGTATATACTGCAAATTGTGTATCTCTTTCTTTGTGTCATGTTCTATACGTGACTTGACGGAGGTGAAGAGATCTACAGCCGCGGGTTTGCTGGAGAGAGGTACAAAGGATAAGTTTGCAGCCATGCCGAAAGTCGGACAACGCAGAAAGGTGTCTTCAGACCAATTAAGACTACGCTAAGCATCATCATTACCACGAGAAAAATGAATAACTTGTATTACATTGTTAAAGCTTTGTATTAACTCTCAATTGGCCATGCTAGCTTAAGCATTTACATTGCACGGCTGAATATAGTGACAGTAGTATATAAGTTGCGTTATGCAATTAATATATTTGAAATATTGAAGAGAATATTAACGTGTCTGTGTGGTGAATTATTTTGGAAATACTTGATTGAAGATAGTCGGACAGCTATTTGATGGAAAGCACATTCTATGAACTGACTTTGTTGTTCAAGAAGTACATAATTTACTACTACGCTAAAAAGAAGCTGATTGTATATCTTTGGGTTTCAGAAATATGATGAGTTGTCAAGTTTTATTGTGAGTACTCATATACACCGAAACATTAGGAGCAAGATAGTGACTATCTGTGAAAAGTGATAAGATTTCTCATTCATAGAGTGATTAGAGTGACTGCATTTAATTGAAAATAATCAGCGAGTAAGAGACTATTACACTCGCCGAAGCAGCAAATATTTGTTACCACTGATTAGTTGCAGCAACCAGGAACAACAGTGCTGTATCATGTAACAATTTTAATTTATTCATTTCGCACTTCTGAAGTACGAAAATAAATCATTTGGTGTCCACTACCAGGCTGCAAGTGCGGCACGTTCGGTTTCAATAATTTTTAATCACTTCGGGTGACAGCTGTGTAGGATCTTCAGTTGATTAACGAGTCCTATTGAGAGACAGCTGTATGTAATACATATCGATAACACTACTTTGTCCACATAAAAGAAGATCCAACACTGCTAGAAGTAGTGTACCTCTTGGCTTTAAATGAATGCTCTAGAGATTCTAAAAGAGTTACACTTCACGCAAAACGCATTGTCTGCCTTTCATTGCCTCGCAATAGAGATTGTTGACTTGTTCTCTGAGGTAATTGCAGCCATACTTTATGTTGCGTGCCTCAGCGATACAGATAGCCGTACCGTAGGTGCAACCACAACGGAGGGGTATCTGTTGAGAGGCCAGACAAACGTGTGGTTCCTGAAGAGGGGCAGCAGCCTTTTCAGTAGTTGCAAGGGCAACAGTCTGGATGATTGACTGATCTGGCCTTGTAACAATAACCAAAACGGCCATGCTGTGCTGGTACTGCGAACGGCTGAAAGCAAGGGGAAACTACAGCCGTAATTTTTCCCGAGGGCATGCAGCTTTACTGTATGATTACATGATGATGGCGTCCTCTTGGGTAAAATATTCCGGAGGTAAAATAGTCCCCCATTCGGATCTCCGGGCGGGGACTACTCAAGAGGATGTCGTTATCAGGAGAAAGAAAACTGGCGTTCTACGGATCGGAGCGTGGAATGTCAGATCCCTTAATCGGGCAGGTAGGTTAGAAAATTTAAAAAGGGAAATGGATAGGTTGAAGTTAGATATAGTGGGAATTAGTGAAGTTCGGTGGCAGGAGGAACAAGACTTCTGGTCAGGTGACTACAGGGTTATAAACACAAAATCAAATAGGGGTAATGCAGGAGTAGGTTTAATAATGAATAGGAAAATAGGAATGCGGGTAAGCTACTACAAACAGCATAGTGAACGCATTATTGTGGCCAAGATAGATACGAAGCCCACACCTACTACAGTAGTACAAGTTTATATGCCAACTAGCTCTGCAGATGACGAAGAAATTGAAGAAATGTATGATGAAATAAAAGAAATTATTCAGATTGTGAAGGGAGACGAAAATTTAATAGTCATGGGTGACTGGAATTCGAGTGTAGGAAAAGGGAGAGAAGGAAACATAGTAGGTGAATATGGATTGGGGGACAGAAATGAAAGAGGAAGCCGCCTGGTAGAATTTTGCACAGAGCACAACATAATCATAGCTAACACTTGGTTTAAGAATCATGAAAGAAGGTTGTATACATGGAAGAACCCTGGAGATACTAAAAGATATCAGATAGATTATATAATGGTAAGACAGAGATTTAGGAACCAGGTTTTAAATTGTAAGACATTTCCAGGGGCAGATGTGGACTCTGACCACAATCTATTGGTTATGACCTGTAGATTAAAACTGAAGAAACTGCAAAAAGGTGGGAATTTAAGGAGATGGGACCTGGATAAACTAAAAGAACCAGAGGTTGTACAGAGATTCAGGGAGAGCATAAGGGAGCAATTGACAGGAATGGGGGAATTAAATACAGTAGAAGAAGAATGGGTAGCTTTGAGGGATGAAGTAGTGACAGCAGCAGAGGATCAAGTAGGTAAAAAGACGAGGGCTAGTAGAAATCCTTGGGTAACAGAAGAAATATTGAATTTAATTGATGAAAGGAGAAAATATAAAAATGCAGTAAGTGAAACAGGCAAAAAGGAATACAAACGTCTCAAAAATGAGATCGACAGGAAGTGCAAAATGGCTAAGCAGGGATGGCTAGAGGACAAATGTAAGGATGTAGAGGCCTATATCACTAGGGGTAAGATAGATACCGCCTACAGGAAAATTAAAGAGGCCTTTGGAGATAAGAGAACGACTTGTATGAATATCAAGAGCTCAGATGGAAACCCAGTTCTGAGCAAAGAAGGGAAAGCAGAAAGGTGGAAGGAGTATATAGAGGGTCTATACAAGGGCGATGTACTTGAGGACAATATTATGGAAATGGAAGAGGATGTAGATGAAGATGAAATGGGAGATATGATACTGCGTGAAGAGTTTGACAGAGCAATGAAAGACCTGAGTCGAAACAAGGCCCCCGGAGTAGACAATATTCCATTGGAACTACTGACGGCCGTGGGAGAGCCAGTCCTGACAAAACTCTACCATCTGGTGAGCAAGATGTATGAAACAGGCGAAATACCCTCAGACTTCAAGAAGAATATAATAATTCCAATCCCAAAGACAGCAGGTGTTGACAGATGTGAAAATTACCGAACTATCAGCTTAATAAGTCACAGCTGCAAAATACTAACACGAATTCTTTACAGACGAATGGAAAAACTAGTAGAAGCCAACCTCGGGGAAGATCAGTTTGGATTCCGTAGAAACACTGGAACACGTGAGGCTATACTGACCTTACGACTTATCTTAGAAGAAAGATTAAGGAAAGGCAAACCTACGTTTCTAGCATTTGTAGACTTAGAGAAGGCTTTTGACAATGTTGACTGGAATACTCTCTTTCAAATTCTAAAGGTGGCAGGGGTAAAATACAGGGAGCGAAAGGCTATTTACAATTTGTACAGAAACCAGATGGCAGTTATAAGAGTCGAGGGGCATGAAAGGGAAGCAGTGGTTGGGAAGGGAGTAAGACAGGGTTGTAGCCTCTCCCCGATGTTGTTCAATCTGTATATTGAGCAAGCAGTAAAGGAAACAAAAGAAAAATTCGGAGTAGGTATTAAAATTCATGGAGAAGAAATAAAAACTTTGAGGTTCGCTGATGATATTGTAATTCTGTCAGAGACAGCAAAGGACTTGGAAGAGCAGTTGAATGGAATGGACAGTGTCTTGAAAGGAGGATATAAGATGAACATCAACAAAAGCAAAACAAGGATAATGGAATGTAGTCTAATTAAGTCGGGTGATGCTGAGGGAATTAGATTAGGAAATGAGGCACTTAAAGGAGTAAAGGAGTTTTGCTATTTGGGGAGCAAAATAACTGATGATGGTCGAAGTAGAGAGGATATAAAATGTAGGCTGGCAATGGCAAGGAAAGCGTTTCTGAAGAAGAGAAATTTGTTAACATCCAGTATTGATTTAAGTGTCAGGAAGTCATTTCTGAAAGTATTCGTATGGAGTGTAGCCATGTATGGAAGTGAAACATGGACGATAAATAGTTTGGATAAGAAGAGAATAGAAGCTTTCGAAATGTGGTGCTACAGAAGAATGCTAAAGATTAGATGGGTAGATCACATAACTAATGAGGAAGTATTGAATAGGATTGGGGAGAAGAGAAGTTTGTGGCACAACTTGACCAGAAGAAGGGATCGGTTGGTAGGACATGTTCTGAGGCATCAAGGGATCACCAATTTAGTATTGGAGGGCAGCGTGGAGGGTAAAAATCGTAGAGGGAGACCAAGAGATGAATACACTAAGCAGATTCAGAAGGATGTAGGTTGCAGTAGTTACTGGGAGATGAAAAAGCTTGCACAGGATAGAGTAGCATGGAGAGCTGCATCAAACCAGTCTCAGGACTGAAGACCACAACAACAAACAACTTTATGTTCATCGGTTGATGCCGTAATCCATCTAGAGTGTGTCCTACTTCTATAACTACCTAGTGTAAAGACAACAGCATTGCTTCAAGTGGCACTGCGATTCAGAGGCGAAGCTGCTACGATCATATTGTCTTCTATCAGAACAGCCGTTGATAAACATATTACGTTGAAAGTAGACAGTTTATTACTACAATGTAAAGTATGCGTTCTGGAAGGGAGACGTTAAGTGAAAGTAGTATTTTACATATTTCATGTGTATCCTGGCAGATGGACGTAAGTGAATGACGGCAGCTTATTGTGGATGTAATAGGACTTTGCCCTGGTAGAGGCAGTTTAAGGCGAACTTAACTTCTATCCTATACCCTTCATAACATGTTCTCATTATTAAGGCACATGAGGAAAATAAAACCTTGAAATTAATCCAAGAAGTGATTCATTACCCATGCCGTAAACTTGCCTACTGCATTGATAACTTAACGTCGGGCGGCGGAAAAGGACTCATTAACTAGCAGGTGGCAGAAGATGACTTTGGGAGACACAAAGCAATAATATTTGGTATATGGTTCAGTTCCAGCTTGAAAATGTGTCTCCATCTCTTTCTACTAACGCAAACCATGGAAGGAAAGAACTCTCACCTACATTGGGGGCTGCTTTTGCATTAGTGGTGAAATACTAATATAAATTATATTATGACTCTATATTTCTTAAAACAATATCACGTCACTGTACAAGCGTTATATGACCAAGGCAAAATTCAAAATTAATGAATACAAAAGATTACTCGTACACGCCATGGAATGGTCCCCCTTAAAAAAATGCCTCAGAAAAGATTTCGGGGATTAATTCAGTTGTGGAGGAAGATAAGGAAATAGGTGCAGATAGGAAGGAAAAAATACTATTCTCTCACACTGCAAGCAGATTCATCTAAGAAACAACTTCTTTGCTCTCTGCCCTTCACTGCTTAAATGCTGGTGACAAAGCGCGGGGAAACTCACCGTGGTGATACACCTAACAAATCGAAAATCAATGTGAGGTCTGAGAATGATACCAAACGTCCCCCTATCATGACTAAACTAAATAAGTGTTACAACCTTAACAGTTCCCTACAAAGCGCAACAGAAGTGCTTCAGGGATCATATCGTGTACTCACTTTCGTCAGCAAGACGCTGCCAGCTGCCCACCAATCACTGCCTCGAAAAATCTCCCGTCAAGTGAAGCCATTCCACTGTCCTTAGGAGCAGGGGAAGGCAAGAATTATTAAACTGAAATTGACTCATCAAACCTATCTCCGTTCCATTGTAACTTCTTCATCATTGTTGGAGATCTCTTCGTCTCTCGTCTCAACCACCGCGTTCCCAAAGCACGACTCCTCTGTCCAAAAGGAAGAGGCTGTAGAGGGTTGTCAGATTTTTAAACATCCATTCGCCCTCTCACTGGAGATTCTGAGTTTGTCATTCTCACTCAGCTTAGTTGCTCTATCAGGGGGAAGATTTGTCTGGTGTGATACAAGAAGAAACAGGAGTCGATTTAGAAGAGATAGGGGATCGAGTATTAGAATTTAAGAGAGCTTTGGAGGACTTAAGATCAAATAAGGCAGAAGCGATCGATGATATTCAACCAGAATTTCTAAGATAATTAGGGAAAGTGGCAACAAAACGGGTATTTACGTTGGTGTGTAGAATATAAGAGTCCGGCAATATACCGTCTGACTTTCGGAAAAATATCATCCACTCATTTCCGAAGACTGCAAGAGCTGACAAGAGCGAGAATTATCGCACAATCATCTTAGCTCATGCATCCAAGTTGCTGACAAGAATATCATACAGAAGGGTGGAAAAGAAAAGTGAGGAAGTGCTACATGACGATCAGTTTGGCGTTAGGAAAGGCAGTGGCACCAGAGAGGCTATTCTGACACTGAATTTGATAATGGAAGCAAGACTAAAGAAAAATCGATACAAGTTCATAGGATTTGTCGACCTGGAAAAAGCGTGCAATAATGTAAAATGATGCAAGATGTTAGAAATTCCGAGAAAAATTTAGGTAAGCTACAGGGATAGACGGGTAATATACACTCCTGGAAATGGAAAAAAGAACACATTGACACCGGTGTGTCAGACCCACCATACTTGCTCCGGACACTGCGAGAGGGCTGTACAAGCAATGATCACACGCACGGCACAGCGGACACACCAGGAACCGCGGTGTTGGCCGTCGATTGGTGCTAGCTGCGCAGCATTTGTGCACCGCCGCCGTCAGTGTCAGCCAGTTTGCCGTGGCATACCGGGCTCCATCGCAGTCTTTAACACTGGTAGCATGCCGCGACAGCGTGGACGTGAACCGTATGTGCAGTTGACGGACTTTGAGCGAGGGCGTATAGTGGGCATGCGGGAGGTCGGGTGGACGTACCGCCGAATTGCTCAACACGTGGGGCGTGAGGTCTCCACAGTACATCGATGTTGTCGCCAGTGGTCGGCGGAAGGTGCACGTGCCCGTCGACCTGGGACCGGACCGCAGCGACGCACGGATGCACGCCAAGACCGTAGGATCCTACGCAGTGCCGTAGGGGACCGCACCGCCACTTCCCAGCAAATTAGGGACACTGTTGCTCCTGGGGTATCGGCGAGGACCATTCGCAACCGTCTCCATGAAGCTGGGCTACGGTCCCGCACACCGTTAGGCCGCTTCCGCTCACGCCCCAACATCGTGCAGCCCGCCTCCAGTGGTGTCGCGACAGGCGTGAATGGAGGGACGAATGGAGACGTGTCGTCTTCAGCGATGAGAGTCGCTTCTGCCTTGGTGACAATGATGGTCGTATGCGTGTTTGGCGCCGTGCAGGTGAGCGCCACAGTCAGGACTGCATACGACCGAGGCACACAGGGCCAACACCCGGCATCATGGTGTGGGGAGCGATCTCCTACACTGGCCGTACACCACTGGTGATCGTCGAGGGGACACTGAATAGTGCACAGTACATCCAAACCGTCATCGAACCCATCGTTCTACCATTCCTAGACCGGCAAGGGAACTTGCTGTTCCAAAAGGACAATGCACGTCCGCATGTATCCCGTGCCACCCAACGTGCTCTAGAAGGTGTAAGTCAACTACCCTGGCCAGCAAGATCTCCGGATCTGTCCCCCATTGAGCATGTTTGGGACTGGATGAAGCGTCGTCTCACGCGGTCTGCACGTCCAGCACGAACGCTGGTCCAACTGAGGCGCCAGGTGGAAATGGCATGGCAAGCCGTTCCACAGGACTACATCCAGCATCTCTACGATCGTCTCCATGGGAGAATAGCAGCCTGCATTGCTGCGAAAGGTGGATATACACTGTACTAGTGCCGACATTGTGCATGCTCTGTTGCCTGTGTCTATGTGCCTGTGGTTCTGTCAGTGTGATCATGTGATGTATCTGACCCCAGGAATGTGTCAATAAAGTTTCCCCTTCCTGGGACAATGAATTCACGGTGTTCTTATTTCAATTTCCAGGAGTGTACAATAAATACAAGAACCATGATGGAATAATAAGAGTGATCGACCAAGTACGAAATGCTCGGATTAAAACGGGTGTAAGGCAGGGATGTAGCCTATCGCCCATACTTTTCAATCTATACATCGAAGAAGCAATGATGGAAATAAAAGAAAGGTTCAGGAGTGGAATTAAAATTCAAGGTGAAAGGGTATCAATGATGCTATTCGCTGATGACATAGCTATCCTGAGTGAAAGAGAAGAAGAATTACGTGATCTGCTGAATGGAGTGAATCATGTAATGAGTACAGAATATGGATTGAGAGTAAATCGAAGAAAGGCAAAAGTATTGAAAAGTAGCAGAAATGAGAACAGCGATAAGCTTAACAGGAGTTGTTGATAGAGACTACGTAGATGAGGTTAAGGAATTCATCTACCTACGTACAAAAAATAACCCACGGACGGGACAAAGAGGACATCAATAGCAGACTAGCAGTGGCAAAGAGGGCATTCCCGGCCAAGAGAAATCTACTAGCAGCAAACATAGCCCTTAATTTGAGGAAGACATTTCTGAGAATATACGTTTGGAGCACAGCAATGTATGGTTGTGAAACATGGACTGTGGGAAAACCGGAACAGAAGAGAATCGAAGCATTTGAGATGTGGTGCTACAGACGAACGTTGAAAATTAGGTGGACTGATAAGGTAAGGATTGAGGAGGTTCTGCACAGAATTGTAGAGGAAAGGAATATGTGGAAAACACTGACAAGGAGAAGGGACAGGATGATAGGACACCCGTTAAGACATCAGGAGCTGACTTCCATGGTACTAGACGGAGCTGTAGAGGCCAAAAACTGTAGGGGAAAACAGAGATTGGAATACATTCAGCAAATAATTGAGGACATAGGTTGCAAGTGCTGCTCTTAGATGAAGAGGTTGGCACACAGAAGAGAAATTGGTGGCTTACAGCACCTAAGCAGCCTAAAGACTGATGACGCAAAAGAAAGAAAGAAAGAAAGAAAGAAAGAAAGAAAGAAAAAAGCCCCCTGTCATGTGTTTCGGGTGGTGGGGAGAAGTTCCTTTAGGGCTGAATGCGTCGATCGTTCTAGCGTTTGACAGTTACCTTTCTCTTATTCCAAATACGCACTCATGCCTCTCTCACGAGCCCATGCTCTGTTTTGAGCAGCATTCGAAGTTTCTCGTTAAATTTGAAAGCTCAGCTTCACCTCCTGTAATGGCTCCGTCCTCCCACCGCTACCCTGTGACGTACATTCTCAACTGCTCATACAGTAATTCAGTTACAATCGCAGACCAAATCAGGAATAAAGGAACTTAAAAAGAAATAAAAACACCTAACTTGCGCCATTTTCCTTCCAGCGGTTTAATTGGAGTCTTACCAGGGTAAGCGTTTAGCGTGGTGCAAACGACATGGCGGAACAAGTATGATGCGCCAAGTGGTACATTTCGTCAGACAAATTTCTTCACCCAGTAGGAAACGATCCGACGGTCCCGCTTAAACGTTCAAAGCGAAATAACTTCTTTCGGCTGTAAATTATTTAGCTATAGCTAATCATATAACTAACAATAGTAATGTAAAAGATTGTGTTTATTTTTTTATATATTTTTTTTTCGTCAGTCTACTGACTGGTTTGATGCGGCCCGCCAAGAATCCCTTTCCTGTGCTAACCTCTTCATCTCAGAGTAGTACTTGCAACCTAGGTCCTCAATTATTTGCTTGACGTATTCCAATCTCTGTCTTCCACTACAGTTTTTGCCCTCTACAGCTCCCTCTAGTACCATGGAAGTCATTCCCTCATGTCTTAGCAGATGTCCTATCATCCTGTCCCTTCTCCTTATCAGTGTTTTCCTCATATTTCTTTCCTCTCCGATTCTGCATAGAACCTCCTCATTCCTTACCTTATCAGTCCACCTAATTTTCAACATTCGTCTATAGCACCACATCTCAAATACTTCGATTCTCTTCTGTTCCGGTTTCCCCACAGTCCATGTTTCACTACCACACAATGCTATACTCCAGACGTACATCCTCAGAAATTTCTTCCTCAAATTAAGGCCGGTATTTGATATTAGTAGACTTCTCTTGGCCAGAAATGCCTTTTTTGCCATAGCGAGTCTGCTTTTGATGTCCTCCTTGCTCCGTCCGTCATTGGTTATTTTACTGCCTTGGTAGCATAATTCCTTAACTTCATTGACTTCGTGACCATCAATCCTGATGTTAAGTTTCTCGCTGTTCTCATTTCTACTACTTCTCATTACCTTCGTCTTTCTCCGATTTACCCTCAAACCATACTGTGTACTCATTAGACTATTCATTCCGTTCAGCAGATCATTTAATTCTTCTTCACTTTCACTCAGGATAGCAATGTCATCAGCGAATCGTATCATTGATATCCTTTCACCTTGTATTTTAGTTCCACTCCTGAACCTTTCTTTTATTTCCATCATTGCTTCCTCGATGTACAGATTGAAGAGTAGGGGCGAAAGGCTACAGCCTTGTCTTATACCCTTCTTAATACGAGCACTTCGTTCTTGATCGTCCACTCTTATTATTCCCTCTTGGTTGTTGTACATATTGTATATGACCCGTCTCTCCCTATAGCTTACCCCTACTTTTTTCAGAATCTCGAACAGCTTGCACCATTTTATACTGTCGAACGATTTTTCCAGGTCGACAAATCCTATAAAAGTGTCTTGATTTTTCTTTAGCCTTGCTTCCATTATTAGCCGTAACGTCAGAATTGCCTCTCTCGTCCCTTTACTTTTCCTAAAGCCAAACTGATCGTCACCTAGCGCATTCTCAATTTTCTTTTCCATTCTTCTGTATATTATTCTTGTAAGCAGCTTCGATGCATGAGCTGCTAAGCTGATTGTGCGATATTTCTCGCACTTGTCAGCTCTTGCCGTCTTCGGAATTGTGTGGATGATGCTTTTCCGAAAGTCAGATGGTATGTCGCCAGACTCATATATTCTACACACCAACGTGAATAGTCATTTTGTTGCCACTTCCCCCAATGATTTTAGAAATTCTGATGGAATGTTATCTATCCCTTCTGCCTTATTTGACCGTAAGTCCTCCAAAGCTCTTTTACATTCCGATTCTAATACTGGATCCCCTATCTCTTCTAAATCGACTCCTGTTTCTTCTTCTATCATATCAGGCAAATCTTCACCCTCATAGAGGCTTTCAATGTATTCTTTCCACCTATCTGCTCTCTCCTCTGCATTTAACAGTGGAATTCCCGTTGCACTCTTAATGTTACCACCGTTGCTTTTAATGTCACCAAAGGTTGTTTTGACTTTCCTGTATGCTGAGTCTGTTCTTCCGACAATCATACCTTTTTCGATGTCTTCACATTTTTCCTGCAGCCATTTCGTCTTAGCTTCCCTGCACTTCCTATTTATTTCATTCCTCAGCGACTTGTATTTCTGTATTCCTGATTTCCCCGGAACATGTTTGTACTTCCTCCTTTCATCAATCAACTGAAGTATTTCTTCTGTTACCCATGGTTTCTTTGCAGCTACCTTCTTTGTACCTATGTTTTCCTTCCCAACTTCTGTGATGGCCCTTTTTAGAGATGTCCATTCCTCTTCAACTGTACTGCCTACTGCGCTATTTCTTATTGCTGTATCTATAGCGTTGTTGTTGCTGTTGTGGTCTTCAGTCCTGAGACTGGTTTGATGCTGCTCTCCATGCTACTCTATCCTGTGCAGGCTTTTTCATCTCCCAGTACCTACTGCAACCTACATCCTTCTGAATCTGCTTAGTGTATTCATCTCTTAGTCTCCCTCTACGATTTTTACCCTCCACGCTGCCCTCCAATACTAAATTGGTGATCCCTTGATGCCTCAGAACATGTCCAACCAACCGATCCCTTCTTCTGGTCAAGTTGTGCCACAAACTTCTCTTCTCCCCAGTCCTATTCAATACTTCCTCATTAGTTATGTGATCTACCCATCTAATCTTCAGCATTCTTCTGTAACACCACATTTCGAAAGCTTCTATTCTCTTCTTGTCCAAACTATTTATCGTCCATATTTCACTTCCACACATGGCTACACTCAATACGAATACTTTCAGAAATGACTTCCTGACACTTAAATCAACACTGGATGTTAACAAATTTCTCTTCTTCAGAAACGCTTTCCTTGCCATTGCCAGCCTACATTTTATATCCTCTCTTCTTCGACCATCATCAGTTATTTTGCTCCCCAAATAGCAAAACTCCTTTACTACTTGAAGTGTCTCATTTCGTAATCTAATTCCCTCAGCATCACCCGACTTAATTAGACTACATTCCATTATCCTTGTTTTGCTTTTGTTGATGTTCATCTTATATCCTCCTTTCAAGACACTGTCCATTCCATTCAACTGCTCTTCCAAGTCCTTTGCTGTCTCTGACAGAATTACAATGTCATCGGCGAACCTCAAAGTTTTTATTTCTTCTCCATGAATTTTAATACCTACTCCGAATTTTTCTTTTGTTTCCTTTACTGCTTGCTCAATATACAGATTGAACAACATCGGGGAGAGGATACAACCCTGTCTTACTCCCTTCCTAACCACTGCTTCCCTTTCATGCCCCTCGACTCTTGTAACTGCCATCTGGTTTCTGTACAAATTGTAAATAGCCTTTCGCTCCCTGTATTTTACCCCTTGCCACCTTTAGAATTTGAAAGAGGGTATTCCAGTCAACATTGTCAAGAGCTTTCTCTAAGTCTACAAATGCTAGAAACGTAGGTTTGCCTTTCCTTAATCTTTCTTCTAAGATAAGTCGTAAGGTCAGTATTGCCTCACGTGTTCCAGTGTTTCTACGGAATCCAAACCGATCTTCCCCGAGGTTGGCTTCTACTAGTTTTTCCATTCGTCTGTAAAGAATTCGTGTTAGTATTTTGCAGCTGTGACTTATTAAACTGATAGTTCGGTAATTTTCACATCTGTCAACACCTGCTTTCTTTGGGATTGGAATTATTATATTCTTCTTGAAGTCTGAGGGTATTTCGCCTGTTTCATACATCTTGCTCACCAGATGGTAGAGTTTTGTCAGGACTGGCTCTCCCAAGGCCGTCAGTAGTTCCAATGGAATACTGTCTACTCCTATAGCTTTAGAGAACTTAAAACGTATCTCGTCATTCCTTAGTACTTCCGTATCCCACTTCTTTGCGTATTGATTCTTCCTGACTAATGTCTTGAACTTCAGCCTACTCTTCATCACTACTATATTGTGATCTGAGTCTATATCTGCTCCTGGGTACGCCTTACAATCCAGTATCTGATTTCTGAATCTCTGTCTGACCATCTGCAAATCATCTGCATTCAGGAACTGGCTTACTGTTTTCATTTCAGGCAGAACTGAAATATTTGTATCTGTTATTTATTTATTTTCTTCCCGATTGTATTGGTCTGACTCTGATTACGGATGTGTTTCTAATACATATTGTCCACGTCCTGCTCCTCTTTGCAGGTGTTGGAAGCTGCAAGTAGAACAGTGTTGTCAGTTGTCTAGCGCGACCTACCTGCGGTTATAATTAAACTAACGCTGCTACGGAGGACCCCCATGAGAAAGGAGTGATCATAGGGCAGTGAAGTTTGTGGAAACATTTGTAAGGACGTGTAGAAGAGAAATAACGAAAAACCGTTGAAAGAAACACGTTTCAAGTTCCACATGAGAGGATAACATTTGTTTACTGCGTAGCATGTTTACGTTTCAGAGTACCAATAGTGCCGAAAGTCACGATCATCCGCATCTACAACATCCTGGAACTTCACTAGAGCTACCATTTCACAAATGTTCACAGCCCTTTTCGAACGGTAGACACAGCTCATACACCATCTGTAGATCGCACACTGTCGGCCTATCCCAGAAGCAATTCAAAATTCACCGGTTAATTTGAACTTGTGAACCACGTTCTTAAACAGCGGTGTGGAATGAGGACCTCTCTGTATTCGTTTATGCGTAGATACGCACGAAAAACAGCAGCACTATTGTAGATATTTTGATAAAATAACTTCACTAATTAAGCCTTGCTCACTTTTTGCAGACCCATGTTGACTGTCTACAAATTAAATTGACACTGGTATGTGTGTTTCAGTTCTACTATATTGTATGAAAGGTAAATGTAGGTGGATGTAAGCTGTCAGCTCATGTAAGTAGAGACACTATGGAGAAAGGTAGAGTTGCCATATATGCAAAAATTTATCATAGTATGACAAATACAGAAAATAAAATTTTTTGTGTAGAGCCACATGTAGAAGCATCGGTCTGTGAGCTTAAACTTAATAATGGTACTTTTATAATTGTACTGCGTATAGGTCCCCATTGGGAAATTTACAATAATTTTTGAAAAACTTGGATTCTTTCTTGTGCTGTCTGTCAGTCAGACCGGAAAGTTATTGTTTATGGGGATTTAAATTTAGATTTTCTGTGTAGAGTCTGATAGAAAGCATGACCTTGAAGTATTACTTGGTTCTTTCAATTTGACATAAGTTTTCCTAATCGGGTAGTACAGGAAAGCAGCACACTGATAGATATAGTTATTTATAGACCAAGATATATTTAATCTAATTAAAACTTTTCCTTGGGAGAATAATCTTTCTGATTATGATGCACAACTAGTTAAAATACACGACACAGCTCCATACAGTAAAGTAATATAGTCCTCCTAAATAGTGCATTCAGTTAACAATCTAACAATTGAAAATTTTTGGAGAAACTTGCAACAGTTAGCACGGAATGAAGCGTTCAGAGAAACAGATGCTAATGTAAAAGTTAACCTATTTCATGATACCTTCGTGAGTATATTTGTAAATAGTTTCCATGAGAAAACACTGAAGCATAATTGTAAAAACCCACCTAAAAAGGCATGGCTTACTAAGGGGATAAAAGTATCTTGCAAACTGAAAAGGGAAATGTATCTAACAGGTAGAAGCAGTAATGATCCAGAAATAGTTAAACATTATAAAAACTACAGCACAGAATTGAGAAAATTTATTAAAAAGTCCAGAATTACATGCATTATGTCTGAGATTAGCACTTCTGATAATATAGTTAACATGATTCGGAATATTGTTAAAAGGGAAATCGGGAAGCCGAGAGCACAGGAAGATTGTATTTCTATCAGACTCAATGAAAAGTGTCTTAACAAAAAGTTAGAAGTAGAAAATATTTTCGATAACCACTTTGAAATGCTGTAGAGAAAATAGGATCCAGCTTTTCATTAGGAAATGCAAGGCTGTATATGGAAGAGGCTATACTTATGTAATTTAATAAAACTGAAATTCAACCCACTATCCTACTGAAATTAGGAAAATAATAAATTCACTCAAAAAAACAGCTCACTTGGAATTGATGGCATTTCCAACAGAGTTCTAAAAGATTGTTCACAACGTAAAAGTATGGTTCTCAGCCAAATACGTGGCAGCTCACCGAGTCAGGCCACTTTTTCAGATACACTGAAATATTGTTATTGTTAAACAGTTGCATAAAAAAGGGGATAGGTCTGAAGCTAACAACTGCCGCCCAATCTCACTACTGACAGCTTTATTAAAAAATTAATGAATTCAGGAGTAGCTTCACATATTTGTAAAAATGAAGTACTAGCAAAATGTCAGTTTGGTTTTAAGAAATGCTTTTCAGCAGAAAATCTTATACATTTTTTCACTGATTGAATATTAAATGCTCTGAATAACCAAACATCACCCAATCGGATTTTCTGTGATCTCTCGAAGGCTTTTTAGTGTGTGTTCGTGAAATTCTGTTGGATAAGCTTAAGTATTGTGGTGTGAGTGGGACAGTGCACAAATGGCTTATCCACATTAGACTGGAAGAATGCAGGAGGTTGAAGTTTATAGTACAGATAGTCTGCAAAAATCCACAGGGTCCTCGACCTGGAGAGGCATCAAGAGTGGTGTCTCACAAGGCTCAGTTTTGGGTCCCTTATTGTTCTTAATATATATTAATGCCTTGCCTCTCTGTGTTCATGAAGATGCTAAACTAGTTCTTTCGGCTGACGATGCAAGTATACTAATTGCACTCAACAAACAGGAATTGGTTGACAAAATTGTAAATAATGTCTCTCTGAAAATTATTAAGTGGTTCTCTGGAAATGTTCTGTCACTAAATTTTCAGAAAACGCATTATATACAGTTCTTTATAGTAAGTGGCACAACATCATTGATAAATATAGACTTTGAGCAGAAGTCTGTTGCTGAGGCAGAGCATTCAAAACTTTGGGATGTATGTGTTGATGAGAAACTGAATTGGAAAGAAAAACATGTTAATGATCTGCTGAAACGTTTGTGTTCGTCTACTTATGCTAGTAGGGTTATTTCAAATTTTGATACACACCCCAGTAAATTAGCATGCTATGCCTGATTTCATTCACTGTTTTCATATGGCTTCATATTTTGAGGTAATTCATGATTAAGAGAAAACGTGTTCATTGCACAAAAGCGTGTATCACAATAGTAGCTCGAGTCCACCCATGATCACCTTGCAGATGTTTTATAAGGAACTCTGGGTATTCACAGTACCTTCGCAATAAACATATTCACTTATGAAATTTCTTATTAATAACAGATCCCAGTTCCAAAATAATACCAAAGTGCTTAGCTACAACACTAGATCAAAGGACGATTTGGCACAGAAAGGTGTGAACAATGCGGCCACAGAAGTCATTGGTCATGTACAAAACAGCATTAAAAGTATGATAGATAGCCAACCAGCATTTAAAAATACATTAAAGGCAATTCTGAAAGACAGCTACTTCTACTCAATAAATGAATTTTTAGGTATGAAGTAGCAATTAAAAATATATTGTGTAAAGAGAACCTGTGTTAAACTGTCTCATTAAACATCATTATGAAATGTCGTATTCGTGGTCTATGAAACGAGCATTAATGTAAAGTAATGTACAGATCATTCCATCAGCAACACAAATCCTGCAGCGTGGAATATGAACACGATTCCTTTAAAGTTGGGTAGGCATACCGTAAATATTTTTCCTTGTACATGGACTCAAGTAGTGAAAGTGTGATTAAAATCTGCTTGTAATTTCAGATGAATGTGTTAGGAGGTTGGAGGAAAGTCTGAAAGCCAGCAAGACCTGAGGGCTTGCTTCCTTTAATTTTTCATTAATTCAAATCATGAATATAGACGCGTTTAACAATTATCAAAACAAGGATGCTCTTGAACAGTTACGAAGTTTAATAGAGTCGGTTGGTAATCACTGTAAAGTGTTTTCCTTTGAATTTATTTGCACTGGTTAATTAGAGGTGACGGGTCTTTCTTCCTGGTGACTAAATTCAGATGGTCAGTTTGAGTTCCCGCTATGTGGGAAGAGGTACGCTGCTTGGATGGTTACCGCAGGGTCGTCTTACTGGGCCGCTGCTCTGGGAAGGCGGAAACACACGGCCGCAGGTGCAGTTGGACAAGTAACTGCTTCCACGCCATGGTGTGGTCTTACAGAAGGCTCTGTAACTAGGGAGTCGCAAGGCGACGGGCAGTATCCTGCTGTGCAATGTCGTATTGTTCCCAGTCCTAGTCTCAGTGTCTTTTTTAGAACTTCCAGGCTCTATCACACGTTGAGCCATCACCCTGGATATTGTTCCCAGTCGGGAGAGAAATAGTTTCTGTACTTGCAGGTATTTGTGGGTCACTTTTCACAGGGCTATCTTTAAGAGCATGTTATGTTTTAGGATTGCAAAACGTTTCTCCTCAGAGACGAAAATAGCCCCCACGCTGCTGGACGCCCGACGGTATGTCACCAGTGGAGCCAACATATTTTTTTTAAGATGATTGGGTTCCCACGACAAGCAGTTTCCCATGAACGATGAAAGTAAGGACCATGATCAGGAATCAGACAGTAACTTCAGAAGACGTACTAAGGGTGTCAGTAATTTTTGGCGGCTCTCCACACTATTCATGGAGTGATTTTCGCCCAGGTGAAAGAGGAAGGCTGTGCGCCGATATCTGATTATTCGATTCGCCTGGTGAGTTTCTGCCGCGGGTAACTGATAGTGAAAAATTTCCGAGATGCTCCACGCGAAGTGCGTTTGGGGAGGTGGAAGTTTCGGAAGGGATTTAGAGAGTTGGTTGGGTCATGGCATAGAGCGAAGATCGGAGCCCTCGTCCAGCGAGAGTCCAACGTTCGAGTCTGTGCACAGGGGCGCTGGTCGTGGACTTGCGAATTTACAGCGCCGGGCGCGGTGTTTGCTCACGATGGTCAATTGTCTGTGGTGATCATCTTTGCAGGTACATAACATTAGGAATTTTGCAAGATTTTTTACATCCTCTCAGGGCGTACTTTCGACCCGCAGCAAGAGTTTATCAATTAATGCACATGGCACAGTCAGACAGTTCTATGGTTCACAATTGCTGTCGTTTAACGTACAGTCAGTAAGATAGCTTTAATGCTGATACTAAAAGACGGAGGCACCAACTAGACAATTTTATCTGTTCCCTTCAAAGTCGCCAACCGATTACCAGTAGTTATGTAGCTGTCATTTATAGGTATCTTAATTAGATAACTGCTCTTAATTTTCGTGGTTGAACGTCGTATTTTAGGCGTTGTTTTGCAATAAATCCGTCTTCGCAATGGAACTTCATTTCAGTAGGTAAAATGTCTTGTTCTCTTGATAATTTTTGCCCTTTTCTGTGGGATATTAGACGTTATTTATTGTGTTATGAGGATTTGGCCAACTTGTGGTTCACTACTAGGGCCACACATTTTTATTTGTAAAAATTCATTCTACATATGCTCGGAAAACGCGAAAAGTAGGCGACAATTGCTTTCCAATTTTGACACAACATTGCCTGTGAATACAAATAGAAATAAATATGTCATGTGTAGTGGAGAAAAGTTGTCTCGAAAAGTTCTTGACCGATATACTTCAGGTTTTTGGTTCAAATGGCTCTGAGCACTATGGGACTTAACTTCTGAGGTCATCAGTCCCCTAGAACTTAGAACTACTTAAACCTAACTTACCTAAGGACCTCACACACATTCATGCCCAAGGCAGGAATCGAACCTGCGACCATAGCGGTAGCGCGGTTCCAGACTGTAGCGCCTAGAACCGCTCGGCCACCACTGCCGGCCTTTAGGTTTTTGCACGATATTTTAATGAGCATATATGAAAGACGTAACCTATATGTATATATATTGTAATGAACATTCAAATCTACAGCGGGGTATGTATTTGCTAATATATATAATGTCTAAATATATACGTAATATATATAAAGGAGAAACACTGTTACCAAAAATCATGACATCAAAAGTTTTCACGATACTCAATAAACGTTTGGAGGAATATATTATTATATTTCGATGATCCTCTTTTAAAAGAGCGTTTGCACTGACTAGGCATGACTTCTTTTTCTTCCTTCGTTTTTCCCAAATTCTCTTCATACGATCGCTGAGCTCTCTCTTGTGTTCTGCCTGGTATTAGTTTCCTGTTCTTTTCTCGCTGTGGTTTTCTTTAAGTGTATGTGTCTTTATGATGTTACTGAACTGTTCTCGATTATTTATGTTATCCTGTGTGATGCCAAGTTCCTTAACGGCTTCTTCTATTTCAGTGATCGACTTTGGCTTGTTCCTGCTATAGTTTACTATTAAAGATTTGCCTTGTGAGCCTGTTCTTCTTCATCCTGCTGTCATGTCCATAAAATTTCATCTTTCTCTCTCTAAAGGTGTCCGCTGTTGTTTCTATCTCTTTGTAGGCCTCTCTTGGTGCCCTCTTTATCCAAATTCCTTCACGGAACACTGATCCATATACGTCCCTCAGATTTTTTTTTCTTGCTTTTCAGTTGCTCTGATTTCGGCAGGACCATGAATCACTGTATTTTTTACGGCGTGGAGTGATTATTGTAGGACCACTGTGTTCTAATGCCGTAGTTCCGCAATGACAGAAATAGATTTTTTATTTAATGACTCGAGGTGAGCTTATTTGCTTTCTGTAATTTAGAGATTCTTCATTGATTGGCTATGGAGTTCAGTCTAGATGGTTGGATTATCTCTCTTAATTATCTGAAGTATGTAACTCGTGCCACTTTCCCGTACTGAGTTGTACTCGTAATTTGGAGATTATAATGCAAGCTTGCTTTCTATGTATTGTGTCTTCCCGTAGAAGATTTGTAGGTGAGTTGTCTGTGAGATTTGATGAAGCTTCTCCAGTGCAAGTTTGTCTTCTTCTCTGTTGTTGTTAGAATGGTAAGATCGTCCCACGAAAGCCAGACACTTTACATTGATTCGCTGCTCTTTCTTAATCCCGAGCTGTATTCCCTTTATTTCATTTTCCCATGTTCTCAAAGTTTTTTCCAGAACCATGTTAAATAGAAGAGGGAAGAGGCCATCTCCTCGTCGAACACCGATACGAATATAAAATGCTTCTGATGTTTGTCCAATGAGTTTAACTGTGGAGGTCGTACCTGTTAACGTCTGTTGGATAGTTGATCTTGTTCCCTGTCAATCTGGAATTCCTCTAAAGTATGGAATAATGTTAGCCTACCTACTGAATAATACGTCCTTATAAAATCGATAAGAATACCAAACTGCCTGTCGCTCGCTACACGGCCCGACAACCAAGAGTTATGGTCTGGGGTGCCATTTCTTATCGCAGCAGAACTCCTTTGGTTCTCATCCATGGTCCTCTTAATCTCACTTGTATGTGGACGATAATCTACGCCCTGTTTTGTTGCCCTTCATGACATACCATCCTGGGCTTAAAGTTCAGTAAGACAATGCCTGCCCACACACGTTGAGAGTTATTTCTGTTTGTCTTCGTGATCGGCCAGCAAGGTTGACTAATCTCTCCCCAAATGAGAACATTCGGAGCGTTGTGGGGCGGGCCCTCCAACCAACTCGGTATTTTTACGATCCAAAGCGCCAGTCGAACAGAAAATGGCTCCGGAGGACATCCAACAACTCTATCAAGCAATGCCAATACCTACTTGCAAGTCAGAGGTGGACCAATATTATACTGAATTGCTAAATTTGTGAAGCTCTTTCTCTTGAATAAATCATTAATTTTTTTCTGAAATTGTAGTCATTTGTTTCTCTTTATATGTACATCACATCTTCCGATTTCCGTCCCATTCGCATAATTTCTATGTGCTGGGTTGCTTTTTATTTTTTAAACTATACTATCACGTAAGCTCCAGCTTTTGGCACGTTGACGAGCCCAAAGGGATCAGTTTCATCATTTGTCTCTTGTTCTCTCTATTCAGGAGTGAGGATTTTGTGTGGTTTCTGATTAGTACTCTCTCTCCTACATTAGTTCTTTTTCTTTCTCCAATGGTAACCAGTCTGTCAAGTCAAAGCGTGGGGCAGGATCTGTAGCAGAAGACGTAATGCAACATGACATTTAGGTAAGACTGCTTTGCCCAGATTGCACCGTGCCTTTCCTGAAATACTTTTGAATATCATAAGAAAATACTTCTTGTATCAGATCATTGTTCACCTATTCAATATGCAGACTCGTTTATCAGGTTAGCCACTTGTTCCTTAATGTCAGTCACCCTAGATTGCTGCTTAACTACAATCTCAGTCCCACTGTTTATCGTTTTAATATTTAGGCCCTGTCAGTGTTTTGCAGTATTTTAAAAGACCTTGTGCCTATGACTCCAACTGTCCTGTAGTTAGTTACTGACGGGCAAGGACAGCACATCCTATCCTCACATATTCTCTTCTACAAGCCAGTCGAGATTTCATTGACTGTAGCACCTGTGTACTTGTATAGTTTCATTGTTCTTAAAATGTTTCCCACATATGCATTCATTCCTGATTAGGACATAGTAAAATACTGCGTATCACACTTAGTACTATCAGAGTACAATTAGTCACTTATGTCATGCCCATTATTGTATCTTATCAGTGGAACTGACTGATTACTGTCCCAAACACATCCGTTCACCATAATTGTGGGGCTGAAGGTGGTCATATTTTAGTTTTTCCGTGCGAATGTGGACAGACGTTTTACACTGCCATATCTCTGTCAGGAACAGTGCTATGCCAGTTCCAATTAATTTGATTATTCCATAGTGCTTGTTGACACTGGCTATGGACATTGTGGCTGATATAGCTAGTTACCTGTTGTCATGGAGCTTTTGCTTGCGTCTGTTAATGTGACTATTGTTATTCAGTTGGTTATTGTTGTCCCATTGCTGCTCATACAGCACAACGTGTGACCCAGCGTGAATAGCATGATGATTCTATTCAGAATGGTAATTTCTGTGGTTGTTGCTGTGAGACAGTCATTACTTGTCGCGCCTTTTGAGCCTTCGTAGGTTATATCTATGTAATCCAAAATGAGGCAGAAATTCCCCTACTTCACTCATCTGATTGGTATACATTGTTATCTGTTTAGCCATTTTCTATATTAGCTGGATTTAAGAAAAATTTCGAAAATTGAACTTTGTTCCTTATGAAAATGACTAATGAAATTACTTATTACTCGATGCAATGACATGTAACAGTGATGGGTGGTCGTAATAAGCTCGGACAGGAAAGCAATCTAATAGTGCGAAACTCGACTCTCGTCTCAGAGCGCCGACTTTATTATAAAAAGTACTCAATATTGTCAATTATTACAAAAAATACCATAAGTATTATATAAAACTATCGGGGTAAACTTGAAACTATTCTAAGCGAGCACTTGATACCATGAAATCAAGTACGAAAAGAAGTAAATTTCATACTAGAGTTCCTGCATCGCTGACGGAATTTCTTCTCCTAGCTGTGTGCATCTACATTTACTCGTTCTTGGAAGTTCTCAGCTCAGTTCATGAAAAAAAGAGATACATAATACACACATCATTAGTTACCAAATGAATTAATATTTTAGATAAATCCAGTCAAGACGTTTATTAAGACGACCTGTCACAATTCGACATTTTGTAATATGAGAAATATTTGCAAACATGATTAAATGGTATTACAGCAGTTTGTTTTGCCTGAAGGCTCACGGCAGAAACCAAAATAATTTTATTGTAGTCTGAATTATGATTTATACTGTCTCAGTTATTAGCCCTTCTAGGCAGAAACTTAAATCCAACACACGCTATAATCTTTATTATTAATAATTCCCTTCTCATCAAATACAATAGTATCCAGCATGGTTATCTGGTTACCACTGTTAGCATTCAACCGCGATCCTTATACATATATTTTAACAACATGTTTCAAGAGACAATGCTCTCATCATCAGGTTGTTAAGTCTATGTCAAGAAATTAAACTGACTAAAAAGACAAAATGCCATCACAAATAGTTGGGAAGTCCATAGAGTAAAACAGAATTAAAAGTATATTGGACTGTGGGTCCTTGTCTTACATTGAAGTTGTTGACACAAGTCGATGGCCGTCCCATAGCTACCAAGCTACCAAGTATAACGGCAACTGCCACCTCGACTCCGTAATGGATTATATTTAAAAAAATAGTGTCCAGCATAATAAATATTAATCTCATAGGTTGACCCAATTTTCAAATTTTGAACACGTGTTTCTCAATCTAAATTATTATCACCAATTATTCAATTAGCAACTAATGGCTTAATTAGCCCATCAGGCAAGAGGAAGGATAAAGACAAAATCAGGCTTAAAAATTTGTCGATTTCTTATAACCAGTGAGTAGAACTGAAAGACAACAGAGTTTAAATATCGTGAGCATTGCGTCTCTGGATTCCTACGCGATCGCTAACTGAGGTAAAGGACATCGTGAATCACGCGTAAACGTTAGGATATATTACATCGCGAGCGTTACGAAAATACTCCATGAACTGGAACAGGAATACCTTGAGGGAAGAAGGCGTTCTTTTCACGAAGCATTTTGCGGAAGTTCAGAAAACCGGCATTTGCGACAAACCGTGGAACCGTTTGGGAGGGAAAACAGGAAAGAGAATGACCAACAGTGGTACAGGGTACAATCGGCGGCGCATCGTAAGTTGGCTTGTGGAATATGTATTTATTTCTAGATGTACAGGAAGCTGCCAACAGAAAAATTCACAACACTTTCATAGTGATTACTCAGCCTAAACCGCTTGAAGATAAGGAATACTATTGCTTAAGATAACATGGAATGAATTTAACGCGTTTTGATTCTTTCTTATCAGGTTGCAACATGCTGCTGTGAGAATTTGGGAATTAAAAAACAAAGAGCTATTTTATTTTGGGAACAAAATGGACTGAGAAGTTAGTGAAACTCGTTTATATACACCGTTTCCAATACGTTTAGCGCAACAATTGAACGTAGACGTAGATGCACCATCCGTATAAGAGAGAGACCGCCACACAAAGAACTCATCGACGAATACACTGGAAATTTACAGCTACGTTTCGTTTTTATCACTGCGAATTTAATTACTAGCAGTCCCTGAAGCGTTCGTTTCTATTCAGTTAGATGGTAAAATTAACTCGCGTTTTTCAGTATTATTTGGAATCGGGTAGGAGTTAACCGTGTTCGTAATTACTGTCATTTGAGATAGATATTACTAAACCTGCGGCGACTAACAAATCATCCCCCTTTCCAAAAATTGAATGTAATCTGAGTACTGTAACAAGCGCTTTTATCTGTCACAAAGCTCGGCATAGAATTGCCCTCTAATAACACCGACCGCTACACAAAGAATACATCGACATATTCACTGGAAATTTACAGCTACGTTTCGTTTTTATCACTGCAAATTTAATTTCCAGCAGTCTTTGAACCGTTCGTTTCTATTGAATTCCTGAAGCAGAGACGAGAATCACCAATTATACGGGCGAGGGAATTCGTTTGCATTTTCCACGTACCTTTTACCTCGTCTGTAATTATTGCGTTAATCAATACCTGTGAAATTCCATACAAGCCCTTAGTGCTGTGTTTTAATGATGGCAGCTCGTGCTACATACTGAAAACGGTTACCGTCAAACTCATTGTTCTCTGCATGACACAAAGCCCCGACAGCTGCTCCGTGCGGTAATGTAACAGCTCGATTCGTTATTATATTAATCTTCTACGATCAACCAAATTGACAAACATAAAATGAATTGTTATTGGTACTTTCATCCAGCAGAACCGACACACTAAACATAAACTACCGTTAAGAGTACTCCAGTTAATCGAAGAATTTCAACGATCAGTTCTTCATTGACTTATAAATATCTGACAAACAAGACGCTATTTTTCTCTACCAACAGTCAAATGTCCAACAAATGCCACGCTGGTATGGTAATGTAGAGAATAAAATTGATTAATCTCTTAACCGGAATGGTTCCTGACACAGAATCTGACTTAACGACACATACTGTCATACGTGCGCAAGGAACCATCTAAATGCATATGATTAACTAGCAGTACCTGGTCATGCTTGCTATGTCTCAGTCTGGTTAAATCATAAAATAAATTAAAATAGAAAGCAGACGTTGCTAACACCTATGGGTACTGCATACACGTCGTAATCTCCTCCTCTCCCTCCCCCCTCCCCCCCCCCCCGTACCTTCCCATCTCCTCCTCCTCTTCTCCTTGTCTTTCTTCTCCTTCTCTCCCTCTCTCTCTGCCCATCATCTCCTCCTCCCTCCTTCTCCACCTCCCCTGTCCCTCTCTCTGCCCGTATCCTTTCCGCTCTCTATGTCCATTTACGCCCATCCCTCTCTTCATCTCCTCTCCCCCAACCCGTCTAACATTGAGCCTTCTTTGTGGTTATTGAAAATTCAGATTATCTTGTATTATTCTAATACTCTAATTGTAAGCCGATTAGCTACCTTTCTGTGAATACCGTCAGTGAAGTAGGAAACAAATCGCAAATTGTTGTGCATAAACTTATGTTTAAAAATATACATACATAAAAAAAGTTTTGCATCACCCCCGTTCCCAGAACTCCTGAAGATAGACGTTAACTGTGGATACTGTATCACACACACAGTCCCTTTTACTGTTCAGAGATGTCACTAAACCCGCCCAAAGATGTAAAAAACCATGCATGAGCAGCGCCTATTAGACGGAGGGGGTCTGACAGCTGATCAGCTACAGTCATTCCAGCAGGAAGGAGGTACACGGCTCGTGTTGCCTGTAGTTCAACCATGCCTAGATGGTCAATACCGCGGTTCGATCGCGTCCGCATTGTTACTTTCTGCCAGGAAGGTTTCTCAACAAGAGAAGTGTCCAGGCGACTCGGAGTGAACCAAAGCGATGTGGTTCGGACATGGAGGAGATACAGACAGACAGAAACTGTGGATGACATGCCTCGCTCAGGCCGCCCAAGGGCTACTACTGCAGTGGATGACCGCTACCTACGGATTAAGGCTCGGAGGAACCCTGACAGCAACGCCGTTAAGTTGAATAATGCGTTTCGTGCAGCCACGGGACGTAGTGTCA
The DNA here is from genome assembly GCF_023864345.2 of Schistocerca serialis cubense. Lineage (NCBI taxonomy): Eukaryota > Metazoa > Arthropoda > Insecta > Orthoptera > Acrididae > Schistocerca > Schistocerca serialis. The sequence continues at coordinate 879,368,666 of NC_064639.1, forward strand.
CGACTCAAACTGTGCGCAATAGGCTGTGTGATGCGCAGCTTCACTCCCGACGTGCTTGGCGAGGTCCATCTTTGCAACCACGACAACACCCAGCACAGTACAGATGGGCCCAACAAAGTGCCGAATGGACTGCTCAGGATTAGCATCACTTTCTCTTCACCGATGCTTGTCGCATATGCCTTCAACCAGACAATCGTCGGAGACGTGTTACGTGTTTGGAGGCAACCGGGTCAGACTGAACGCCTTAGACACATTGTCCAAAGAGTGCAGCAAGGTGGAGGTTCCCTGCTGTTATGGGGTGGGATTATGTGGGGCCGACGTACGCCGCTGGTGGTCATGGAACGCGTCGTAACGTGTGTGCGATAGGTGAATGGCATCCTCCGACCGACAGTGCAACCATATCAGCAACATATTGATGAGGCATTCGTCTTATTGGACGACAGTTCGCACCCCCATCGTGCACATTTTGTGAACGACCGCCTTCAGTATAACGACTTCGTTCGACTAGAATGGCCAGCATTGTTCTCCAGACATGAACCCTCGAACATGCCTGGGATAAATAGAAAAGGGCTATTTATGGACGACGTGACCCACCAAACACTTTGAGGAAAAATTGGAAATTTGTGGTAAGGAATATGGGACCAAACTGCTGAGGTAATCGGTCCCTAGGCTTACACACTACTTAATGTAACTTAAGTTAACTTAGTCTAAGTACAACAGCCAGCCGGTGTGACCATGCGGTTCTAGGCGCTTCAGTCTGGAACCACGTGACCGCTACGGTCGCAGGTTCGAATCCTGCCTCGGGCATGGATGTGTGTGATGTCCTTAGGTTAGTTAGGTTTAAGTAGTTCTAAGTTGTAGGGGACTGATGACCTTAGATGTTAAGTCCCACAGTGCTCAGAGCCATTTGAACCATTTTTAAGGACACACACACAAACACCCACGCCGGAGGGAGGACGGAGGACTCGAACCCCCGGGGGGAGGCTGGGGGAGGGGAACCGCGCGAACCGTGGCAGGACGTCGTAGACCGCACGGCTATCACGCGCGGCCCACTCTGAGAAATCTACGCCGAATCGCCGTGTGACAATCTGGACCAAAAGTGCTTTGATGACCTTGTGGATGGTATGCCACAACGAATAAAGACATGCGTCAATACAAGAGGACGTGCTACTAGATATTGGAGGTACCGGCGTGTACAGCAGTCTGGACCACCACCTCTGAAGGTCTCGCTGTAAGGGTGTACAACATGGCAAAAATGGCTCTGAGCACTATGGAACTTAACTTCTAAGGTCATCACTCCACTAGAACTTAGAATTACTTAAACCTAACTAAACTAAGGACGACACACACATCCAAGCCCGAGGCAGGATTCGAACCTGCGAACGTAGCAGTCCCGCGGTTCCGGACTGCAGCGCCTAGAACCGCACGGCCACCGCGGCCGGCCAATAAAAAGGGCGGGAATGATGTTTATGTTGATCTTTATTCCAATTTTCTGTACAGGTTCCGGAGCTCTGGGAATCCAGGTGATGCAAAACTTTTTTTGATGAGTTTATTTAATACGGAAGAGTACAGATGAGAGAAACAATTCGTCTAATCTTTTGAATGCCCCGCTTTCGCAAGTCTTATTGCATTCGACACCACATTGGACGACCTGCATGCCGGTAATGAGGGTGAAATGATGATGACAACACAACACCCAGTCCACGAACGGCGAATATCTCCAACCGGTTCGCGAATCGAACCTGGGCCCGCTTGCATGGGAGGCAAGCACGTTATCACCCAGCTAAACATCTAACAGAAAAAATCACAAATGAATAAAACATTCGGAATTGATCCAGAATACCTGAAATTCTTTAGGAATTAGGCAATGACATACTTCAAATTAAGTAACTAGCAGAAGTACTGAAAAACACTGTCAGATATGGCAAACGCCCAAGAAAGAGAATACACAGGTGGTGGAACAGTGCATGTTATCAAGCAATAGAAGAGAGAATAAAGCATGGAAAACTTCCAAGAGTAACAAAAATATGTCAGAAATTTTTGAGAATACAGAAAAGTTCATCTAAAGCAATACGAAGAGGAAAACGTACATACGGTATACATCGGCTTAAAGAAATTGAACAAGAGTTTATTAAGAGCAACACCAGTAATTACTAAAATTTTCAGAGAAAACCTATCAGGATGTCAACCACCTAATCTGTGCTTTCATCGGCTTGACGGCTCCCTGGAAACCAACACAAGAAATAACCTTCAAATTTTAGGTAGGCCTAAATATGTTCACTCCCTTTTCAACCGCGAGCCACCTACAGAACAACTAGTTTTTGAAAAATCCCCATCTAATCCTGATTCAAAACTACCATCTCTTATAGAAGTAAAGAAAATAATCAACCCTCTGAAGAACAACAAGTCTCCTTGGGAAGGCAGAATACTAGCAGAAATGTAGAAATTAAATGACAATAAGCTCACACAAGCAACTCACAGAATTACGTCAAACGTTTGGGAAACTGAACAAATACCTGCAGAGTGGAAATGTGCGTTAATTCTTCGTATCCACAAAAAAGGAACGAAAATCGATCCAAATAATTACAGGGGAATTTCACATCCCCCGGTAGTATGCAAAAATCTATCGAGAGCCCTGCTAAGTCGACTAGAAGAACAGGCGAACCAATTAATAGGAGAGTATCAGGCAGAATTTCGACAGGTCAACTTGCATTGAACAGATATGGAACCCGAAGAAAATGAGGCAAATGAGAAGACGTAGAAATACTGTGGTAATTTTTGTCGACCTTATAAAGACTTATGATTCAATAGTTAGGCAAACACCGTGTATGAGAATCAAAGGAGTTCTGCTGCGATAAGAAATGGCACCCCAGACCATAACTCTTGGTTGTCGGACCGTGTAGCGAGCGACAGGCAGTTTGGTATTCTTGTCGATTTTATAAGAACTTATGATTCATTAGCTAGGCTAACATTATTCCATACTTTAGAGGAATTCCAGATTGACAGGGAACAAGATCAATTATCCAATAGACATTGACGGGTACGACCTCCACAGTTAAACTCATTGGACAAACGTCAGAAGCATTTCATATTCGTACTGGTGTTCGCCAAGGAGATGGCCTCTTCCCCCTTCAATTAACATGGTTCTGTAAAAAGCTTTGAGAACATGGGAAAAGGAAATAAAGGGAATACAGCTCGGGATTAAAAAAGGGCAGCAAATCAATGTAAAGTGTTTGGCTTTCGTGGGACGATCTTACCATTCTAACAACAACAGAGAAGAAGACAAACTTGCACTGGAGAAGCTTCACGAAATCTCACAGAAAACTCGCCTGCAAATCTCCTACGAGAAGACACAATACATAGAAAGCAAGCTTGCATTATAATATCCCAATTACGAATACAGCTCATTACGGGAAAGTGGCATGAGTTGAGTACTTCAGATAATTAGGAGAGATAATCCAACCATCAGGACTGAACTCTATAGCCAATCAATGAAGAATCTTCAAATTACAGAAAGAAAATGAGGTCACCTCTCTCACTATTCAGCCTCCCGCCAGGAGTGAAGTGCCTGCTGAGGGGTACCGCCAGAATAAATGCAACCCACATTATGAGCTTTCACGTGCTTCTTTCTTGGGGACACTGCTTGGCCGCATTCTGCTGGGGCCATCAGGGCGCTCCTGCAGCGTTTTTGAGTGGGTGTAGTATTTACCGCGATCACTGTGCTCTCAGAAATGAGAAGTGGGACTTGACACAATCGACGAGTACACTAGAGACATTGCGCAACACATCAGCGCAAAGTCTCATCCCAGTTTCACTGTGATTTTAAATTCTATACTGATTGAATGTTGGAAATGTTGCCCGCGCAGAAAAAAAATGTAATTGAGTCAAATGTCCAGCAGAAAATTCTCGTCCAAATATAGGCATGTGGCAGACAGAAATCTACATGACAGAAATATTGAATAGCAGAGGTAAGGCAGAGAAAAATAGCGATAACGGACTCCTTTCATTGTGACTGCGAAGTGCTAATGAGAAAGGACAGCCATAGCTAAAGCAAGACCAGGCAGACCTCCTGTACTGACAGACCAACGAGCACTGCGGATGGGAGTTGGAAAAACCGTGTGCATCAACGTTAAAAGTTGTCCAGTTAGCACGACTGTGCGTAGGGAGATAAAGGAAAAGTGGTACTATGGTCGAGCTGCCCCTTATAGGTCACACATTTCTGTAGTCAGTGCTAAGTGAAGCTTGAAGTGGTATAGAGAGCAACACCACTGGACAGTGGAGGTCTGGAAACAAGTGATTTGGAGTGATGAATCACGCTATACCCCGTGGCAATCCCATGGAAGTGTTTTGGTTTGACGAATGTCTAGAGAACTTTTCCTGCCATCATGTATTGTGGCAACAGTGAATTACCGAGGAGGTGGTGTTTTTCGTGGCTAGGTTATGGTCTTCACAAGCTCTGAAGATAACGATGAATGTGGAAGAATATTAACATTGTTTGAAAGTAGAAGAATAGTTCCGAGTGACGACTGTATCGGCTAGACTATGCTGTCATGAAGCAGCAACTGTGAGGCAACATCAGCTCTTCCTGTGGAAGACCTTTGGGATCAGTTAGAACGCTGACTTCGCTCTATACCACAGCGCCCAACAACACTACCTTCTGAGGTTTCGGTTCCTGAACAGTGAGTTGCCATTGCACTGCAGACATTCTGACACTTCATCGACAGTGTCTCCAGCAGAGTTTAAGCAACTGTCCAGAATGGAATTTCCACTTTGCAGTGTAGTGTGCGCTATATGAAACTTCCTGGGTTATTAAAACTGTGTGCCGAACCAAGACTCGAACTCAGGATCTTTGCCTTCCGGAGGCAAGTGTAGTCTGGAAGGTAGGAGACGAGGTACTGGTGGAAGTAAGGCTGTGAGGACGGGGTGTACTTGGGCTGCTCAGTCGGTAGAGGACTTGCCTGCAAAACGGCAAAGGTCACGAGTTCGAGTCCCTGTCCGGCATGGTCTTGTTCTGCCAGAAAGTCTCAAGATCTTTATGCAATCAAGTTACATTACTTTATCACAATTATGCGTGGTGGTGAGGTCACGTCTCGAAATTGGTACGTATTAAAATAATTGAAGGAAGGTCGCAAAGCATTGTGACTTAGCGGTCTCCACGGCCCATGTTTATTTACTATGACTGGCGGGAGGTCGTGGGAAGGATTAGGATGTGATGTTAAACAGACCCAGTGCTGTGTTAGCTCTCTATACCGCAGTGACACGCCAAGGCATGCACTCTAGTAGTTGTTGAAAGCACTTGCAGTGCTACCCACAAATTTTCCAGTATAATTGGTGCTGTTTCCATCGAGATATCTGCGACATCCCATATATCTGGAGGACTCAACCATGCAGTGCTTATCAAGCGTCATGCGTGCTTGCAAAGAGCAGTGGCATGTTGCACTGTCCTCTTGCAACAAGGCATCTGCCTCAGCGTACTCTGTTGTGAGGAATGGATGCAGACAGTCACCAGGATCGTCCACATAACGTTATCGTGTCATTTGTTCTACCGGGCCGCCAATGGGACCTAATTGTGGCCTTGTTAACTTAGCCCATGTCATAACTAAGGCACCTCCAACCCGAACCGATCGTCTTGACACACAAGATTGAAAGCTCTATTACTCCACACTCTTACGAGCCCATTATCTCTATACACCTGAAAACGGTATTCATGGCTCGGCGCTAAGCCCCACCACCGTTCCACTATTCAAAAAAATGGTTCATGTGGTTCTGAGAACTATGGGATTTGACATCTGAGGTCATCAGTCCCCTAGAACTTAGAACTACTTAACTAACCTAAGGACATCACACACATCCATGCCCGAGGCAGGATTCGAACCTGCGACCGTAGCAGTCGCACAGTTCCGGACTGAAGCTCCTAGAACCGCTCGGCCGCCGCGGCCGGCAAATTTTTTTCTAGTTGGACGTAAAGTACCCAATCCGATCTTGGTAATACACGTTGCGGAAAATGCGTTAAAATTGACACGGGGCACTGTGGACTGCGACGCATGCTCCATAACTTAGTTAATTTGCTAATTACGCGTTCCACAGATCATGTGGACGATTCTGTGTGTGTGTGTGTGTGTGTGTGTGTGTGGTTAGCGTTAACATTAACGAACACAATATTATATGTAGTCCCACTCACACAACCGCACTTAATATTTTTGTGTATCCCATGCTGACCACAAGATTGGTAAAGAGTTCTTGTTGCTGAGCATTCCATTTCTCCACCAGTGCGGCTGACAACTGCAGGATGACGTATGTGGACGTGCTCCCCGATGTATCCGACAAGTGCATTATGTTTCCTCACACCATTGCACCTGGAGCACCAAAACCATCGTCTTCGAAAGTGTTCCCACGTCTCGCTATTAGAGGCTATGTCCAGAATGACTCCTGAGAGTCAATCTGCCGTCATCGGAGAAGAGCATCCTACACCACTCGTTGTTGCTCCTTTTCCTACGACCTCGTCACCATCGCAGCAAGCGGTGCCATCGATGTCCGGGTGTCAAAGGAAGGCATCATGCTGGTCGTCGATCAAAGAGACCTCCCCCCACCCCCCCACCCCCATTCCATCACTGTGCCGTCGATGATCGTGTGCCTGCGCTATTTAGTGGCCCCTTAAATACGATTGCAATTGCACCCGCTGATTGCCGGTAGCACGACGCAGCGGTCATCTGTTGTTGTATCTGACAGTGGTCGACCACTTCCTCTCCTCCCGGCAGCAGTGCCAGTGGTTCCGACAGCTCCACATGCGCGTGTAACAATACTGTGAGCGACACCAATCTCCTACCCTAAACTTACCACACTCCGCCCATCCTCCAGTTTCCCAATGATTCTTCACGTTTGAAGTCATCCAAATGTTGTCTCCGGGCCACGAAGTAACGAAGAACATTAGCAGAGAGCCTCTTGTAACCTCTCGCTGACGGACAAACGTTGTCCCTTCCCCTCCTTTGACGTCCTCGTTTTAGAGAGGGTGCACCATTTAGCAATACAATCCCGCTGATCTTACACCATGCGACGTCCAGCTCACTGTGAACCATTGGGAGACCTCCGGCATTATTCTCCCGCTCTTTCATCAATTTGCACTAAGTCAGTTTATCACATTCAAGCCAGAAAAGTGTACTACGACCCACGTGTCTTGCATCTGTTAACATAACCGTACGTTTATGGCGGATTAACTAACAACGTATCCGTATGCTAACATATGTGACACTACTCTTCACCTGAAGATGCTGCTTTAATGCAGCGAAACGGGCCGTATGAATGGAAACAACTTAAATTTTTTCGCTAAATTTTGTCTTATTTTCATAATGTGTACTTATTGATGTGGAACATTCACTTGGTGATCTCAGGTGTTTGTTTGGATAACTTCCTGGGAGTTAATTGTTCAGTTCCTTTCTTCAAGTATTCCGATTCCATTTGTGTTATTAATTTTCATTAGAGCCCTATGATTAAAAATTATGGTTAGTCGTAGTTCGAGACCTGATAAAATGGTTCAAAAGGCTCTGAGCACTATGGGACTTAACATCTCTGGTCATCAGTCCCCTAGAACTTAGAACTACTTAAACCTAACTAACCTAAGGACATCACACACATCCATGCCCGAGGCAGGATTCGAACCTGCGACCGTAGCAGTCGCGCGGTTCGGGACTGAGCGCCTGAACCGCTAGACCACCGCGACCGGCAGACCTGATAAACTTTGTGAGACAACCTGTAGGGTTGGGAAAAACGACCTGCACCAGTCGAAAGTTAAGCAGTCTCATTTCCCGCAATAATAAAATTTGAAGTTAATGAGCACTGCCATTTTGCGTCGTAGATTTTGTAACATCCTGAACTATGACTACGTATACTTGGCATCCTAATTTTTTTTAACCTATATGACACAGAGAAATAACTGATTAACTTGCTGATTAATAATTTCGTGTAATTCAGTATGATCTGCTATATGGCGTCTATTCAGATAAATGAGAGGAATCACAATGGAGAATAAAAATAGTGCTCACGTATTTCGATATATTTGTAATCAACAACATTTTCTGCAATGTAACATTCCATTAAATTTTATAGGTCGTCAAAAATAGTGAATTATAAACTAGCCATTTCTCACAGCCTAGTATAGTTTTCAAAATAACAATTTGTTCTTCCACTATTTTATAAGTAGTTAATCGTCACCCAAGACAGTCATTCCATGGTTTGAAAGTGAACAATTAACATTTATTTCACTGCTGCTTTCATTGGTCTATTCACGCCACAATTATGTGTAATCTGAGCGCTGATGATGCATTCTGCGAAAATCAAGCAGTTTGGTGTAAACTACTTGTGGATGATTAAGTACCTCTAATTAACGAACACTTTGGCTGAACTGCGTTACAAATGTCAAGAGTGTATAACGTTATTTTCAATGAAGACAGCTCTTGTAGGACGCAGTATTTCGTGTAACGGACTCATCTGACGCTCTGACCGCCGTGTGACCGGAGGCAGACACAGCAGAACCGTACGCCTTAGGCTGTACATCCATTGCAAAGGGTGTGCTAGTCAAAATGTTAAATTAACCCCCGAAGTGTAGGTATTTTTCTTTAGCTGAAGAAGAACTATGCTAAATATGATCTGAGTTTTTTTTTAGAAAAATGTGAACTGTCCATTTTGTGCCACTGTGATTGCGCATGCTGATTTATAAACTTGAGCTAATCATTTTTCGTAATGTAAAAGACTGATTACCATGGCAAATGAGTGAACTCCAGATGGGATGTCAAGTAAATGTTTCGGGTCGTGTACATTTCTGATAGCCACCAGTCCACACATGGTGAACTTTCAGCTTCAAGCTGATCAGGAGGAGGAGCTACCGAAGACACGCTACAAATCACAGATCAGTTCACTCGCAAAGCTGTCAAGAATTCTGTGTTGTTTTGTTGTTTGTTTGCTTTGGGGGAGGGGACCAAACATCGACGTCATCGGTACCATCCGATTACGGAAGGATGGGGAAGGTTTTCGGCCGTGCCCTTTCACAGCGACAATCCCAGCATTTGCCTGAAGTGTTTTAGGGAAATCAAAGACGACCTAAATCAGAATGGCCGGGTGCGGGTGTGAACCGTCATCCTTCCGATTCCGAATCCAGTGTGCTAACCGCTGCGCCTCCTCGCTCGGTATGTTGTTTGAAAATCAGAGATTTTACTTTTTGATTTTTGTAATTTACACACTAAAATTCAAATGTAAGATGTCGTCTTCAGCAGTGTAATAATGCAAATTCGGAGAGGGTATTAACTTTAGCGGTTGTTTCGTTTTTCTGGTGTCGGTTTTAACCTATTAATATTATCACTTCCTTTAGTGTAAGACCGGAGTTAAGAAACTATATCGTATGAGATATGTGCTATTTGATACCACAGTACCAAGTTTCTTAGAAGTTAATGCCCAATTACATGAAATTTCCTGGCAGAGAAAAACTGTGTGCTGGACCCGAACCTGAGACCTCTAAGTCACACACGTGGGCAAGTCTCAACCGACTGAGCTATCTAACTGCAACTCAGCCCCCCCACCCAACCCCTAAATTCTGAATTCACTTCCATCAGTCCCTTTTCTCCTATCTTACAATACTTTCTGGGTACTATCCCCCAGGTTGTGGCGAGGCCATTTCATCGCAGTAACTTTTTTACCAGGAGTACCATTCCTGTAAAGTATGCTGGAGAACTTTGGAATATAGGAAATGAGGTACCAGTGGAAGTGAAGCTTTCAGGGTAGGTCGTGAGTCATGCTTGGATAGCTTAGTTGTAACGTTAAACACATGCAGGCAAGTGATTCGGCCGCTTGGAAATGGTATGTCGCGATGTGAGTTTTTTGTGTGCCTGAACGCTAGCCAATATCCCCAGAATGCAGCATGGCCAGTCCAGGCCACGCGACCAGTAAGGCTGTGACAAGATAAAAAGGTGATCACCACTTGTGTGGAAACAGGTAAAGCCCAGTGAAGGGAAAGAGGGTGGCGATTGCCCACTCAGTCGAGAAACAGGCGATGCTCCGGAAATGGTGGCGTTTAATATGGTCCGAAATACAGTTTCTTACAACTCTTAGAATTTCTGTAATAAATCACATTTGATAAAGCAATCCTCAAAACATCTACAATCCCATAAAAATGCATTGCAGCCAATAAAACTATAATATTTTCAATAACTTAAAAACCACAAAAGTTAATGTTTTACGGTGACTGAATATTTTCACAAAGAACTTTGAAATTAAGAACCTATAAATGCTTTGTGTGATTTCAACAAACAACATATCAGATGATGACACTGCAATGTAGCTATTATCCCTGGAAGCTACATATCTGTAACCAATTTATTTATTGATTTATTACGTTTTATATCTTTTTCTTTATGCTAATGTTTGTCAGAACATTTTATCCTACACAGTAACACAGTAATTGAACGCAGCATGAATACCTCATTTCTTATTATTCTTTTGTATTTGTTTAAGGAATATGTTACTATTCAGCCGTAAATTTATTTAAATATAATTACAGTCGATATTAAGAAACCATGATAATTTAAGAAATGATCAGTCACATACATTACCTGAAACCAGTAGTGAAAGGAGGGCCAAAAGACCCTTTTTCAAGCAGACAGAAAAAATTATTTAAACAATACGATATTTTGTTGTCTTTTAACATGAGCGATCTGACGCAAACGTGCTACCTTCTTCATTTGTGAACAAACTATTTACTGTACCAGGTGCACAGTGAAACCGCATTTTGTTTGCAATAATTACATGCCTGTTTTTTGAAACTGATAAACAATATTTTATTCAAAATAATTTCTGTTGCTAGTTATACATTTCTCCCATCTCTCAGGCAGGCTACAATGCCAAACCGAAAAGCAAACCAGTCAGCGCGACATTTTCGCTCATTTTCATACGAACTGAAGCGTTTTTCAGCGAGAGCGTATCCCAGTAATGCAAACAAATGATAATCTGACGGAGCCAAGCCTGGAAAATAAGTCGCACGCCCTAGTATTTCCCAACTAAACGCCTCGATCGTTTCCCTGACTCGTTTTGCTGTGTGTGATGGGGCGTTAAATGGAGCAATATGACATTGTGTGGCCTTTTTCCATACTCCGGTCGTTTTTCACGTAATGCTCGATTTAAATCGATCATTTACTGTAAGTAGAGCTCAGAGTCGACGGTTTCACCAGCTTTTAGCAGCTCATAACAGATGACACCCGTCTGATCTCACCAAATATAGAGCACTGTCTTCTTTACAAAGCGATTTGGTCTTTCAGTGGGTGTTGATGGTTTGCCTGGATTAACCCATGATTTATGACGCTTAATAATTTCAAAATATATCCATTTTCCATCACCTGTCGCTATTCGATGGAGAAGCGACTTTCCTTTGTATCTAGCGAGCAACATTTCACAAGTGAGCTTTCGAGTTTCTTGCTGTCTTTCACTTAGTTCATGCGGAACTTATTTTCCCACTTTCTGCACGTTTCCCATAGCTTTCAGCCGAAGAGAAACGGCTTTCTGCGTCACATTCAATTGTTCTGCGAATTCCTGTTGAATATCATTTTCATTCAATAAGGCCTGCAATTCGTTGTCTTGGAACTTTTTCGGTGGTTTGCCGCGCTCGTCGTTTCTCACTTCAAAATCACGAATTTTGAATTTTTTGAACCGCTCGAAACACTATGTTTTCCCAAGAGCATGTTCGCCGAAAGCTTCGACAAGAATTCTATGCGAAACAGAAAACTAATGCTGCCTGCTAATCGTAGTTCGTAGGCACAAATCTCAATATGTTTACTTTTTTGAAACAGATACCGATGAATGAAACATGGTTTACTGTGTGTTGAAATTCGTCGTCAGCCGTTGCAGGAAGCAGATGGCGCTGCAGAGGCTGTCTCACGGGCCGTACACTGACGGCCATCACCATCTATAGTGAGATTCCGGTTCCATACTTCTACACTTGGTAAACGATCTAAGCATAATATGATGTTTATAACTTCTCTTTGTTTAAATATTCTTCTAATGTGTTAGTTGAGTGCAGAAAGTGGTTGAGTCAGAATCACGTCTGCAGAACATAAGAACAATGTATTTTTGTTGCGAGTGGCCTTCAACCAACGAGAGTTAGACAGTGGCGGATCACTGATAGGATAAAGTGGAGATAGACATCTTTTGAGAGGAGGACTCCGGACAACGATTATGGCCACATTGCGCTGAGATTGGTAGAAGACAGACCTTTTAGTGGTGGTTATGTGGGTGACAGATTCTGGGTAGTCAACGGCCTCTACAACACTTTAACTTTAGAAGGGTCTCTAGCGCCGGTGAAATCTGAATGTGTTTAGAGAAGAGCTTTAGCTTTTTCATTTGTATTTCGGAATCAGGAACAGACAAAACGTGGGTTCATATCTGTTGTTGGCCGAGCGGTTCTAGGCGCTACAATCTGGAACCGCGCGACCGCTACGGTCGCAGGTTCGAATCCTGCCTCGGGCATGGGTGTGTGTGATGTCCTTAGGCTAGTTAGGTTTAAGTAGTTTTAGGGGACTGATGACCCTAGAGGTTAAGTCCCATAGTGCTCAGAGCCATTTGAACCATTTGAACCTGTTGTATTGCTTGTGTGAATTTATAAGTCGTCGTGTTGAATTCTGAACTATTTCTAGCTGGAGAATGTTTCATGTGTTGTGATCGTGAAATTGACATAGTTTTCGCGAGTCTTGCGTGGCTATTAAGCTACGGAATTATGTTATGATTCTCTTAATGCTCTCAATGTAACTTTACAGTATTTAATGAGGTTATCGTTGGTTTGTAATATAACGGTTTATCATAGGACGTTTCCCTTTATTTGAGATATACTTTCTCGAATAAATATTATGCAGCATAAATTCTTTGGTGTCGTCTACATCAGGTTCGGACGTTAGAATATAATTCTTTTTATTAATTACCCATTAATTACTCATATCTTTTATTTAACATTTCTCTTTATTAATTAGCAGTTCTAGGCAAAGCGTAGACCATTCACTACAGGATCGCAACTACAGGTTATTATTTGTAGCAAGCTACCAGCCGGCATGAAAGCAGGCGTGTAGAGCTCGACGGTATGACATTATCGAGCTGTTCCTTTTATCCATACACAGCCTAGTTATCTAAGGCATGATTAACCACAGGTAAAGTCTCATTTGGCTGGCTCGTATAGGATACTGGTTACAGAAGCTAATGCTCAGCTTCAGAATATACATTAGATAACGTCGTGCAGTAGAGCACTTACTCGAGAAAGCCTAAGGTCCCGTGCTCGAGTCCTAGTCCGGCACACAGTTTAAATCTACCAGAAAGTTTTAAAACAGGGCACACTTCGCTGCAGTGT